>NC_140007.1:48323195-48370585 GCF_964263955.1 Coregonus lavaretus
AAAATAAAATTTGCATCTTCAAAGTGGTAGGCATGTTGTGTAAATCAAATGATACAAACCCCCCCAAAAAAATCATAGATTGCACACAGGTGGACTTTATTTAATTAATTGTGACTTCTGAAGGTAATTGGTTGCACCAGATCTTATTTAGGGGCTTCATAGCAAAGGGGGTGAATACATATGCACGCACCACTTTTCCGTTATTTTTTTTTTTGCATTTCACTTCACCAAATTTGACTGTTTTGTGTATGTCCATTACATGAAATCCAAATAAAAATCTATTTTAATTCCAGGTTGTAATGCAACAAAATAGGAAAAATGCCAAGGGGGGTGAATACTTTCGCAAGCCACTGTAGGTAATAACCAGTAGTGATGAAAAACATTTAATAAATTCAAATTAATCGATAGTTAAATATCGCTATTTTATCTTTGGATTATATTATATCGATATTTGACTCAAGTATCAATTTGTTCTACATCTTCTTTTAAAAAAGTGAGCCAAAATGTTTTCAGCATTTGTATTTATTGCCTTCTGTCTCTCTGAAGCAGACACATGGTGAGCAATATGTTTAGAACATTGAATCGCAATAAAATCACAGTATTGAAAACGCAATCATGAGTATTGCAATACATATCGTATCGGCACCTAAATATGGTGATAATATGGTGAGGTCCCTCAGTATGGTGATAATATGGTATGGTGAGGTCCCTCAGTATGGTGATAATATGGTATGGTGAGGTCCCTCAGTATGGTGATAATATGGTATGGTGAGGTCCCTCAGTATGGTGATAATATGGTATGGTGAGGTCCCTCAGTATGGTGATAATATGGTATGGTGAGGTCCCTCAGTATGGTGATAATATGGTATGGTGAGGTCCCTCAGTATGGTGATAATATGGTATGGTGAGGTCCCTCAGTATGGTGATAATATGGTATGGTGAGGTCCCTCAGTGTGGTGATAATATGGTATGGTGAGGTCCCTCAGTATAGTGATAATATGGTATGGTGAGGTCCCTCAATATGGTGATAATATGGTGAGGTCCCTCAGTATGGTGATAATATGGTGAGGTCCCTCAGTATGGTGATAATATGGTATGGTGAGGTCCCTCAGTATGGTGATAATATGGTATGGTGAGGTCCCTCAGTATGGTGATAATATGGTATGGTGAGGTCCCTCAGTATGGTGATAATATGGTATGGTGAGGTCCCTCAGTATGGTGATAATATGGTATGGTGAGGTCCCTCAGTATGGTGATAATATGGTATGGTGAGGTCCCTCAGTATGGTGATAATATGGTATGGTGAGGTCCCTCAGTATGGTGATAATATGGTATGGTGAGGTCCCTCAGTATGGTGATAATATGGTATGGTGAGGTCCCTCAGTATGGTGATAATATGGTGAGGTCCCTCAGTATGGTGATAATATGGTATGGTGAGGTCCCTCAGTATGGTGATAATATGGTATGGTGAGGTCCCTCAGTATGGTGATAATATGGTATGGTGAGGTCCCTCAGTATGGTGATAATATGGTATGGTGAGGTCCCTCAGTATGGTGATAATATGGTATGGTGAGGTCCCTCAGTATGGTGATAATATGGTATGGTGAGGTCCCTCAGTATGGTGATAATATGGTGAGGTCCCTCAGTATGGTGATAATATGGTATGGTGAGGTCCCTCAGTATGGTGATAATATGGTATGGTGAGGTCCCTCAGTATGGTGATAATATGGTGAGGTCCCTCAGTATGGTGATAATATGGTATGGTGAGGTCCCTCAGTATGGTGATAATATGGTATGGTGAGGTCCCTCAGTATGGTGATAATATGGTATGGTGAGGTCCCTCAGTATGGTGATAATATGGTATGGTGAGGTCCCTCAGTATGGTGATAATATGGTATGGTGAGGTCCCTCAGTATGGTGATAATATGGTATGGTGAGGTCCCTCAGTATGGTGATAATATGGTATGGTGAGGTCCCTCAGTATGGTGATAATATGGTATGGTGAGGTCCCTCAGTATGGTGATAATATGGTATGGTGAGGTCCCTCAGTATGGTGATAATATGGTATGGTGAGGTCCCTCAGTATGGTGATAATATGGTATGGTGAGGTCCCTCAGTATGGTGATAATATGGTATGGTGAGGTCCCTCAGTATGGTGATAATATGGTGAGGTCCCTCAGTATGGTGATAATATGGTGAGGTCCCTCAGTATGGTGATAATATGGATAATGTTTGTGTACTCTTCAGTAATAACCAGTCGGTCAGTCTTCAGGGCGGTCTCTAGGTTGTGTGTGTGTGTACCTCTCTTCAGTAATAACCAGTCGGTCAGTCTTCAGGACGGTCTCTAGGTTCTGTGTGTGTGTGTACCTCTCTTCAGTAATAACCAGTCGGTCAGTCTTCAGGGCGGTCTCTAGGTTCTGTGTGTGTGTACCTCTCTTCAGTAATAACCAGTCGGTCAGTCTTCAGGGCGGTTTCTAGGTTCTGTGTGTGTGTACCTCTCTTCAGTAATAACCAGTCGGTCAGTCTTCAGGGCGGTTTCTAGGTTCTGTGTCTGCAGCAGTAGTTTGTCTACCGTCACAGAGTGCTGCTTCCTCTGTTGTTCCATCTCTCTCTCTGATGCTGCCAACGCCTCCAGAGCACTGCTCAGCCTGCACACACACACACACACACACACACACACACACACACACACACACACACACACACACACATATTGTGAGTGATATGATGAGGCAGCTCTCTCCTTCCATTGTGAGTGATATGATAAATAAATAATGTTGCCCTTGGTTCTATCCCTTTGTATATCCAAGCCCTCAGTTTGTGAATGACAATGCTATTGGTCCTTTGTTCTAGTTGTGATGGCAGACATCTCATCTGTCTAGTGTTAAACCCATATTCCTGTTACTTTGTCATGTCTGCACCTTTGTTGATGTGTTCTTAATGTGTTTTCCTTCCAAACCACCACATTATTCCCAACCTACTGGCCTTTAAAACCCTCCATTACAGTCCATGGTCCAGCAACAGTCCTGAACTTAGTTTACAGTCCATGGTCCAGCAACAGTCCTGAACCTAGTTTACAGTCCATGGTCCAGCAACAGTCCTGAACCTATCTTACAGTCCATGGTGGCAGCAACCCTGAAACTAGTTTACAGTCCACTCCAGTCCTTTTCTTTAAACACACATTCTAAACACATCACATGGGCTTGGGACCCGGCTAGTCTGCATGCCACAGATGGCTAACGCATAGGCAATTTGCTGAGAGTTAACACACAAACACGTTGTCATACTTGTCATTCAGTATGTTGTGGTCCTGCTGGCTCTGGTCCAGACAGCTCTGTCTCTCTCTCAGCTCACCCAGAAGAGACGTCACCTGGGCCTTCAGCGCCTCGCCATCCTTAGCCAGCTACACAAACACCATAGACAGAGAGATAAAAATAGTTAATACTCAAGACAGTGAGAGAGAGTTGTTACTCTGACACACAGAGAGAGTTGTTACTCCGTGACACACAGAGAGAGTTGTTACTCTGACACACAGAGAGAGTTGTTACTCTGACACACAGAGAGAGTTGTTACTCCGTGACACAGAGAGAGTTGTTACTCTGACACACAGAGAGAGTTGTTACTCCGTGACACAGAGAGAGAGAGAGAGAGTTGTTACTCCGTGACACAGAGAGAGAGAGAGAGAGTTGTTACTCCGTGACACAGAGAGAGAGAGAGTTGTTACTCAGACAATACGATGCAGTAGGACTGAGTGTTAGGGACAACATGTGCTGTGTGTTGTGAGTGTTTCAAATCCCATTTTATTTGTCACATGCGCCGAATACAACAGGTGTAGACCTTACCTTGAAATGCTTATTTACAAGCCCTTAACCAACAATGCAATTAAGAAAAATAAGAGTTAAGAAAATATTTACTAAATAAACGAAAGTAAAAAATAAAGTAACAATAAAATAACTAAATGAGGCTATATGCAGGGGGTACCGGTACCGGGGTAGGGCCTTCCTCTGACACCGGCTGGTATAGAGGTCCTGGATGGCAGGAAGCTTGGCCCCAGTGATGTACTGGGCCGTACGCACTACCCTCTGTTGCGCCTTGCAGTCGGAGGCCGAGCAGTTGCCATACCAGGCGGTGATGCAACCAGTCAGGATGCTCTCGATGGTGCAGCTGTAGAACTTTATGAGGATCTGAGGACCCATGCCAAATCTTTTCAGTCTCCTGAGGGGGAATAGGCGTTGTCGTGCCCTCTTCACGACTGTCTTGGTGTGTTTGGACCATGATAGTTTGTTGGTGATGTTGACACCAAGGAACTTGAAGCTCTCAACCTGCTCCACTACAGCCCCGTCGATGAGAATGGGGGTGTGCTCGGTCCTCTTTTTTTTCCTGTAGTCCACAATCATCTCCTTTGTCTTGGTCACGTTGAGGGAGAGGTTGTTGTCCTGGCACCACACGGCCAGGTCTCTGACCTCCTCCCTATAGGCTGTCTCATCGTTGTCGGTGATCAGGCCTACCACTGTTGTGTCGTCGGCAAACTTAATGATGGTGTTGGAGTAGTGCCTGGCCATGCAGTCATGGGTGAACAAGGAGTACAGGAGGGAATTAAGCACGCACCCCTGAGGAGCCCCCGTGTTGAGGATCAGCGTGGCGGATGTGTTGTTGCCTACCCTTACCACCTGGGGGCGGCACGTCAGGAAGTCCAGGATCCAGTTGCAGAGGGAGGTGTTTAGTCCCAGGGTCCTTAGCTTAGTGATGAGCTTTGAAGGCACTATGGTGTTGAACGCTGAGCTGTAGTCAATGAACAGCATTCTCACATAGGTGTTCCTTTTGTCCAGGTGGGAAAAGGAAGTGTGGAGTGCAATAGAGATTGCATCATCTGTGGATCTGTTGGGGTGGTATGCAAATTGGAGTGGGTCTAGGGTTTATTGGATAATGGTGTTGACGTGAGCCATGACCAGCCTTTCAAAGCACTTCATGGCTACAGATGTGAGTGCTACGGTCTGTAGTCATTTAGGCAGGTTATCTTAGTGTTCTTGGGCACGGGGACTATGGTGGTCTGCTTGAAACATGTTGGTATTACAGACTGTCAGGGACAGGTTGAAAATGTCAGTGAAGACACTTGCCAGTTGGTCAGCGCATGCTCTGAGTACGCGTCCTGTTTAAAAGGTCTTACTCACATCAGCTACGGAGAGCGTGATCACACAGTCGTCCGGAATAGCTGGTGAGCTCAAGCATGCTTCAGTGTTGCTTGCCTTGAAGCGCGCATAGAAGTTATTTAGCACATCTGGTACGCTCGTGTCACTGGGCAGCTCGCGGCTGGGCTTCCCTTTGTAGTCTGTAATAGTTTTCAAGCCCTGCCACATCCGACGAGCGTCGGAGCCGGTGTAGTAGGATTCAATCTTAGTCCTGTTTTGACGCTTTGCCTGTTTGATGGTTCATCGGAGGGCGTAGCGGGATTTCTTATGGTCAGATTTGCCAAATGGAGGGCGAGGGAGAGCTTTGTATGTGTCTCTGTGTGTGGAGTAAAGGTGGTCTAGAGTTTTTTTCCCTCTGGTTGAACATTTAACATGCTGGTAGAAATTAGGTAAAACTGATTTAAGTTTCCCTGCATTAAAGTCCCCGGCCACTAGGAGAGCCGCCTCTGGATGAGCGTTTTCCTGTTTGCGTATGGCCTTATACAGCTCATTGAGTGCGGTCTTAGTGCCAGCATCGGTTTGTGGTGGTAAATAAACAGCTACGAAGAATATAGATGAAAACTCTCTTGGTAGATAGTGGGTCTACAGCTTATCATGAGGTAATCTACCTCAGGCGAGCAAAACCTTAATATTAGATTTCGCACACCAGCTTTTATTGACAAACAGACACAGACCACCACCCCTCGTCTTACCAGAGGCAGCTGTTCTGTCTTGCCGACGCACGGAAAAACCAGCCAACTGTATATTATCCATGTCGTCATTCAGCCACGACTCGGTGAAACATAAGATATTACCGTTTTTAATGTCCCGTTGGTAGGATAGTCTCGAACAGAGCTCATCCAGTTTATTCTCCAGTGATTGCATATTGGCCAATAGAACGGATGGTAGAGGCGAGTTACCCACTCGCCGATGAATTCTCACAAGGCACCCTGAACTCCGCCCCCTGTATCGGCGTCTCTTCATGTGAATGACGGGGATTTGGGCCCGGGCCGGTATCAGCAGTAAATCCTTCGCGTACGACTCAGTAAGGAAAAACTCTTCGTCCAGTTCGAGGTGAGTAATCGCTGTTCTGATGTCCAGAAGCTCTTTTCGGTCATAAGAGACGGTGGCAGAAACATTATGTACAAAATAAGTTACAAACAATGCGAAAAAACGCACAATTGGTTAGGAGCCTGTAAAACGGCAGCCGTCCCCTCCGGCGCCATTCTACCTCCGGCGCCATTTGTGGTGTGTGTGTGTGTTGTGAGTGTAGTGAGTGCAGTGTGTGTACCTGGGCACAGTCCTTGTCCTTCTGTTTAAGCAGCACTTCAGTTCTGTCTCTCTGAGCTGAACTCTTCTGGAGTGAATCTAACTTCTCCTGCAGCTCTCTGTACCTACACACACAGTTGCAGGTCTTTAGTAGCACTGTTCAGAATTACAAGGCAAAATAGAGAGATACTCTAGACAGTTCTTACCTGCACTGCGTGGCTTGTAGCTGCTCTGTGAGTTTGGCCAGGTGGGAGCTGAGGAGACAGGAGGCAGAAACATCAGCACACACACACACGGACACGTTGCAGGAAGTGATGAGGAAATTATGTCATACCTTTCAGATGAGGGCGGGGCATCGGAATGCTGAACCGCTTCCTCGGTAACACCACAACTCTAAGGAACACAAGCATGCCTTTACCTTCCATTTTTAATATTTGCATTCACATTTTAGCCCATTATTTCATTTCATGGTATCCAATTGTATAGTTACGACCTCGTCTGTGAGGCAACTCCCCAGCGTTCTCAGGAGAGGTGACGGGTGGGACATGCGTCCTCTGAAACATGCTCCGCCAAACCACGCTGCGTCTTATCACACTGCTCACTAACCCAGAAGTCAGACAAACCAATGTGTCAGAGGGAACGCCGTTCAACGTGAAGTCAGCTTGAAGGCGCCGCTACAGCGTGCTGAGACTTGGAATCCCCTGACTACCCTCCCCTCCCCTAATTCGGACGATGCTAGGCTGGAATCCCCTGACTACCCTCCCCTCCCCTAACTCGGACGATGCTAGGCTGGAATCCCCTGACTACCCTCCCCTCCCCTAACTCGGACGATGCTAGGCTGGAATCCCCTGACTACCCTCCCCTCCCCTAACTCGGACGATGCTAGGCTGGAATCCCCTGACTACCCTCCCCTAACTCGGACGATGCTAGGCCAATTGTGCACGTCCCTTGGGATCTCCCGGTCAAAATCTGGAATCGAACCAGGTTGTAGTGGCGTCCCTCTGCACTCGGGAGGCCCTACCTTCTATTGTTGATTTCTACACAGAATGACCCTAACACCACACACACACTACCTGTGCCTGATCCAGTCTGGTTCCGAGTTGCTCAACTGAGCGACGAAGGCGGTCTCTTTCCCTCTCTCTCTCCTCCCTCTCCCTCCTCCCTCTCTCTTTCCCTCTCTCTCTCTCCCTCCTCCCTCTCTCTTTCCCTCTCTCTCCCTCCTCCCTCTCTCTCCCTCTCCCCCTCCTCTCTCTCTCCCTCTCTCCCTCCTCTCTCTCCCTCTTTCCCTCCTCTCTCTCCCTCTCTCTCTCTCTCTCCTCCCTCCTCTCCCTCTCCCTCTCCCTCCTCCCTCTCTCTCTCCAGCTCTTCATTCCTCCTCCTCAGATCTCTCATTCCTTCTTCCAACTGCTCTTTGTGGATCTTCAGCAGCTGGGGAAACCCATTCCCTCAAGAGGGCTACAGAAAGAGGGAGTGAGGAGCGAAAGAGGAAGACCGAAGAGGGGTTGATAGACACAGCATATCCAATAGAAGCTTTGTGGGCCAATACAGTACACTAACTACAATACACTACACTACAGTACACTAACTACAATACACTACACCACACTCCCTACACTAACTACAGTATATTACCAACTACAGTACACTAACTATACCAACTACAGTACCCTAACTAACTATACCAACTACAGTACACTACCTAACAATACCAACTACAGTACCCTACCTAACTATACCAACTACAGTACCCTAACTATACCAACTACAGTGCCCTAACTAACTATACCAACTACAGTACACTAACTAACTATACCAACTACAGTACCCTAACTAACTATACCAACTACAGTACCCTAACTAACTATACCAACTACAGTACACTAACTAACTATACCAAATACAGTACCCTAACTAACTATACCAACTACAGTACACTAACTATACCAACTACAGTACCCTAACTAACTATACCAACTACAGTACCCTAACTAACTATACCAACTACAGTACCCTACCTAACTATACCAACTACAGTACCCTACCTAACTATACCAACTACAGTACCCTAACTATACCAACTACAGTACCCTAACTATACCAACTACAGTACCCTACCTAACTATACCAACTACAGTACCCTACCTAACTATACCAACTACAGTACCCTAACTAACTATACCAACTACAGTACCCTAACTATACCAACTACAGTGCCCTAACTATACCAACTACAGTACCCTAACTAACTATACCAACTACAGTACCCTAACTAACTATACCAACTACAGTACCCTAACTATACCAACTACAGTACCCTAACTATATCAACTACAGTACCCTACCTAACTATACCAACTACAGTACCCTAACTAACTATACCAACTACAGTACCCTAACTATACCAACTACAGTACCCTAACTATACCAACTACAGTACCCTAACTAACTATACCAACTACAGTACCCTAACTATACCAACTACAGTACCCTAACTATACCAACTACAGTACCCTAACTAACTATACCAACTACAGTACCCTAACTAACTATACCAACTACAGTACCCTAACTATACCAACTACAGTACCCTAACTAACTATACCAACTACAGTTCCCTAACTATACCAACTACAGTGCCCTAACTAACTATACCAACTACAGTACCCTAACTAACTATACCAACTACAGTACCCTAACTATACCAACTACAGTACCCTAACTATACCAACTACAGTACCCTAACTATACCAACTACAGTACCCTACCTAACTATACCAACTACAGTACACTACCTAAATATACCAACTACAGTGCCCTAACTAACTATACCAACTACAGTACCCTAACTAACTATACCAACTACAGTACCCTAACTATACCAACTACAGTACCCTAACTAACTATACCAACTACAGTTCCCTAACTATACCAACTACAGTGCCCTAACTAACTATACCAACTACAGTACCCTAACTAACTATACCAACTACAGTACCCTAACTATACCAACTACAGTACCCTAACTATACCAACTACAGTACCCTAACTATACCAACTACAGTACCCTACCTAACTATACCAACTACAGTACACTACCTAAATATACCAACTACAGTGCCCTAACTAACTATACCAACTACAGTACCCTAACTAACTATACCAACTACAGTACCCTAACTATACCAACTACAGTACCCTAACTAACTATACCAACTACAGTACCCTAACTAACTATACCAACTACAGTACCCTAACTAACTATACCAACTACAGTACCCTAACTATACCAACTACAGTACCCTAACTAACTATACCAACTACAGTACCCTAACTATACCAACTACAGTACCCTAACTAACTATACCAACTACAGTACCCTAACTAACTATACCAACTACAGTACCCTACCTAACTATACCAACTACAGTACCCTAACTAACTATACCAACTACAGTACCCTAACTATACCAACTACAGTACCCTAACTAACTATACCAACTACAGTACCCTAACTATACCAACTACAGTACCCTAACTATACCAACTACAGTACCCTAACTAACTATATCAACTACAGTACCCTAACTATACCAACTACAGTACCCTACCTAACTATACCAACTACAGTACCCTAACTATACCAACTACAGTACCCTACCTAACTATACCAACTACAGTACCCTACCTAACTATACCAACTACAGTACCCTAACTAACTATTCCAACTACAGTACCCTAACTAACTATACCAACTACAGTACACTAACTATACCAACTACAGTACCCTACCTAACTATACCAACTACAGTACCCTACCTAACTATACCAACTACAGTACACTACCTAACTATACCAACTACAGTACCCTAACTAACTATACCAACTACAGTACCCTAACTATACCAACTACAGTACCCTAACTATACCAACTACAGTACCCTAACTATACCAACTACAGTACCCTAACTATACCAACTACAGTACCCTAACTATACCAACTACAGTACCCTAACTAACTATACCAACTACAGTACCCTAACTATACCAACTACAGTACCCTACCTAACTATACCAACTACAGTACCTTAACTAACTATACCAACTACAGTACCCTAACTAACTATACCAACTACAGTACCCTAACTAACTATACCAACTACAGTACCCTAACTAACTATACCAACTACAGTACCCTACCTAACTATACCAACTACAGTACCCTACCTAACTATACCAACTACAGTGCCCTAACTATACCAACTACAGTGCCCTAACTATACCAACTACAGTGCCCTAACTATACCAACTACAGTGCCCTAACTATACCAACTACAGTACCCTAACTATACCAACTACAGTACCCTAACTATACCAACTACAGTACCCTAACTAACTATACCAACTACAGTACACTAACTAACTATACCAACTACAGTACACTACCTAACTCTACCAACTACAGTACACTAACTATACCAACTACAGTACACTAACTAACTATACCAACTACAGTACCCTACCTAACTATACCAACTACAGTACCCTACCTAACTATACCAACTACAGTACCCTAACTATACCAACTACAGTACCCTAACTATACCAACTACAGTACACTAACTAACTATACCAACTACAGTACCCTACCTAACTATACCAACTACAGTACCCTACCTAACTATACCAACTACAGTACCCTAACTATACCAACTACAGTACCCTAACTATACCAACTACAGTACCCTAACTAACTATACCAACTACAGTGCCCTAACTATACCAACTACAGTGCCCTAACTATACCAACTACAGTGCCCTAACTATACCAACTACAGTGCCCTAACTATACCAACTACAGTACCCTAACTATACCAACTACAGTACCCTAACTATACCAACTACAGTACCCTAACTAACTATACCAACTACAGTACACTAACTATACCAACTACAGTACCCTAACTAACTATACCAACTACAGTACCCAACCTAACTATACCAACTACAGTACACTACTTAACTATACCAACTACAGTACCCTACCTAACTATACCAACTACAGTACCCTAACTATACCAACTACAGTACCCTAACTATACCAACTACAGTACCCTAACTATACCAACTACAGTACCCTAACTATACCAACTACAGTACACTACTTAACTATACCAACTACAGTACCCTACCTAACTATACCAACTACAGTACCCTAACTATACCAACTACAGTACCCTAACTATACCAACTACAGTACCCTAACTATACCAACTACAGTACCCTAACTATACCAACTACAGTACCCTAACTATACCAACTACAGTACCCTAACTAACTATACCAACTACAGTACACTAACTATACCAACTACAGTACCCTACCTAACTATACCAACTACAGTACCCTACCTAACTATACCAACTACAGTACCCTAACTATACCAACTACAGTACCCTACCTAACTATACCAACTACAGTACCCTAACTATACCAACTACAGTACCCTAACTATACCAACTACAGTACCCTAACTAACTATACCAACTACAGTACCCTAACTAACTATACCAACTACAGTACCCTAACTAACTATACCAACTACAGTACCCTAACTAACTATACCAACTACAGTACCCTAACTAACTATACCAACTACAGTACCCTAACTAACTATACCAACTACAGTACCCTAACTAACTATACCAACTACAGTACCCTAACTATACCAACTACAGTACCCTAACTATACCAACTACAGTACCCTAACTATACCAACTACAGTACCCTAACTAACTATACCAACTACAGTACCCTAACTAACTACACCAACTACAGTACCCTAACTATACCAACTACAGTACCCTAACTAACTATACCAACTACAGTACCCTAACTATACCAACTACAGTACCCTAACTAACTATACCAACTACAGTACCCTAACTATACCAACTACAGTGCCCTAACTATACCAACTACAGTACCCTAACTATACCAACTACAGTACACTACCTAACTATACCAACTACAGTACCCTACCTAACTATACCAACTACAGTACACTACCTAACTATACCAACTATAGTACCCTAACTATACCAACTACAGTACCCTAACTATACCAACTACAGTACCCTAACTAACTATACCAACTACAGTACCCTAACTATACCAACTACAGTGCCCTAACTATACCAACTACAGTACCCTAACTAACTATACCAACTACAGTGCCCTAACTATACCAACTACAGTACCCTAACTATACCAACTACAGTACCCTAACTATACCAACTACAGTGCCCTAACTATACCAACTACAGTACACTACCTAACTATACCAACTACAGTACCCTACCTAACTATACCAACTACAGTACACTACCTAACTATACCAACTACAGTACCCTAACTATACCAACTACAGTACCCTACCTAACTATACCAACTACAGTACCCTACCTAACTATACCAACTACAGTACCCTACCTAACTATACCAACTACAGTACCCTAACTATACCAACTACAGTACACTACCTAACTATACCAACTACAGTACCCTACCTAACTATACCAACTACAGTACACTACCTAACTATACCAACTACAGTACCCTAACTATACCAACTACAGTACCCTACCTAACTATACCAACTACAGTACCCTACCTAACTATACCAACTACAGTACCCTACCTAACTATACCAACTACAGTACCCTAACTATACCAACTACAGTACCCTACCTAACTATACCAACTACAGTACCCTACCTAACTATACCAACTACAGTACCCTAACTAACTATACCAACTACAGTACCCTACCTTACTATACCAACTACAGTAACTAACTATACCAACTACAGTACACTAACTAACTATACCAACTACAGTACCTAACTATACCAACTACAGTACCCTACCTAACTATACCAACTACAGTACCCTACCTAACTATACCAACTACAGTACCCTAACTATACCAACTACAGTACCCTAACTATACCAACTACAGTACCCTACCTAACTATACCAACTACAGTACCCTACCTTACTATACCAACTACAGTATATTACCAACTACAGTACACTAACTACCTATACCAACTACAGTACACTACCTTCCCTATACCCACTACACTACCTTCCCTATACCCACTACACTACCTTCCCTATACCCACTACACTACCTTCCCTATACCAACTACACTACCTTCCCTATACCCACTACACTACCTTCCCTATACCCACTACACTACCTTCCCTATACCCACTACACTACCTTCCCTATACCCACTACACTACCTTCCCTATACCCACTACACTACCTTCCCTATACCCACTACACTACCTTCCCTATACCCACTACACTACCTTCCCTATACCCACTACACTACCTTCCCTATACCCACTACACTACCTTCCCTATACCCACTACACTACCTTCCCTATACCAACTACACTACACTACCTTCCCTATACCAACTACACTACACTAACTTCCCTATACCAACTACACTCCAGTACAGGCTTGGATTAAATTGAAAGAATTAGAAGGTAAACAAAGCTGCTTGCCCCTCCCCCTTCGCCCTCCCTGATTGAGGGGGGAGGACTGGGGGAGGGGCTACTCCTGGAGTTTACCGCACACACGATGCAGAAACTCCTCCCCCTTCTCCCTCAGGTTCTTACCAAGCTGCGTAGCATCATCTGTTCATTTTCCTCTGCTCTCTTCTCCATCCGTCTGTCTGTCACCTGTCAACCAGGAAATACAGCACAATGTGTTGATGGATCAATCTCTCCTACCTCTTCTCCAGCCATCTGTCTACCCACCAGGGTTGGGCTCAATTCAGAATTTTGGAATTTACTCCTGTTCAACTCATGAGTTTAAATTCTAATTGAATTGGCCACACCCCACAGTATATAGAATTTGAGTGACAGGATGTAGAATTTAATTCAGTGCAATGCAAATAAATTCCACTCAGTCATAGAACATGAACGTTTTCATTGAATCTGACAGGTCACACTTCCAGATACTAAAAAAATCACTTTTCTCTGGAAACAATGTTTGTATACTCTTAGTGCTTAGAATAGCCAATTATACACTGAGTGGACAAAACATTAGGAACACCTTCCTAATATTGAGTGGCACCCCCTTTTGCCCTCGGAACCAATTCATCAGGGTATGGACTCTACAAGGAACAGCCTCAATTCATCAGGGTATGGACTCTACAAGGAACAGCCTCAATTCATCAGGGTATGAACTCTACAAGGAACAGCCTCAATTCATCAGGGTATGGACTCTACAAGGAACAGCCTCAATTCATCAGGGCATGGACTCTACAAGGAACAGCCTCAATTCATCAGGGCATGAACTCTACAAGGAACAGCCTCAATTCATCAGGGTATGGACTCTACAAGGAACAGCCTCAATTCATCAGGGTATGAACTCTACAAGGAACAGCCTCAATTCATCAGGGTATGGACTCTACAAGGAACAGCCTCAATTCATCAGGGCATGGACTCTACAAGGAACAGCCTCAATTCATCAGGGCATGAACTCTACAAGGAACAGCCTCAATTCATCAGGGCATGAACTCTACAAGGAACAGCCTCAATTCATCGGGGTATGAACTCTACAAGGAACAGCCTCAATTCATCAGGGCATGGACTCTACAAGGAACAGACTCAATTCATCAGGGCATGAACTCTACAAGGAACAGCCTCAATTCATCAGGGCATGGACTCTACAAGGAACAGCCTCAATTCATCAGGGCATGAACTCTACAAGGAACAGCCTCAATTCATCGGGGTATGAACTCTACAAGGAACAGCCTCAATTCATCAGGGCATGGACTCTACAAGGAACAGACTCAATTCATCAGGGCATGAACTCTACAAGGAACAGCCTCAATTCATCAGGGCATGGACTCTACAAGGAACAGCCTCAATTCATCAGGGCATGAACTCTACAAGGAACAGCCTCAATTCATCAGGGCATGGACTCTACAAGGAACAGCCTCAATTCATCGGGGTATGGACTCTACAAGGAACAGCCTCAATTCATCGGGGTATGGACTCTACAAGGAACAGCCTCAATTCATCAGGGCATGAACTCTACAAGGAACAGCCTCAATTCATCAGGGCATGAACTCTACAAGGAACAGCCTCAATTCATCAGGGCATGGACTCTACAAGGAACAGCCTCAATTCATCAGGGTATGAACTCTACAAGGAACAGCCTAAATTCATAAGGGCATGAACTCTACAAGGAACAGCCTCAATTCATCAGGGCATGAACTCTACAAGGAACAGCCTCAATTCATCAGGGCATGAACTCTACAAGGAACAGCCTCAATTCATCAGGGCATGAACTCTACAAGGAACAGCCTCAATTCATCGGGGTATGGACTCTACAAGGAACAGCCTCAATTCATCAGGGCATGAACTCTACAAGGAACAGCCTCAATTCATCAGGGCATGAACTCTACAAGGAACAGCCTCAATTCATCGGGGTATGGACTCTACAAGGAACAGCCTCAATTCATCAGGGCATGAACTCTACAAGGAACAGCCTCAATTCATCAGGGCATGAACTCTACAAGGTGTTGAAAGCATTCCACAGGGATGCTGGCCCATGTTGACTCCGATGCTTCCTACAGTTGTCAAGTTGGCAGGATGTCCTTTGGGTGGTGGACCATTCTTGATACACACGGCAAACTGTTGAGCGTGAAAAACCAATAAGAGATTATAGCTTTCACCTGGTTAGTCTGTCATGGAAAGAGCAGGTGCTCCTAATGTTTTTTGTACACTCACTGTATTTCCACCAACCATTTCATTTGTTTGGCTTCTTTTTGAAGGCCTCAGGGTCAACTTGAGGGTTAAGCTAATTTATTCTGGAAAATGTTGTATTTTCCCCACTGAACTTAATTAGTAACTGATTAATGAAATATAATAACTTAAAATGAATGATCAAGGAAAACAAATGAATATTCTAAGAGTTTGTCCTGAAAATAAATTGTTTAAACAATATTTTATATGCATGTATATAACAAAA
This sequence comes from Coregonus lavaretus, assembly GCF_964263955.1. Classification (NCBI taxonomy): domain Eukaryota; kingdom Metazoa; phylum Chordata; class Actinopteri; order Salmoniformes; family Salmonidae; genus Coregonus; species Coregonus lavaretus. The sequence goes on from NC_140007.1 coordinate 48,339,690, forward strand.
TGTTTGATGTACAAGATGTATATTTGATAGAATAGAAGAGGCAATTCTGTATCATGTTTACTACTTAAATTCAACTCCACTTCAAGAATGTATTAGGTATTCTGAATCCAACCATCCCTCCCTCTGTACTGACCAGTGAGGATGCCATGGGTCCGTTGGTCTCTGAGCTCTTCTCCTGCTCCCCTCCCCTCCCAGGACCCCCATTGGAGCTGCAGTTGGTGGAGTTGGGGCAGGAGCCCTGGCTGAAACTGGGGCCGTTGACCAGCAGGCCTTGGTCAGCTCCAGGGTTGGAGGGGCTGGCCAGGCTGGTGAGGCTGTGGTTCTCCCTGGCCAGTCTCTCCACTAGAGCCCGGGCCTCCTGGAAACGACAGCTGAGGAACTCCCTCTCTTCTCTAGACCTCCGCTGCCATCCCTCCATCTCCTCACAGCGCTCACGCAGGGCCTGGTTGCTGCGCCGCAACGCCTCTACGCACGCACACACACACACACACACACACAGAAATAGCATTAATACTCACAGCGCTCACGCAGGGCCTGGTTGCTGCACCGCAACGTCTCTACGCACACACACACACAATCTGTGCCTCATTGTGGATCAAATAAAGTCTTCCAGTGGTGTGAGAGACGTACCTCGGAGCTGCTGGTTGTCTCCCAGTAGTCTGGTCACCACCTCATTGGCTGCCAGCTCAAGTGGAACCCGGAGAGCCCCGCCTCCCTCGTCCCCCACCATCTCCCACGTGTCTGTCTGAGGCTGCACCATGCTGCTGAACCATGTTAACATCAGACACACATCATACATACATGGTATCATACATGTAGACAGACACACATCATACATACAGTGGGGAGAACAAGTATTTGATACACTGCCGATTTTGCAGGTTTTCCTACTTACAAAGCATGTAGAGGTCTGTGATTTTTATCATAGGTACACTTCAACTGTGAGAGACGGAATCTAAAACAAAAATCCAGAAAATCACATTGTATGATTTAAGTAATTAATTTGCATTTTATTGCATGATAAGTATTTGATCACCTACCAACCAGTAAGAATTCCGGCTCTCACAGACCTGTTAGGTTTTCTTTAAGAAGCCCTCCTGTTCTCCACTCATTACCTGTATTAACTGCACCTGTTTGAACTCGTTACCTGTATGAAAGACACCTGTCCACACACTCAATCAAAGACTCCAATCTCTCCACAATGGCCAAGACCAGAGAGCTGTGTAAGGACATCAGGGATAAAATTGTAGACCTGCACAAGGCTGGGATGGGCTACAGGACAATAGGCAAGCAGCTTGGTGAGAAGGCAACAACTGTTGGCGCAATTATTAGAAAATGGAAGAAGTTCGAGATGACGGTCAATCACCCTCGGTCTGGGGCTCCATGCAATATCTCACCTCGTGGGGCATCAATTATCATGAGGAAGGTGAGGGATCAGCCCAGAACTACACGGCAGGACCTGGTCAATGACCTGAAGAGAGCCGGGACCACAGTCTCAAAGAAAACCATTAGTAACACACTACGCCATCATGGATTAAAATCCTGCAGCGGACGCAAGGTCCCCCTGCTCAAGCCAGCGCATATCCAGGCCCGTCTGAAGTTTGCCAATGACCATCTGGATGATCCAGAGGAGGAATGGGAGAAGGTCATGTGGTCTGATGAGACAAAAATAGAGCTTTTTGGTCTAAATTCCACTCGCCGTGTTTGGAGGAAGAAGGATGAGTACAATCCCAAGAACACCATCCCAACCGTGAAGCATGGAGGTGGAAACATCATTCTTTGGGGATGCTTTTCTGCAAAGGGGACAGGACGACTGCACCGTATTGAGGGGAGGATGGATGGGGCCATGTATCGCGAGATCTTGGCCAACAATCTCCTTCCCTCAGTAAGAGCATTGAAGATGGGTCGTGGCTGGGTCTTCAATCATGACAACGACCCGAAACACACAGCCAGGGCAACTAAGGAGTGGCTCCGTAAGAAGCATCTCAAGGTCCTGGAGTGGCCTAGCCAGTCTCCAGACCTGAACCCAATAGAAAATCTTCGGAGGGAGCTGAAAGTCTGTATTGCCCAGCGACAGCCCAGAAACCTGAAGGATCTGGAGAAGGTCTGTATGGAGGAGTGGGCCAAAATCCCTGCTGCAGTGTGTGCAAACCTGGTCAAGACCTACAGGAAACGTATGATCTCTGTAATTGCAAACAAAGGTTTCTGTACCAAATATTAAGTTCTGCTTTTCTGATATATCAAATAATGTCATGCAATAACATGCAAATTCATTACTTAAAAATCATACAATGTGATTTTCTGGATTTTTGTTTTAGATTCCATCTCTCACAGTTGAAGTGTACCTATGATAAAATTAACAGATTGTAATTTCAGTGTCTGGGAGCTATCTGTTAAGAACTAACGTTAGCTCCCAAACACTGAAATTACAATCTGTTAAGAACTAACGTTAACACTGAAATTACAATCTGTTAAGAACCAACGTTAACACTGAAATTACAATCTGTTAAGAACTAACATTAACACTGAAATTACAATCTGTTAAGAACTAACATTAACACTGAAATTACAATCTGTTAAGAACTAACGTTAGCTCCCAAACACTGAAATTACTATCTGTTAAGAACTAACGTTAGCTCCCAAACACTGAAATTACTATCTGTTAAGAACTAACGTTAGCTCCCAGACACTGAAATTACTATCTGTTAAGAACTAACGTTAGTAATTTCAGTGTCTGGGAGCTATCTGTTTGAGTGCACTTGAAATGTGCAGCATGCAATACCAATGGTCTTGATCATATGAAGAAATAACTCCATTGACCATTTAGCCAGTATATTGAAAGCTAGCAAACGTTACAGTTGACTAGCCTTGCCAGTTAATACTGTCAACGTCAATGTGCCTGCGTCAAATTGGGCCTTACTGCTATTAGCCCATACAAACACATTGAATAACAGATTCACTACATGGAACAACAGATAGTCCTTACTGCTATTAGCCCATACAAACACATTGAATAACAGATTCACTACATGGAACAACAGATAGTCCTTACTGCTATTAGCCCATACAAACACATTGAATAACAGATTCACTACATGGAACAACAGATAGTCCTTACTGCTATTAGCCCATACAAACACATTGAATAACAGATTCACTACATGGAACAACAGATAGTCCTTACTGCTATTAGCCCATACAAACACATTGAATAACAGATTCACTACATGGAACAACAGATAGTCCTTACTGCTATTAGCCCATACAAACACATTGAATAACAGATTCACTACATGGAACAACAGATAGTCCTTACTGCTATTAGCCCATACAAACACATTGAACAACAGATAGTCCTTACTGCTATTAGCCCATACAAACACATTGAATAACAGATTCACTACATGGAACAACAGATAGTCCTTACTGCTATTAGCCCGTACAAACACATTGAACAACAGATTCACTACATGGAACAACAGATAGTCCTTACTGCTATTAGCCCATACAAACACATTTAATAACAGATTCACTACATGGAACAACAGATAGTCCTTACTGCTATTAGCCCGTACAAACACATTGAATAACAGATTCACTACATGGAACAACAGATAGTCCTTACTGCTATTAGCCCATACAAACACATTGAATAACAGATTCACTACCTGGAACAACAGATAGTCCTTACTGCTATTAGCCCATACAAACACATTGAATAACAGATTCACTACATGGAACAACAGTCCCCAAAAAAGAATCTAAAGGAAGTTTGTTCTGAAGTGTCTGTCCTATCCTATATGAGATATATATATATATATATATATATTTGTTTTTATATGTATTGAACCCCTTATTTTTGTCATTAAACAGTCTCCATTTTCGACAGGTACCGGCGGACCTTCAGACGAGTCTTGTGAGCTTCCTAGAGCAAAACAACCGACATGTAAGTGTTGGTGAGAGTCTCACCTTTCCACCCAAACTGTTCAGACGCTACAGACAGAAGTTGGCAGATCGGCTGTACCGACTCCAGACGCTTGTGGGGGGTCGTAGGGCAAAACGGAGAACACCACGGTGTTGGAGAGTTTCATCTTCAGAGGGTCTTAATAATGCAACATAACGGCGGTGGATTGAGACGCATCCAACGCAACATAACGGCGGTGGATTGAGACGCATCCAATGCAACAAAATAAAAACATCTCTAGCTTTTAAACTGACATTTTTTTATGGGGATGTTTGTATTATGCTAATTGGATTTCCGCGGAGGCTCGGACATCGACCTCAGGGGGTTAGAAATGAAAAGCTGAAATGTCTTGAGTCAATAAGTATTCAACCCCTTTGTTGTGGTATGCATAAATCAATTCAGGAGTGAAAATGTGCTTAACAAAGTCACAAGTTTCAAGATTTAATGTAACGTGGACAAGTACAGTGAAATGCCTTTCTTGCAAACTCTAAACCCAACAATACAGTAATCAATAACAAGGTAATACTAAAAATAACAAGGTAGAACAAAAACATGGAGAGAAATAAAAGGCCACGAGAAAGTAAGAATACTATACAAGGACAGTTCCAGGGTCAGTAGCTATATACAGCCACTGTATGTATAGGGGTTAGGTGACTATATACAAGGTCAGTTCCAGTACCATATTAACAATGTGCAGGGATACTGGAGTGATGGAGGTAGATATGTATAGGGGTCAGGGGACAGGGATACTGGAGTGATGGAGGTAGATATGTATAGGGGTCAGGGGACAGGGATACTGGAGTGATGGAGGTAGATATGTATAGGGGTAAGGTAACTAGGTATCAGGATATACACTACATGGCCAAAAGTATGTGGACACCCCTTCAAATTAGTCCATTCGGCTATTTCAGCCACACCCGTTGCTGGCAGGTGTATCAAATCGAGCACACAGTCACGCAATCTCCATAGACAAACATTGGCAGTAGAATGGCCTTACTGAAGAGCTCAGTGACTTTCAACGTGGCACCGTCACAGGATGTCACCTTTCAACAAGTCAGTTCGTCAAATTTCTGCCCTGCTAGAGCTGCCCTGGTCAACTGTAAGTGCTGTTATTGTGAAGTTGAAACGTCTAGGAGCAACAACGGCTCAGCTGCGAAGTGGCAGGCCACACAAGCTCACAGAACGGGACCACGGAGTGCTGAAGCGCTTACAAATAGTCTGTCCTCAGTTGCAACACTCACTACCGAGTTCCAAACTGCCTCTGAAAGAAACGTCAGCATAAGAACTGTTCGTCGGGAGATTCATGAAATGGATTTCCATGGCCGAGCAGCTGCACACAATCCTAGGCTCGGAGCAGTGGAAACGCGCTCTCTGGAGTGATGAATCACGCTTCACCACCTGGCAGTCCGAACTGTTTCTGCATGTTGGTTATTGACTTGGACACGTAAAAACGTGTTTTGACATTGGGCTATTTATCAAAACGTCTTGTCAACAGAAAGCTGCCACAACATCATTTTCAACTTTCATTTTAGAAATATAAATTGAACTTTCAACATTACATTTCCAATGTTATTGTACTGAATCAGGTAAAAACTGCTGAATGAGTCCAAAAACATGCTGCGGTTGATTTATTTAGATATAACGTTACCAGAAATCACCAAAACGGGTTAGCCCTGCCTACCTCTCTATAGGCAGTCAGTCTGTTCGGCGCCAGCTAGGCTCCTTTCACTTCTAGCTCCATCATGGTTGGTTCTGATACGTACCTAGTTAACCTACTGTATCTTTACCTAGCAGGCTAACAGCTAGTTATGACATTTGAAACACGGTTAGTTCACTTGCAAGTCATCCAGTCATATGAACCAGTACCTGAGCTTGAGGAGACGACATCTCCTCTGACGCCCAGCCGGTACGCACAGTGTGTAGCTACGACATCTCCTCTGACGCCCAGCCGGTACGCACGGTGTGTAGCTACGACATCTCCTCTGACGCCCAGCCGGTACGCACGGTGTGTAGCTACGACATCTCCTCTGACGCCCAGCCGGTACGCACGGTGTGTAGCTACGACATCTCCTCTGACGCCCAGCCGGTACGCACAGTGTGTAGCTACTTCCAAAAAAAGGTATCAATAAAAATTATATTGCTTTTATTTACACCTTTTTGGGAAGTACATACTGTGCGGAACGTACCGTGAGGACAATAGTTGCTCTGCGAGATCGTCTCCTCAAGCCTCGGTACTGGTTCACCAGTCATATAAAGCCCACCGGTCATATCAAGCCCACCGGTCATATCAAGCCCACCGGTCATATAGGTCATATCATATAAAGCCCACCAGTCATATAAAGCCCACCAGTCAGGTCATATCATATAAAGCCCACCAGTCAGGTCATATAAAGCCCACCAGTCATATCATATAAAGCCCACCAGTCAGGTCATATAAAGCCCACCAGTCAGGTCATATCATATAAAGCCCACCAGTCAGGTCATATAAAGCCCACCAGTCATATCATATAAAGCCCACCAGTCAGGTCATATCATATAAAGCCCACCAGTCATATCATATAAAGCCCACCAGTCAGGTCATATAAAGCCCACCAGTCATATCATATAAAGCCCACCAGTCAGGTCATATCATATAAAGCCCACCAGTCAGGTCATATAAAGCCCACCAGTCAGGTCATATAAAGCCCACCAGTCATATCATATAAAGCCCACCAGTCAGGTCATATCATATAAAGCCCACCAGTCAGGTCATATCATATAAAGCCCACCAGTCAGGTCATATAAAGCCCACCAGTCATATCATATAAAGCCCACCAGTCATATCATATAAAGCCCACCAGTCATATCATATAAAGCCCACCAGTCATATCATATAAAGCCCACCAGTCAGGTCATATAAAGCCCACCAGTCATATCATATAAAGCCCACCAGTCAGGTCATATCATATAAAGCCCACCAGTCAGGTCATATCATATAAAGCCCACCAGTCAGGTCATATCATATAAAGCCCACCAGTCATATCATATAAAGCCCACCAGTCAGGTCATATAAAGCCCACCAGTCAGGTCATATCATATAAAGCCCACCAGTCATATCATATAAAGCCCACCAGTCATATCATATAAAGCCCACCAGTCAGGTCATATAAAGCCCACCAGTCATATCATATAAAGCCCACCAGTCATATCATATAAAGCCCACCAGTCAGGTCATATAAAGCCCACCAGTCAGGTCATATCATATAAAGCCCACCAGTCATATCATATAAAGCCCACCAGTCAGGTCATATAAAGCCCACCAGTCAGGTCATATAAAGCCCACCAGTCAGGTCATATAAAGCCCACCAGTCAGGTCATATAAAGCCCACCAGTCATATCATATAAAGCCCACCAGTCATATCATATAAAGCCCACCAGTCATATCATATAAAGCCCACCAGTCAGGTCATATCATATAAAGCCCACCAGTCATATCATATAAAGCCCACCAGTCAGGTCATATAAAGCCCACCAGTCAGGTCATATAAAGCCCACCAGTCATATCATATAAAGCCCACCAGTCATATCATATAAAGCCCACCAGTCATATCATATAAAGCCCACCAGTCATATCATATAAAGCCCACCAGTCATATCATATAAAGCCCACCAGTCATATCATATAAAGCCCACCAGTCAGGTCATATAAAGCCCACCAGTCATATCATATAAAGCCCACCAGTCATATCATATAAAGCCCACCAGTCAGGTCATATAAAGCCCACCAGTCAGGTCATATCATATAAAGCCCACCAGTCAGGTCATATAAAGCCCACCAGTCATATCATATAAAGCCCACCAGTCATATCATATAAAGCCCACCAGTCATATCATATAAAGCCCACCAGTCAGGTCATATAAAGCCCACCAGTCATATCATATAAAGCCCACCAGTCAGGTCATATAAAGCCCACCAGTCATATCATATAAAGCCCACCAGTCATATCATATAAAGCCCACCAGTCAGGTCATATCATATAAAGCCCACCAGTCAGGTCATATAAAGCCCACCAGTCAGGTCATATAAAGCCCACCAGTCATATCATATAAAGCCCACCAGTCAGGTCATATAAAGCCCACCAGTCATATCATATAAAGCCCACCAGTCATATCATATAAAGCCCACCAGTCATATAAAGCCCACCAGTCAGGTCATATCATATAAAGCCCACCAGTCAGGTCATATCATATAAAGCCCACCAGTCATATAAAGCCCACCAGTCAGGTCATATCATATAAAGCCCACCAGTCAGGTCATATAAAGCCCACCAGTCAGGTCATATAAAGCCCACCAGTCATATCATATAAAGCCCACCAGTCATATCATATAAAGCCCACCAGTCAGGTCATATCATATAAAGCCCACCAGTCAGGTCATATCATATAAAGCCCACCAGTCATATAAAGCCCACCAGTCAGGTCATATCATATAAAGCCCACCAGTCAGGTCATATCATATAAAGCCCACCAGTCATATAAAGCCCACCAGTCAGGTCATATCATATAAAGCCCACCAGTCATATCATATAAAGCCCACCAGTCAGGTCATATAAAGCCCACCAGTCATATCATATAAAGCCCACCAGTCATATCATATAAAGCCCACCAGTCATATCATATAAAGCCCACCAGTCAGGTCATATCATATAAAGCCCACCAGTCAGGTCATATCATATAAAGCCCACCAGTCATATCATATAAAGCCCACCAGTCAGGTCATATCATATAAAGCCCACCAGTCAGGTCATATCATATAAAGCCCACCAGTCATATCATATAAAGCCCACCAGTCATATCATATAAAGCCCACCAGTCAGGTCATATCATATAAAGCCCACCAGTCAGGTCATATCATATAAAGCCCACCAGTCATATCATATAAAGCCCACCAGTCATATCATATAAAGCCCACCAGTCATATCATATAAAGCCCACCAGTCATATCATATAAAGCCCACCAGTCATATCATATAAAGCCCACCAGTCATATCATATAAAGCCCACCAGTCAGGTCATATAAAGCCCACCAGTCATATCATATAAAGCCCACCAGTCATATCATATAAAGCCCACCAGTCATATCATATAAAGCCCACCAGTCAGGTCATATCATATAAAGCCCACCAGTCAGGTCATATCATATAAAGCCCACCAGTCATATCATATAAAGCCCACCAGTCATATCATATAAAGCCCACCAGTCAGGTCATATAAAGCCCACCAGTCAGGTCATATAAAGCCCACCAGTCATATCATATAAAGCCCACCAGTCATATCATATAAAGCCCACCAGTCATATCATATAAAGCCCACCAGTCATATCATATAAAGCCCACCAGTCATATCATATAAAGCCCACCAGTCATATCATATAAAGCCCACCAGTCATATCATATAAAGCCCACCAGTCAGGTCATATAAAGCCCACCAGTCATATCATATAAAGCCCACCAGTCATATCATATAAAGCCCACCAGTCATATCATATAAAGCCCACCAGTCAGGTCATATAAAGCCCACCAGTCAGGTCATATCATATAAAGCCCACCAGTCATATCATATAAAGCCCACCAGTCAGGTCATATAAAGCCCACCAGTCAGGTCATATCATATAAAGCCCACCAGTCAGGTCATATAAAGCCCACCAGTCAGGTCATATCATATAAAGCCCACCAGTCATATCATATAAAGCCCACCAGTCAGGTCATATAAAGCCCACCAGTCAGGTCATATCATATAAAGCCCACCAGTCATATCATATAAAGCCCACCAGTCATATCATATAAAGCCCACCAGTCAGGTCATATCATATAAAGCCCACCAGTCAGGTCATATAAAGCCCACCAGTCATATCATATAAAGCCCACCAGTCAGGTCATATAAAGCCCACCAGTCATATCATATAAAGCCCACCAGTCATATCATATAAAGCCCACCAGACAGGTCATATAAAGCCCACCAGTCATATCATATAAAGCCCACCAGTCATATCATATAAAGCCCACCAGTCAGGTCATATAAAGCCCACCAGTCAGGTCATATAAAGCCCACCAGTCATATCATATAAAGCCCACCAGTCATATCATATAAAGCCCACCAGTCAGGTCATATCATATAAAGCCCACCAGTCAGGTCATATAAAGCCCACCAGTCATATCATATAAAGCCCACCAGTCAGGTCATATCATATAAAGCCCACCAGTCATATCATATAAAGCCCACCAGTCAGGTCATATAAAGCCCACCAGTCATATCATATAAAGCCCACCAGTCAGGTCATATCATATAAAGCCCACCAGTCATATCATATAAAGCCCACCAGTCAGGTCATATCATATAAAGCCCACCAGTCAGGTCATATAAAGCCCACCAGTCAGGTCATATAAAGCCCACCAGTCATATCATATAAAGCCCACCAGTCAGGTCATATCATATAAAGCCCACCAGTCAGGTCATATCATATAAAGCCCACCAGTCAGGTCATATAAAGCCCACCAGTCATATCATATAAAGCCCACCAGTCAGGTCATATCATATAAAGCCCACCAGTCATATCATATAAAGCCCACCAGTCATATCATATAAAGCCCACCAGTCATATCATATAAAGCCTATAGCTAGCTGTCAACAACACTGTTCGTTTGGTAAGGTTAGCTAGACTTACATGGTGTGGCTAGCTACATGGCTAATTCAGGCTACGGTTAGCTAGACTAACATGGTGTGGCTAGCTACATGGCTAATTCAGGCTACGGTTAGCTAGACTTACATGGTGTGGCTAGCTACATGGCTAATTCAGGCTACGCTAGCCATGCCAATCACGTCAGCTAGTTAGCACAACAGCGGCAGCCAACGACATGACTTTAACTAAACACATGTGTAACTAGTTGTTTAGCTAACATGAAGAAACCTTACCTTTTCTCTGCTAACGTTAGCTCTGTTTACGTAGCTAGTTGGCGTTAATCAGGCTAACGTTAGTTAGCTAGCTCTGGTTGATTGTGACAGACCAAGCGTATTTCCGCAACTGACACCACTTCTAGGTTGTATTTCTATTCAAATCTGATCAAATAATTTCCAGCGTTAGTTCTGACATCCTTCTAACGTAGCTAGCTGTCAAAACGACAGAGCTAGGCTAACCTGCACCAGGAATCTCCCTTTCTGCTTCCGCACTGTGGGAGATCATTTCTTCTTCTATCATATATTGGGCGATCGCACAATTTTATGTGCATCCCGCCCTCTACTGTTCGGGATGGAAACAGGAATTCCCAAAAATGAAAAAAACTACCAAAAAATAAATAAACTAAATAAATCAATTTTTCTGTTACAAAATAAAACAGCTCTGATCCCTACAGAGGCTCAAGGGGAACCCTGGGAGGGCGGGTCTTCCAGCGCCAGTACCCCTTGCAAGTCTTCAGATGTAAAATCCTTGAGCCCCAAAAACATTTCTGCCGCAGCCACAATAATGTCAAATTTCTTAGACTTCTTTGAGACTTTATAACTGTGGCAATGAACGCAACAAAATCCACCTTTTAACACACAGGGTATCTTTTATCTGGGAGCAAACATTTACTACAGGCTGTGGAGTATCCACTACCATATCTTCACTAGCATCACTTATTTTCTCAATTATTTTAATCGCCTCCGCATAGGAGATTCGATGGACCACTAACTTTTGCCATCTCAATTTCTTTCACCCTTACAGGGCACTCCAGGAACTCGGGATCATCATCCCCACCACAATTGCAACACCGTCGTCCTTCTACACACCGTTCTTCAGTATCCTCTGTTCGTCTGCACACACTTGAAACATCCTTTTACAGTTCTTACACTGCAGTGGTTTGGGGACGAAAGCTCTTACGGCGTATCTTACATAACCAAGCTCCACATGTGTATGTATTTGCTCTTTATCAAAAAACAACAGGACCGACATACTTTCTTCTTTTTCTCCATTCACCCAGCGGGTCAGACGCCGGGCACCAACCACACCAGGAATTCTCTTCAGGTATTCAACCTGAACATCCGTCGTCACCCCTGAGATGACTCCTTTGACGGGTGCTCTACGCCGAAGTTCAAAACACAAAACTTCTGTTGTCCGGATTATTTTGAGCCCCACTGCAATCTTCCTCTGCTCTTCAGAAATACAATGAATTAAAATCAGACCACTCCTGGTCACTCTGATAGACTCCGCTTTTCCCAGTGCATCCTTCACCATTTGACACGTCAAACGGGTTTCCCACATATACATCCTTACTCAGGAAACGCATCCAAACAAGAAGCGACTCATTATAATTTACACATGTATCCTCCACTCCAGTTTTAGACAATCTCCTTTTTGTTACAGTTTTAGTTGGTACAATTGTCCATTCAGAACATTCGTCTTCACCAACTCTGCTCGACACGCTGCTTAATTCGAACTCAGCATCCACTTCCGCCATCTTCGCATATCCCAAACTATTTATTCTTCTTCTTCTTCTTCTTCTTCTTCTTCGTTTAATGGCAGACTACACCTATTGGTGTATTGTCGCCACCTACTGTACGGGGTATTGAAACAAAACTAAAATAATATGTTGCATTGTGGGAAGGGGAGGGGACGGAGCATTCATCGACAGGATTCCTTGTAATGCTGAAAAGTCCCTGAGTCCCAAAAAATGCTCAGCCGCACTCACAATTATACTTATTTTCCCCGATTTCCTCTCCGTTTGCACTGTGCAGTTGATAACCAAATTAATAAACGTTACAAAAGTCCACCTTCTTAACATGCTTCTGTGGAATTTATATGGCGGTTGGCAACCAACCAACTTTAAGGTGCATTACCGCCACAAACTGGACTGGAGTGACGACCAGAGACAGGGAAGGTCTAAATCCTACCCAATATTATCGTCTCGTTTAAGGAATCGAAATACATCATGAAATACTACATCCCCTGAATATTTCCTTAAGTTCACTTCATCTTGGCTCTTCCACCACACTATCGGTTCACTAATTGAGCGTATGCTGCGCAGGTTCACTGAGTTGCAAACTAAATGGATGGGTCTAACTAAATGGATGGGTCTAACTAAATGGATGGGTCTAACTAAATGGATGGGTCTAACTAAATGGATGGGTCTAACTAAATGGATGGGTCTAACTAAATGGATGGGTCTAACTAAATGGATGGGTCTAACTAAATGGATGGGTCTAACTAAATGGACGGGTCTAACTAAATGGATGGGTCTAACTAAATGGATGGGTCTAACTAAATGGATGGGTCTAACTAAATGGATGGGTCTAGCTCATTGATTTGTAGATCTGACGCAGTTGCTACCTCAGATTATGAGCCCAGCGAGTGTCCTGAATGAGGTACGTAGTAGCCACGGGGAGAAGCAAGAGAGCTATTAACCCATACAAAACCCCTAAACCTAAACCTAACCTAACCCTAGATATATCCCTTAAAAAGCTTAGGTATAGCCGATTTTAGCCTTAACCCTAACCCTGAACAGACAGTAACCCTAGCCATAACCCTAATTCGAGGGTATGGTAGCCTGCAACACTTTCAGAAACAATTTTAGTAATAATATTATGTTAGTATATACCATTATAGTACTAAATAGCATTTATTGTAATTTTTTTATCAAAACCTAGGTAAGTATTTGCTGTAAAAAAAAAAAAAAAGTATTTATTTTATGGTATTTATTATTGCAAGGCACTTGATAAACAAGTAACGTTTTTTATTTTTTTATTTCAAATTTGGTTTGAACTGGGTGTAACCCTAGTAACCTCCAGTTGGCGTTGGGCAGGTTTGAGACTAATCTCTTGAATTACTAAGAAAGATATTCGTTATTTCTCAGCTGCTGTATAATGTCTTTATGGTCTGCTGTGAATTCATCACTTTTAAATGCTAAATATTTCCAATAGATGGCAGCATAAGACCACGACGCATCAGTTATAGACTATAGCAGCAATATGATTGACATAAAATAGCATGCAAACAAAGACTATATGTCCCATGATTTTCTAAAATGGTCACTCACTACTTTACAGTTAGCATTAGCATCGATAAACACTATATATACAAAAGTATGTGGGCACCCTTTCAAATTAGTGGATTCCGCCATCTTTTGCCACATCCGTTGCTGACCGGTGTATTAAATCGAGCACACAGCCATGTGATCTCCATAGACAAACATTGGCAGTAGAATGGCCTTACTGAAGAGCTCAGTGACTTTCAACGTGGCACCGTCATAGGATGCCACCTTTCCAACAAGTCAGTTGGTCAAATGTCTGCCCTGCTAGAGCTGCCCCGGTCAACTGGAAGGGCTGTTATTGTGAAGTGGAAACGTCTAGGAGCAACAACGGCTCAGCCACGAAGTGGCAGGCCACACAAGCTCACAGAATGGGACTGCCGAGTGCTGAAGCGCGTAAAAATCGTCTGTCCTCGGTTGCAACACTCACTCCCGAGTTCCAAACTACCTCTGGAAGCAACGTCAGCACAGGAACTGTTCGCCGGGAGCTTCATGAAATGGGTTTCCATGGCCGAGCAGCCACACACAAGCCTAAGATCACCATGTGCAATGCCAAGCGTCGGCTGGAGTGGTGTAAAGCTCGCCGCCATTGGACTCTGGAGCAGTGGAAGCGCGTTCTATGGAGTGATGAATCACGCTTCACCATCTGGCAGTCCGAAGGACAATTCTGGGTTTGGCGGATGCCAGGAGAATGCAACCTGCCTGAATGCATAGTGCCAACTGTAAAGTTTGGTGGAGGAGGAATAATGGTCTGGGGCTGTTTTTCATGGTTCGGACTAGGCCGCTTAGTTCCAGTGAAGGGAAATCTTAACGCTACAGCATACAATAACAATCTAGACGATTCTGTGCTTCCAAATTTGTGACAACAATTTGGGAAGGCCCTTTCCTATTTCAGCATGACAATGCCCCCGTGTACAAAGCGAGGTCCATACAGAAATGGTTTGTCGAGATCGGTGTGGAAGAACTTGACTGGCTTTCACAGAGCCCTGTCCTCAACCCCATCGAACACCTTTGGGATGAATTGGAACGCCGACTGCGAGCCAGGCCTAATCGCCCAACATCAGTGCCCGACCTCACTAATGCTCTTGTGGCTGAATGGAAGCAAGTCCTCACAGCAATGTTCCAACATCTAGTGGAAAGCCTTCCCAGAAGAGTGGAGGCTGTTATAGCAGCAAAGGGGGGACCAACTCCATATTAATGCCCATGATTTTGGAATGAGATGTTCGACAAGCAGGTGTCCACATACTGCTGGTCATGTAGTGTTTCATGTTCAACACACACCAACATAGTGTGAAGACGGCCTCGTCCCCCTCAGGAGGTTGAAAAGATTTGGCATGGGCCCTCAGATCCTCAAAAAGTTCTACAGCTGCACCATCGAGAGCATCTTGACTGGCTGCATCACCGCCTGGTATGGCAACTGCTTGGCATCCGACCGTAAGGCGCTACAGAGGGTAGTGCGTACAGCCCAGTACATCACTGGGGCCAAGCTTCCTGCCACCCAGGACCTCTATACCTGGTGGTGTCAGAGGAAGGCCCTAAAAATTGTCAAAGACGCCAGCCACCGAAGTCATAGACTGTTCTCTCTGCTACCGCACGGCAAGCGGTACCGATGCACTAAGTCTGGAACCAACAGGACCCTGAACAGCGTCTACCCCCAATCCATAGGACTGTTAAATATACTAAATAAAAATATAAACGCAACATGTAAAGTGTTGGTCCCATGTTTCATAAACTGAAATGAAAGATCTCAGAAATGTTCCATACGCACAAAATGCTTATTTCTCTCAAATTTTGTGCACAAATGTGTTTACATCCATGTTAGTGAGCATTTTCCTTTGCCAAGATAATCCATCCACCTGACAGGTGTGGCATATGAAGAAGCTGATTAAACAGCATGATCATTACACAGGTGCACCTTGTGCTGGGGACAATAAAAGGCCAATCTAAAATGTGCACTTTTGTCACACAACACAATGCCACAGATGTCTCAAGTTTTGAGGGAGTGTGCAATTGGCAGGCTGATTGCAGGAACGTCCACCAGAGCTGTTGCCAGAGAATTGAATGTTCATTTCTCTACCATAAGCTACCTCAAACATCACTTTAGAGAATTTGGCAGTACGTCCAACCGGCCTCACAACCGCAGACCACGTGTAACCACGCCAGCCCAGGACCTCTACATCCGGCTTCTTCACCTGCGGGATTGTCTGTAATAAAGCACTTTTGTAGGGAAAAACTCATTCTGATAGGCTGGGCCTGGCTCCCCTGTGGGTGGGCCTGGCTCCCCAGTGGCTGGGCCTGGTTCCCCAGTGGCTGGGCCTGGCTCCCCAGTGGTTGGGCCTGGCTCCCCAGTGGGTGGGCCTGGCTCCCCAGTGGTTGGGCCTGGCTCCCCCAGTGGCTGGGCCTGGCTCCGGCTCCCCAGTGGCTGGGCCTGGCTCCCCAGTGGTTGGGCCTGGCTCCCCAGTGGCTGGGCCTGGCTCCCCCAATGGCTGGGCCTGGCTCCGGCTCCCCCAGTGGCTGGGCCTGGCTCCCCCAATGGCTGGGCCTGGCTCCGGCTCCCCCAGTGGCTGGGCCTGGCTCCCCCAATGGCTGGGCCTGGCTCCGGCTCCCCCAGTGGGTGGGCCTGGCTCCCCCAATGGCTGGGCCTGGCTCCGGCTCCCCCAGTGGCTGGGCCTGGCTCCCCAGTGGCTGGGCCTGGCTCCGGCTCCCCCAGTGGGTGGGCCTGGCTCCCCCAATGGCTGGGCCTGGCTCCGGCTCCCCCAGTGGTTGGGCCTGGCTCCCCAGTGGCTGGGCCTGGCTCCCCAGTGGGTGGGCCTGGCTCCCCCAATGGCTGGGCCTGGCTCCGGCTCCCCCAGTGGCTGGGCCTGGCTCCCCCAATGGCTGGGCCTGGCTCCGGCTCCCCCAGTGGCTGGGCCTGGCTCCCCCAATGGCTGGGCCTGGCTCCGGCTCCCCCAGTGGGTGGGCCTGGCTCCCCCAATGGCTGGGCCTGGCTCCGGCTCCCCAGTGGCTGGGCCTGGCTCCCCAGTGGTTGGGCCTGGCTCCCCAGTGGCTGGGCCTGGCTCCCCAGTGGCTGGGCCTGGCTCCCCAGTGGGTGGGCCTGGCTCCCCAGTGGCTGGGCCTGGCTCCCCAGTGGCTGGGCCTGACTCCCCTGTGGGTGGGCCTGGCTCCGGCTCCCCAGTGGCTGGGCCTGGCTCCGGCTCCCCAGTGGCTGGGCCCGTGGCTGCTCCCCTGGCCAATCGGGAAATCCATAGATTAGGGCCTAATGAATTCATTTCAAATTGACTGATTTCCTTATATGAACGGTAACTCAGCAAAATTGTTTCAACTTAATTTGTGAACGTATTGTGACATGGAAAATACATTGGACTAGAAAGTCATCAACGTAAACTGTTGTTTTGAGGATGAAATTTCAACCATCTTGTATAAAATATGTTGAATTTGTACCTTTGAAACAACGTCAGATCCTGAGAATGATTGTTGAGAAATCTCCACTTAACGTATTCACTGTTGCTATCAATGTCATTCCAAAGGGTAGGTTTAACAGAGAAAATTAAATGTATCAATCATGTATCATCAATAATGCTAAATAGGCCTGTATAACATTAGGGAAGTCATCAACAGGTATTGTTTCAATTCAACCCAGGCTTCAACTAAAAATAAACAATACATATAGGCCTAGGGTTTCAAGCTTCAAGTTAGTAATGAATATGTTGGAATCACGTCTCAATTTCAACCAAAAATCTAAGTGAAAACATATGATTAAATCAAACTGTATTTGAAATACATTTAAAGATATATTTTGTTTAATTTGGTCTTTATTAAATAACTTAGATTTTTGGTTGAAATGGAAATGTGAATCCGACATATCAGTTATTAATCTGTAGACAAAATTAAATTAAAGGCCAGACTCAGTGGTTCAGATGGAACTATCCAAGGAAATGTTGATATTTTGTTGCGTTGACAACCAAACACAATTCAATATCACTTTTGCAATACAGTAAATAGCCTATTAACTTGTTGACCAGTTATCAAATGATATGTTGGATTCAGGTCTCCATCTCAACCAAAAATCCAAGTTAAAGGATAGGATTAAGCCAATGGCTCAGGTGGAACTAGCCAAGCAGTAGATACATCTCCTTTAAATGTTGATATTTGATGTAACAGCATTGCTAGGTTCTAATTTCTGGTACGAGAATCCAGACGGACTCAGAGAAATGCTCAAGCTACATTTATTCACACACTAGTTTTTTGCAAAAGCACCATACTGGTCGCATATTTATACCCTACGACTCGGCCCCCCCATTCCGACTAGGATGAACTATCAGTCTCTGTTGCTGGGCAGGAACTGAGTCTGTTCCTCATGTTGGTGTTACTGTAAAAGTATAACGTCATAAAAAAAAAAATAGTATGCAAGTATAAACACCATGGGACCACGCAGCCGTCATACCGCTCAGGAAGGAGACGCGTTCTGTCTCCTAGAGATGAACGTGCTTTGGTGCGAAAAGTGCTAATCAATCCCAGAACAACAGCAAAGGACCTTGTGAAGATGCTGGAGGAAACAGGTACAAAAGTATCTATATCCACAGTAAAACGAGTCCTATATCGACATAACCTGAAAGGCCGCTCAGCAAGGAAGAAGCCACTGCTCCAAAACCGCCATAAAAAAGCCAGACTACGGTTTTGCAACTACACATGGGGACAAAGATCGTACTTTTTGGAGAAATGTCCTCTGGTCTGATGAAACAAAAATATAACTGTTTGGCCATAATGACCATCGTTATGTTTGGAGGAAAAAGGGGGACGCTTGCAAGCTGAAGAACACCATCCCAACCGTGAAGCACGGGGGTGGCAGCATCATGCTGTGGGAGTGCTTTGCTGCAGGAGGGACTGGTGCACTTCACAAAATAGATGTCATCACGAGGAAGGAAATGTATGTGGATATATTAAAGCAACATCTCAAGACATCAGTCAGGAAGTTAAAGCTTGGTCGCAAATGGGTCTTCCAAATGGACAATGACCCCAAGCATACATCCAAAGTTGTGGCAAAATGGCTTAAGGACAACAAAGTCAAGGTATTGGAGTGGCCATCATAAAGCCCTGACCTCAATCCTATAGAAAATGTGTGGGCAGAACTGAAAAAGCATGTGCGAGCAAGGAGGCCTACAAACCTGACTCAGTTACACCAGCTCTGTCAGGAGGAATGGGCCAAAATTCACCTAACTTATTGTGGGAAGCTTGTGGAAGGCTACCCGAAACGTTTGACCCAAGTTAAACAATTTAAAGGCAATGCTACCAAATACTAATTGAGTGTATGTAAACATCTGACCCACTGGGAATGTGATGAAATAAATAAAAGCTGAAATAAATCATTTTCTCTACTATTATTCTGACATTTCACATTCCTAAAATAAAGTGGTGATCCTAACTGACCTAAGACAGGGATTTTTTACTAGGATTAAATGTCATTAATTGTGAAAAACTGAGTTTAAATGTATTTGGCTAAGGTGTATGGAAACTTCCGACTTCAACTGTATATTCTTTGCGTCGGACTCATTAACGGAAAACTCTTCGTCCAGTTCGAGGTGAGTAATCGCTGTTCAGATATACAGAAGCTATTTTCGGTCATAAGAGACGGTGGCAGAAACATTATGTACAAAATAAGTTATAAACAATGCGAAAATACCTACAAAATAGCACAGTTGGTTAGGAGCCCTTAAAACAGCAGAAATCCCCTCCGGTATATCACCAATGATTCATATTTGTTCATGTTTAAGTGACATTTGCATTAAATGTTGGTTTGTTCCAAGGTCAAATAAATGACCCCGACGTGAATCACTGTATATGGAATACATACAGTGCATTTTGAAAGTATTCAGACCCCTTGACTTTTTCCACATTTTGTTAGATTACAGCCTTATTCTAAAATGTATGAAATTATTTCCCCCCCTAATCAATCCATACACAACACCCCATAATGACAAAGCAAAAACACGTTTTTAGAACATTTTGCAAATGTATTAAAAATACAAAAATTAAATAAAACATTCACATACGTATTCAGAGGCTTTACCCTTTACTTGTTGAAGCACCTTTGGCAGTGTTTACAGCCTCAAGTCTTCTTGGGTATTACGCTACAAGCTTGGCACACCTGTATTTGGGGAGTTTCTCCCTTTCTTCTCTGCAGATCCTCTCAAGGTCTGTCAGGTTGGATGGGGAGCGTCGCTGCACAGCTACTTTCAGGTCTCTCCAGAGATGTTCGATCGGGTTCAAGTCCGGGCTCTGGCTGGGCCACTCAGGGACATTCAGAGACTTGTCCCGACGTCACTCCTGCGTTGTCTTGGCTGTGTGCTTAGGGTCATTGTCCTGTTGGAAGGTGAACCTTCGCCCCAGTCTGAGGTCCTGAGCGCTCTGGAGCAGATCTCTCTGTACTTTGCTCTGTTAATCTTTCCCTCGATCCTGACTAGTCTCCCAGTCCCTGCCGCTGAAAAACATCCCCTCAGCATAATGCTGCCACCACCATGCTTCACCGTAGGGATGGTGCCAGGTTTCCTCCAGACGTGAAGCTTGGCATTCAGGCCAAAGAGTTCAATCTTGGTTTCATCAGACCAGAGAATCTTGTTTCTCATGGTCTGAGAGTCTTTAGGGGCCTTTTGGCAAACTCCAAGTGGGCTGTCATGTGCCTTTTACTGAGGAGTGGCTTCTGTCTGGCCACTCTACCATAAAGGCCTGATTGCTGGAGTGCTGCAGAGACTGTTGTCCTTCTGGAAGGTTCTTCCATCTCCACAGAGGAACTCTGGCACTCTGTCAGAGTGACAATCGGGTTCTTGGTCACCTCTCTGACCAAAGCTTTCGGAGCCATCATCGACTCATTTGGTTTTGTCCAACATGTCTCCGGACCTACTCATTGCCACAGTCATACCCTGGATCTAGTTTTGTCCCGTGGAATAAATATTGTGGATCTAAATGTTTTTCCTCATAACCCTGGACTATCGGACCACCATCTTATTACGTTTGCAATCGCAACAAATAATCTGCTCAGACCCCAACCAAGGAACATCAAAAGCCGTGCTATAAATTCTCGGACAACACAAAGATTCCTAGATGCCCTTCCAGACTCCCTCCACCTACCCAAGGACGTCAGAGTACAAAAATCAGTTAATGACCTAACTGAGGATCTACATTTAAACTTGCGTAAAACCCTAGATGCAGTCGCACCTCTAAAAACAAAAAACATTTGTCACAAGAAACTAGCTCCCTGGTATACAGAAAATACCCGAGCCTCCAGAAAATTGGAACGGAAATGGCGCTCCACCAAACTGGAAATCTTCCTACTAGCTTGGAAAGAAAGTACAGAGCAATATCGAAGAGCCCTCACTGCTGCTCGATCACCCTATTATTCCAACCTAATTGAGGATAATTAATCATTATATTTGATACTGTCACAAAGCTAACTAAAAAGCAGCATTCCCCAAGAGAGGATGACTTTCACTTCAGCAGTGATGAATTCATGAACTTCTTCGACGAAAAGATCATGATCATTGGAAAGCAAATTCTGCGTATTTCTCCAAAGCTCAGCTGTCCTGAGTCTGCACAAAACTGCCAGGACCTGGGATCAATGGAGACACTCACATTTTGAAATCCTGTATCTCTTGACACATTCATGAAAATAGTAATGGACTCTAAACCTTCAAGCTACATACTGGACCCTATTCCAACTACACTACTGAAAGAGCTACTTCCTGTGCTTGGCCCTCCTATGTTGAACATAATTAAAGGCTCCCTATCCACTGGATGTGAACCAAACTCAATAAAAGTGGCAGTAATAAAGCATCTCTTGAAAAAGCCAAACCTTGACCCAGAAAATGTAAAAAACTATCGGCCTATATCGAATCTCCCATTCCTCTCAACATTTAGGAAAAAGCTGTTGTGCAGCAACTCACTGCCTTCCTGAAGACAAATAATGTATAAGAAATGCTTCAGTCTGGTTTTAGACCCCATCATAGCACTGACACTGCACTCGTGAAGGTGGTAAATTACCTTTTAATGGCGTCAGACCAAGGCTCTGCATCTGTCCTCGTGCTCCTAGACCTTAGTGCTGCTTTTGAAACCATCGATCACCACATTCTTCTGGAGAGATTGGAAACCCTAATTGGTCTACACAGACAAGTTCTTGCCTGGTTTAGATCTTATCTGTCGGAAAGATATCAGTTCGTCTCTGTGGATGGTTTGTCCTCTGACAAATCAATTGTACGTTTCGTTGTTCCTCAAGGTTCCGTTTTAGGACCACTATTGTTTTCACTATATATTTTACCTCTTGGTGATGTCATTCGGAAATATAATGTTAACTTTAATTGCTATGTTTCGATGAAACATGGTGAAGCCAAAAAATTGCCTTCCCTGGAAGCCTGTGTTTCAGACATAAGGAAGTGGATGGCGGCAAATGTTTTACTTTTAAACTCAGACAAAACAGAGATGCTAGTTCTAGGTCCCAAGAAACAAAGAGATCTGCTGTCGGATCTGACTATTAATCTTGATGGTTGTACAGTCGTCTCAAATAAAACTGTGAAGGACCTCGGCGTTACTCTGGACCCTGATCTCTCTTTTGACAAACATATCAAGAATATTTCAAGGACAGCTTTTTTCCATCTTCGTAACAGAAATCTGAAAATTGTTGTCCAAAAATGATGCAGAAAAGCTAATCCATGCTTTTGTCACTTCTAGATTGGACTACTGCAATGCTCTACTCTCCGGCTACCCGGATAAAGCACTAAATAAACTTCAGTTAGTGCTAAACACGGCTGCTAGAATCCTGACTAGAACCCAAAGATGTGATCATATTACTCCAGTGCTAGCCTTTCTACACTGGCTTCCTGTTAAGGCTAGGACTGATTTCAAGGTTTTACTGCTAACCTACAAAGCATTACAAAGACTTGCTCCTACCTATCTCTCTGATTTGGTCCTGCCGTACATACCTTCACATACGCTACAGTCACAAGACGCAGGCCTCCTTACTGTCCCAAGAATTTCTAAGCAAACAGCTGGAGGCAGGACTTTCTCCTATAGAGCTTGACACATTCATGAAAATAGTCATGGACTCTTAACCTTCAAGCTACATACTGGACCCTATTCCAACTAAAATACTGAAAGAGCTACTTCCTGTGCTTGGCCCTCCTATGTTGAACATAATAAATGGCTCCCAACCACTGTGATTATTATTTGACCCTGCTGGTCATCTATGAACGTTTGAACATCTTGGATAGAAATCTGGCCTTAATGGCCATGTACTGTTATAATCTTCACCCAGCACAGCCAGAAGAGGACTGGCCACCCCTCTACCGATTTTTACAGATGGCTCCAAGGACCCAGATAATGGTTGTATAGGAGTAGGAGTCCTGAACTTGATGTGTCGAAGACTAGCAGATGAACTGTCTGTATACTCTGATGGTGATAGAAGCAGCCCTCCAGTGGGTGGAGGATGTTCAACCTGTCAGAATTATAGTGTGCTCACATTCCCTCTCTGTATTGAATAGCTTATAATCCTGTAAATCTAATAGGAGTGACCTACTATTGGAGGCATTAATGTTATTATGGAGAATCGGGAGACTGAGTGTAGTAGTGTGATTCTGCTGAGTCCCAGCCTTCTATAGTAGACCAGGAGTCCCAGCCTTCTATAGTAGACCAGGAGTCCCAGCCTTCTATAGTAGACCAGGAGTCCCAGCCCTCTATAGTAGACCAGGAGTCCCAGCCTTCTCTAGTAGACCAGGAGTCCCAGCCTTCTATAGTAGACCAGGAGTCCCAGCCTTCTATAGTAGACCAGGAGTCCCAGCCTTCTATAGTAGACCAGGAGTCCCAGCCCTCTATAGTAGACCAGGAGTCCCAGCCTTCTATAGTAGACCAGGAGTCCCAGCCTTCTATAGTAGACCAGGAGTCCCAGCCTTCTATAGTAGACCAGGAGTCCCAGCCTTCTATAGTAGACCAGGAGTCCCAGCCTTCTCTAGTAGACCAGGAGTCCCAGCCTTCTATAGTAGACCAGGAGTCCCAGCCTTCTATAGTAGACCAGGAGTCCCAGCCTTCTATAGTAGACCAGGAGTCCCAGCCCTCTATAGTAGACCAGGAGTCCCAGCCTTCTATATTAGACCAGGAGTCCCAGCCTTCTATAGTAGACCAGGAGTCCCAGCCTTCTATAGTAGACCAGGAGTCCCAGCCTTCTATAGTAGACCAGGAGTCCCAGCCTTCTATAGTAGACCAGGAGTCCCAGCCTTCTATAGTAGACCAGGAGTCCCAGCCTTCTATAGTAGACCAGGAGTCCCAGCCTTCTATAGTAGACCAGGAGTCCCAGCCTTCTATAGTAGACCAGGAGTCCCAGCCTTCTATAGTAGACCAGGAGTCCCAGCATTCTATAGTAGACCAGGAGTCCCAGCCTTCTATAGTAGACCAGGAGTCCCAGCCTTCTATAGTAGACCAGGAGTCCCAGCCTTCTATAGTAGACCAGGAGTCCCAGCCTTCTATATTAGACCAGGAGTCCCAGCCTTCTATAGTAGACCAGGAGTCCCAGCCCTCTATAGTAGACCAGGAGTCCCAGCCTTCTCTAGTAGACCAGGAGTCCCAGCCTTCTATAGTAGACCAGGAGTCCCAGCCTTCTATAGTAGACCAGGAGTCCCAGCCTTCTATAGTAGACCAGGAGTCCCAGCCTTCTATAGTAGACCAGGAGTCCCAGCCTTCTATAGTAGACCAGGAGTCCCAGCCTTCTATAGTAGACCAGGAGTCCCAGCCTTCTATAGTAGACCAGGAGTCCCAGCCTTCTATAGTAGACCAGGAGTCCCAGCCTTCTATAGTAGACCAGGAGTCCCAGCCTTCTATAGTAGACCAGGAGTCCCAGCCTTCTATAGTAGACCAGGAGTCCCAGCCTTCTATAGTAGACCAGGAGTCCCAGCCTTCTATAGTAGACCAGGAGTCCCAGCCTTCTATAGTAGACCAGGAGTCCCAGCCTTCTATAGTAGACCAGGAGTCCCAGCCTTCTATAGTAGACCAGGAGTCCCAGCCTTCTATAGTAGACCAGGAGTCCCAGCCTTCTATAGTAGACCAGGAGTCCCAGCCTTCTATAGTAGACCAGGAGTCCCAGCCCTCTATAGTAGACCAGGAGTCCCAGCCTTCTATAGTAGACCAGGAGTCCCAGCCTTCTATAGTAGACCAGGAGTCCCAGCCTTCTATAGTAGACCAGGAGTCCCAGCCTTCTATAGTAGACCAGGAGTCCCAGCCTTCTATAGTAGACCAGGAGTCCCAGCCTTCTATAGTAGACCAGGAGTCCCAGCCTTCTATAGTAGACCAGGAGTCTTAGCCCTCTCTATTAGACCAGGAGTCCCAGCCTTCTATAGTAGACCAGGAGTCCCAGCCTTCTATAGTAGACCAGGAGTCCCAGCCTTCTATAGTAGACCAGGAGTCCCAGCCTTCTATAGTAGACCAGGAGTCCCAGCCTTCTATAGTAGACCAGGAGTCCCAGCCTTCTATAGTAGACCAGGAGTCCCAGCCTTCTATAGTAGACCAGGAGTCCCAGCCTTCTATAGTAGACCAGGAGTCCCAGCCTTCTATAGTAGACCAGGAGTCCCAGCCTTCTATAGTAGACCAGGAGTCCCAGCCTTCTATAGTAGACCAGGAGTCCCAGCCTTCTATAGTAGACCAGGAGTCCCAGCCTTCTATAGTAGACCAGGAGTCCCAGCCTTCTCTAGTAGACCAGGAGTCCCAGCCCTCTATAGTAGACCAGGAGTCCCAGCCCTCTCTATTAGACCAGGAGTCCCAGCCTTCTATAGTAGACCGGGAGTCCCAGCCTTCTATAGTAGACCAGGAGTCCCAGCCTTCTATAGTAGACCAGGAGTCCCAGCCTTCTATAGTAGACCAGGAGTCCCAGCCTTCTATAGTAGACCAGGAGTCCCAGCCTTCTATAGTAGACCAGGAGTCCCAGCCTTCTATAGTAGACCAGGAGTCCCAGCCTTCTATAGTAGACCAGGAGTCCCAGCCTTCTATAGTAGACCAGGAGTCCCAGCCTTCTATAGTAGACCAGGAGTCCCAGCCTTCTATAGTAGACCAGGAGTCCCAGCCTTCTATAGTAGACCAGGAGTCCCAGCCTTCTATAGTAGACCAGGAGTCCCAGCCTTCTATAGTAGACCAGGAGTCCCAGCCCTCTATAGTAGACCAGGAGTCCCAGCCTTCTATAGTAGACCAGGAGTCCCAGCCTTCTATAGTAGACCAGGAGTCCCAGCCCTCTATAGTAGACCAGGAGTCCCAGCCTTCTATAGTAGACCAGGAGTCCCAGCCTTCTATAGTAGACCAGGAGTCCCAGCCTTCTATAGTAGACCAGGAGTCCCAGCCCTCTATAGTAGACCAGGAGTCCCAGCCTTCTATAGTAGACCAGGAGTCCCAGCCTTCTATAGTAGACCAGGAGTCCCAGCCTTCTATAGTAGACCAGGTTGCCAAAAGGGCTTTAAAACTAAATTGAACTGATATTTAATTGATATTCGTGCTCCTCTTCATAATCAACAACTGGTGTGCTGTTTCTAGTGTGAAGTAAATCTCAACCTTTTTGCTCACCTGATATAGAATAGCTCATGGTAAGCTGTAGACCCTGTTATCTACCAGGAGAGTTAACATCCGTAATCATCACGGCTGTGTACGTCCCTCCACAAGCCAACACCACTCTGGCACTCAACTGTATTGGACCATAAACAAACAAGAAACCGCAGATGTAGAGGACACGAGGCTACAAGACTGTTTTACAGACTGGTTCCGGGATTCATCCGACAGCATCAGTCACGGGCTTCATCAATAACAATTCATAGACGATGCAGAACGCATAAACGAGCCAAATGCTTCGAGGAATACAACACTGAGTCTCGCGTGAAAGCCCCTGTTGTTCCGGATGACTGTGTGATCTTGCTCTCCGTGGCCGATGTGAGTAAAACTTTTAAACAGGTTAACACTCGCAAGACCGCCAGGAAAGACGGAATACCAGGGCGCGTTCTCAAAGCATGCCAGACCAGCTGGCAAGTGTCTTCACTGACATTTTCAACCTCTCCTTGTCCCTGTCTGTAACCCCAACATGTTTCAAGCTGACCACCACGGTCCCTTTTCCCCAGATCTCCAAGGTAACCTGCCTATCGCCCTGTAGCACTCACATCTGTAATGATGAAGTGCTTTGAAAGGCTGGTCATGACACACATCAACTCCATCATCCCAGATCATCGAAAACCAGACGTTTCAGGCTTATTATAGTAAAACATGTAAATTCTGGTCTTGATTTTGACAGTTCGTTGCAAAAGTGATATATTTAGGTATTTTCAGTAGTAAATCTAGCTCTTTTTGCCCCTAGCGGTTCAACTCTACCATTGAAATTATATGATGTTGAGGCACCTTGAGAATGTGTCTCTATGTCATCTCAAGAAAGAGGTTCGGTATGAAAAAAAACATATAATAATAATATGCCATTTAGCAGACGCTTTTATCCAAAGCGACTTACAGTCACGCGTGCAGACATTTTTACGTATGGGCGGTCCCGGGGATCGAACCCACTACCTTGGCGTTACAAGCACCGTGCTCTACCAGCTGAGCTACAGAGAACCACATTGAGGGTAATACATTTATAATCACAGCTACATCCATCGTAACAAGAAATAGATTACAATAATGGTCATATCAACTCCTTGTATTTTTCCCAACCGTTATGACTGATGGGTGGGCTAAGAATTCTAATCCCACATGGGGCAGATATATATATATATTATCCTAATTTTCAATATTCATCCCGTACACTTGTAATTCTGAAAAGTAAACTCATACCTGTGAGGGGGGTTGTTGCCCTGCTAGTAGTTGTAGGTTTTTATACAGGACCCAAATCCAATCTGTGAGTTAATTTGACCATTGGAAAAAGAGCTACTCCGTAAATACTGCATTGCGGGTTGGATTGAATTGAGCCCCTAATCTTAACTTTCGAGGTGATGATTGCACTTTTCTTCGCAACACAATACCGCAATAAATGTGAGTCCACATTTCAACTATTTTTTTTTTGCACCCCCGTGGGTGGTATTGCACCCCGTTGGGTTTTGAACTTACACCGCAAGTGCCAATTATAGATGTCAGGAACTCTGCGCCTTACCACTGAGAGGTAACTGTCCAGCGCCATCTTTGCTCACGATGCATATCATTTTAATATTAAAGCGCACCAGTGGACTTCTGGTAAGTATGCTTTAGTGACAAAGTGTTGGGATCAGGCACAACTATGCTTACCCACCCCAAAATGAATATTTATGAGAAATCCCCACCCACAACTTTTTTTTATAATTTGAAAGGGTTGGGCAAAGTCTGAAATTGGGGTTGAGTAGGGCTCGTTTTTCTTTTCTTAGTACTACAGGAATTAGGTAGGAGGGTTCCGTTTCTTTATTCATTTGGTCTGTAAGCTGTGATTGACTACATACTCCAGTAGGTGGCGTTATGAACCTCTAATGCTTGATTGCGGCCCGCCATAATACTATAGAAGAGGAAGAGAGTATCAGCAAAGATGTTTATAACTAAGCCAATTTACACCACAGCCTGTTGTTTCTAAAGGGAGCAAATGAATCATAGTGGGCAGAACATGCAAGGAGGTGGGCGGAGCCAAGCACGAGCTAATGAGATCCTATTTGCGCTTTCAAGCATGCATTTGCACATTTCCGTTAGAGAATGCCTACTCACTAATTCTGCTATTTACAAACACCTGACTGGCTCAACTGTTCTGGGGAACTACGGCAAACTTCATAATAAAAAATAATTTGACAGGTGAAATTCTGTAACACAACAAAATGTGGCAACGATGATCTATTCAATTCTTCCTCTCTGGGTACAGTCAGGCCGTAGACCTCTTCCTCTCTGGGTACAGTCAGACCGTAGACCTCTTCCTCTCTGGGTACAGTCAGACCGTAGACCTCTTCCTCTCTGGGTACAGTCAGACCGTAGACCTCTTCCTCTCTGGGTACAGTCAGACCGTAGACCTCTCTGGGTACAGTCAGACCGTAGACCTCTTCCTCTCTGGGTACAGTCAGACCGTAGACCTCTTCCTCTCTGGGTACAGTCAGACCGTAGACCTCTTCCTCTCTGGGTACAGTCAGACCGTAGACCTCTTCCTCTCTGGGTACAGTCAGACCGTAGACCTCTTCCTCTCTGGGTACAGTCAGACCGTAGACCTCTTCCTCTCTGGGTACAGTCAGACCGTAGACCTCTCTGGGTACAGTCAGACCGTAGACCTCTTCCTCTCTGGGTACAGTCAGACCGTAGACCTCTTCCTCTCTGGGTACAGTCAGACCGTAGACCTCTTCCTCTCTGGGTACAGTCAGACCGTAGACCTCTCTGGGTACAGTCAGACCGTAGACCTCTCTGGGTACAGTCAGGCCGTAGACCTCTCTGGGTACAGTCAGACCGTAGACCTCTCTGGGTACAGTCAGGCCGTAGACCTCTTCCTCTCTGGGTACAGTCAGGCCGTAGACCTCTTCCTCTCTGGGTACAGTCAGGCCGTAGACCTCTTCCTCTCTGGGTACAGTCAGACCGTAGACCTCTCTGGGTACAGTCAGGCCGTAGACCTCTCTGGGTACAGTCAGACCGTAGACCTCTCTGGGTACAGTCAGGCCGTAGACCTCTTCCTCTCTGGGTACAGTCAGGCCGTAGACCTCTCTGGGTACAGTCAGACCGTAGACCTCTCTGGGTACAGTCAGACCGTAGACCTCTTCCTCTCTGGGTACAGTCAGGCCGTAGACAGGAGAGCAGGCTGAGGTGAGACATCAGAGTGGGTGTGGACTTTTACTGGAATTGTATGTGTGTGAGCGTTTGAATATGAGAGTCACGTTGTCGGCTATTTAAATATGAGGTAGTAGCCTGGTTACTTTCTTCATTTGCATGAAGAGTTACAGATATAATATAATATAATATATAATATTATAGATAATATTAAATAAGAGCGCAAGCGTACATCATGTAACAAGAACCTTCTTTTTTCTCCTCTATGAGTGAGTGAGTGAGTGAGTGAGTGAGTGAGTAGGTGAGTGAGTGAGTGAGTGAGTAGGTGAGTGAGTGAGTGAGTGAGTGAGTGAGTGAGTAAGTGAGTGAGTGAGTGAGTGAGTGAGTGAGTGAGTGAGTGAGTAGGTGTGTGTACAGCAGTGGAGGCTGCTGAGGGGAGGACGGCTCATCATAATGGCTGGAACGGAGTGAATGGAATGGCATCAAACACAAACACCTGGTTTTCATTTGGTTGATGCCATTCCATTGACTCCATTCCAGCCATTATGATGAGCCGTCCTCTCCTCAGCAGCCTCCACTGGTGTAGAGGTTGTGTTGAGTTACTTTTCCTCGCTGGTGCTGTTATTCATTAACCAGACTGTTGTTGTGGCGGTTTGGTCTTTCTGGTTGCTTTGCATACAGCCCGGTGGGAACTGACTGGGTGTGTCTACGTGCATGCCTGCAGTGAGTAGCTGTATCAGATCTCTCTACAGCACAGTATGAGGGCAGATACCAGACATTTTATTGAAATCACAGGACAAAAAGACAAATGGTTTAAAACTTTCTTTCCAAACACATGGATCTTCTCTCAACCAGTTTATCAAACACGATTAAAGACAAAATTTAAAACATAAAGAAAGCGTAGAAAAATATATCATCCGATCCGACATTTTCTTAATTAGGTGTATTATATAATCAGTGCCATTCGAGATTCATTCAAACTCTACTTATGAAGTAGTTTTCATATATTGACAATCCTCAGATTTACAAATAATGTTCAAAGGCTTGTCCCTTCTGTTCCCGCTGAAGAGCCGTTCCCTAGCTTCTACATGGCGCCTACATGTTGACGACAGAAGGGTTAAGGGTTAGGGGTCATGTTGCTC
>NC_140007.1:48370785-48475785 GCF_964263955.1 Coregonus lavaretus
AAATAAAGATTAATGGATTATAAAGGTAAATCAAAAGATCATGTTTTCATCAAATATTTCAAACTCAGACTGGACATGGATTCACTATAGTTCTCTTTAGCATTGATATGGATTCACTATAGTTCTCTGTAGTATAGATATGGATTCACTATAGTTCTCTTTAGCATTGATATGGATTCACTATAGTTCTCTTTAGCATTGATATGGATTCACTGTAGTTCGCTTTAGTATAGATATGGATTCACTATAGTTCTCTTTAGCATTGATATGGATTCACTATAGTTCTCTTTAGCATTGATGTGGATTCACTGTAGTTCGCTTTAGTATAGATATGGATTCACTATAGTTCTATTTAGTATAGATATGGATTCACTATAGTTCTCTTTAGTATAGATATTGATTCACTATAGTTCTCTTTAGGATAGATATGGATTCACTATAGTTCTCTTTAGTATAGATATGGATTCACTATAGTTCTCTTTAGTATAGATATGGATTCACTATAGTTCTCTTTAGTATAGATATGGATTCACTACAGTTCTCTTCAATATATATATATATCAGTACCAGTCAAAAGTTTGGACACACCTACTCATTCAAGGGTGTTACTATTTTCTACATTGTACATGAAATAACACATATGGAATCATGTGGTAACCAAAAAAGTGTTAAACAGATCAAAATATATCACCCTTTGCCTTGATGACATTTTTGCACACTCTTATATATACACACATTACAATACAAAACATGGTAAGCACAAATAAAACATCACAAATCACCCAGAAACACAGTTACATTCATCCACAAATAAATCCCCAATCAATACTTTAAATTGCCCGAACGGAACCAGAACATCAAGATTAAATGGATTTAGAATTTTGTTCCAGCAATACGGAGCATTAAAACTAAAATCAGATTCACCTCCTCGTTGGAGACCCTACGAACCTCAAGAATTAACCAATCCTGTTAAACAATCCTGTTAACCAATCCTGTTAACCAATCCTGTTAACCAATCCTGTTAACCAATCCTGTTAACAGGTTAGGAACGGGTTAGGAACGGGTTAGGAACAGGTTAGGAACAGGTTAGGAACAGGTTAGGAACAGGTTAGGAACGGGTTAGGAACAGGTTAGGAACAGGTTAGGAACGGGTTAGGAACAGGTTAGGAACAGGTTAGGAACGGGTTAGGAACAGGTTAGGCAACTCAGGTGTCTATACTTCAACAGCAAAGTTTGATAAGAATAAAGTTTAAAAAAGTAGGGCCTTGAAAACAGAAAGGGAGTCGTGTAGAGATCTACAGGTCTTTAGTGAAGTCCAGCCAACCTTTTGGCACAGGATACAACTCTTATGTAGGCTATTCTAAGGGACATTTCGAAATGTACTGGGGTGGGGGGAGGGGGTTGGTCCAAAATACGGGAGGGTTGTCTAACTGAATACCTTTGCTTTGGTAGAGGACACCCCATAAAGATAGATATGGTAGAGGACACCCCATAGAGATAGATATGGTAGAGGACACCCCATAGAGATAGATATGGTAGAGGACACCCCATAGAGATAGATATGGTAGAGGACACCCCATAGAGATAGATATGGTAGAGGACACCCCATATAGATAGATATGGTAGAGGACACCCCATAGAGATAGATATGGTAGAGGACACCCCATAGAGATAGATATGGTAGAGGACACCCCATAGAGATAGATATGGTAGAGGACACCCCATAGAGATAAATATGGTAGAGGACACCCCATAGAGATAGATATGGTAGAGGACACCCCATAGAGATAGATATGGTAGAGGACACCCCATAGAGATAGATATGGTAGAGGACACCCCATAGAGATAGACATGGTAGAGGACACCCCATAAAGATAGATATGGTAGAGGACCCCCATAGAGATAGATATGGTAGAGGACACCCCATAGAGATAGATATGGTAGAGGACACCCCATAGAGATAGATATGGTAGAGGACACCCCATAGAGATAGATATGGTAGAGGACACCCCATAGAGATAGATATGGTAGAGGACACCCCATAGAGATAGACATGGTAGAGGACACCCCATAAAGATAGATATGGTAGAGGACACCCCATAGAGATAGATATGGTAGAGGACACCCCATAGAGATAGATATGGTAGAGGACACCCCATAGAGATAGATATGGTAGAGGACACCCCATAGAGATAGATATGGTAGAGGACACCCCATAGAGATAGATATGGTAGAGGACACCCCATAGAGATAGATATGGTAGAGGACACCCCATAGAGATAGATATGGTAGAGGACACCCCATAGAGATAGATATGGTAGAGGACACCCCATATAGATATATATGGTAGAGGACACCCCATAGAGATAGATATGGTAGAGGACACCCCATAGAGATAGATATGGTAGAGGACACCCCATAGAGATAGATATGGTAGAGGACACCCCATAGAGATAAATATGGTAGAGGACACCCCATAGAGATAGATATGGTAGAGGACACCCCATAGAGATAGATATGGTAGAGGACACCCCATAGAGATATATATGGTAGAGGACACCCCATAGAGATAGACATGGTAGAGGACACCCCATAAAGATAGATATGGTAGAGGACACCCCATAGAGATAGATATGGTAGAGGACACCCCATAGAGATAGATATGGTAGAGGACACCCCATAGAGATAGATATGGTAGAGGACACCCCATAGAGATAGATATGGTAGAGGACACCCCATAGAGATAGATATGGTAGAGGACACCCCATAGAGATAGACATGGTAGAGGACACCCCATAAAGATAGATATGGTAGAGGACACCCCATAGAGATAGATATGGTAGAGGACACCCCATAGAGATAGACATGGTAGAGGACACCCCATAGAGATAGATAAGGTAGAGGACACCCCATAGAGATAGATATGGTAGAGGACACCCCATAGAGATACATATGGTAGAGGACACCCCATAGAGATAGATATGGTAGAGGACACCCCATAGAGATAGATATGGTAGAGGACACCCCATAGAGATAGATATGGTAGAGGACACCCCATAGAGATAGACATGGTAGAGGACACCCCATAAAGATAGATATGGTAGAGGACCCCCATAGAGATAGATATGGTAGAGGACACCCCATAGAGATAGATATGGTAGAGGACACCCCATAGAGATAGATATGGTAGAGGACACCCCATAGAGATAGATATGGTAGAGGACACCCCATAGAGATAGATATGGTAGAGGACACCCCATAGAGATAGACATGGTAGAGGACACCCCATAAAGATAGATATGGTAGAGGACACCCCATAGAGATAGATATGGTAGAGGACACCCCATAGAGATAGATATGG
The DNA here is from genome assembly GCF_964263955.1 of Coregonus lavaretus. Taxonomy (NCBI): domain Eukaryota; kingdom Metazoa; phylum Chordata; class Actinopteri; order Salmoniformes; family Salmonidae; genus Coregonus; species Coregonus lavaretus. The sequence continues at coordinate 48,374,147 of NC_140007.1, forward strand.
TAGAGGACACCCCATAGAGATAGATATGGTAGAGGACACCCCATAGAGATAGATATGGTAGAGGACACCCCATATAGATAGATATGGTAGAGGACACCCCATAGAGATAGATATGGTAGAGGACACCCCATAGAGATAGATATGGTAGAGGACACCCCATATAGATATATATGGTAGAGGACACCCCATAGAGATAGATATGGTAGAGGACACCCCATAGAGATAGATATGGTAGAGGACACCCCATAGAGATAGATATGGTAGAGGACACCCCATAGAGATAAATATGGTAGAGGACACCCCATAGAGATAGATATGGTAGAGGACACCCCATAGAGATAGATATGGTAGAGGACACCCCATAGAGATATATATGGTAGAGGACACCCCATAGAGATAGACATGGTAGAGGACACCCCATAAAGATAGATATGGTAGAGGACACCCCATAGAGATAGATATGGTAGAGGACACCCCATAGAGATAGATATGGTAGAGGACACCCCATAGAGATAGATATGGTAGAGGACACCCCATAGAGATAGATATGGTAGAGGACACCCCATAGAGATAGATATGGTAGAGGACACCCCATAGAGATAGACATGGTAGAGGACACCCCATAAAGATAGATATGGTAGAGGACACCCCATAGAGATAGATATGGTAGAGGACACCCCATAGAGATAGATATGGTAGAGGACACCCCATAGAGATAGATAAGGTAGAGGACACCCCATAGAGATAGATATGGTAGAGGACACCCCATAGAGATACATATGGTAGAGGACACCCCATAGAGATAGATATGGTAGAGGACACCCCATAGAGATAGATATGGTAGAGGACACCCCATAGAGATAGATATGGTAGAGGACACCCCATAGAGATAGATATGGTAGAGGACACCCCATAGAGATATATATGGTAGAGGACACCCCATAGAGATAGATATGGTAGAGGACACCCCATATAGATAGATATGGTAGAGGACACCCCATAGAGATAGATATGGTAGAGGACACCCCATATAGATAGATATGGTAGAGGACACCCCATAGAGATAGATATGGTAGAGGACACCCCATAGAGATAGATATGGTAGAGGACTCCCCATAGAGATAGATAAGGTAGAGGACACCTAATAGAGATAGATATGGTAGAGGACACCCCATAGAGATAGATATGGTAGAGGACACCCCATAGAGATAGATATGGTAGAGGACACCCCATATAGATAGATATGGTAGAGGACACCCCATAGAGATAGATATGGTAGAGGACACCCCATATAGATAGATATGGTAGAGGACACACCAAAGAGATAGATATGGTAGAGGACACCCCATAGAGATAGATATGGTAGAGGACACCCCATAGAGATAGATATGGTAGAGGACACCCCATAGAGATAGATATGGTAGAGGACACCCCATAGAGATAGATATGGTAGAGGACACCCCATATAGATAGATATGGTAGAGGACACCCCATAGAGATAGATATGGTAGAGGACACCCCATAGAGATAGATATGGTAGAGGACACCCCATAGAGATAGATAAGGTAGAGGACACCTAATAGATATAGATATGGTAGAGGACACCCCATAGAGATAAATATGGTAGAGGACACCCCATAGATATAGATATGGTAGAGGACGCCCCATATAGATAGACATGGTAGAGGACACCCCATAGAGATAGATATGGTAGAGGACACCCCATAGAGATATATATGGTAGAGGACACCCCATAGAGATAGGTATGGTAGAGGACACCCCATAGAGATAGATATGGTAGAGGACACCCCATAGAGATAGATATGGTACAGTACACCCCATAGCGATAGATATGGTAGAGGACACCCCATAGAGATAGATATGGTAGAGGACACCCCATAGAGATAGATATGGTAGAGGACACCCCATAGAGATAGATATGGTAGAGGACACCCCATAGAGATAAATATGGTAGAGGACACCCCATAGATATAGATATGGTAGAGGACACCCCATATAGATAGACATGGTAGAGGACACCCCATAGAGATAGATATGGTAGAGGACACCCCATAGAGATAGATATGGTAGAGGACACCCCATAGAGATAGATATGGTAGAGGACACCCCATAGAGATAGGTATGGTAGAGGACACCCCATAGAGATAGATATGGTAGAGGACACCCCATAGAGATAGATATGGTACAGTACACCTCATAGCGATAGATATGGTAGAGGACACCCCATAGAGATAGATATGGTAGAGGACACCCCATATAGATAGATATGGTAGAGGACACCCCATAGAGATAGATATGGTAGAGGACACCCCATAGAGATAGATATGGTAGAGGACACCGCATAGAGATAGATATGGTAGAGGACACCCCATAGGAGATAGATATGGTAGAGGACACCCCATATATATATATATGGTAGAGGACACCCCATAGAGATAGATATGGTAGAGGACAACCCATAGAGATAGATATGGTAGAGGACACCCCATATAGATAGATATGGTAGAGGACACCCCATAGAGATAGATATGGTAGAGGACACCCCATATAGATATATATGGTAGAGGACACCCCATAGAGATAGATATGGTAGAGGACACCCCATAGAGATAGATATGGTAGAGGACACCCCATAGAGATAGATATGGTAGAGGACACCCCATATAGATAGATATGGTAGAGGACACCCCATAGAGATAGATATGGTAGAGGACACAACATATAGATAGATATGGTAGAGGACACACCAAAGAGATAGATATGGTAGAGGACACCCCATAGAGATAGATATGGTAGAGGACACCCCATAGAGATAGATATGGTAGAGGACACCCCATAGAGATAGATATGGTAGAAGACACCCCATAGAGATAGATATGGTAGAGGACACCCCATATAGATAGATATGGTAGAGGACACCCCATAGAGATAGATATGGTAGAGGACACCCCATAGAGATAGATATGGTAGAGGACACCCCATAGAGATAGATAAGGTAGAGGACACCTAATAGATATAGATATGGTAGAGGACACCCCATAGAGATAAATATGGTAGAGGACACCCCATAGATATAGATATGGTAGAGGACGCCCCATATAGATAGACATGGTAGAGGACACCCCATAGAGATAGATATGGTAGAGGACACCCCATAGAGATATATATGGTAGAGGACACCCCATAGAGATAGGTATGGTAGAGGACACCCCATAGAGATAGATATGGTAGAGGACACCCCATAGAGATAGATATGGTACAGTACACCCCATAGCGATAGATATGGTAGAGGACACCCCATAGAGATAGATATGGTAGAGGACACCCCATAGAGATAGATATGGTAGAGGACACCCCATAGAGATAGATATGGTAGAGGACACCCCATAGAGATATATATGGTAGAGGACACCCCATAGGAGATAGATGTGGTAGAGGACACCCCATAGAGATATATATGGTAGAGGACACCCCATAGAGATAGATATGGTAGAGGACACCCCATAGAGATAGATATGGTAGAGGACACCCCATATAGATAGATATGGTAGAGGACACCCCATAGAGATAGATATGGTAGAGGACACCCCATAGAGATATATATGGTAGAGGACACCCCATAGAGATAGATATGGTAGAGGACACCCCATAGAGATAGATATGGTAGAGGACACCCCATAGAGATATATATGGTAGAGGACACCCCATAGAGATATATATGGTAGAGGACACCCCATTGAGATAGATATGGTAGAGGACACCCCATAGAGATAGATATGGTAGAGGACACCCCATAGAGATAGATATGGTAGAGGACATCCCATAGAGATAGATATGGTAGAGGACACCCCATAGAGATAGATATGGTAGAGGACACCCCATAGAGATAGATATGGTAGAGGACACCCCATATAGATAGATATGGTAGAGGACACCCCATATAGATATATATGGTAGAGGACACCCCATAGAGATAGATATGGTAGAGGACACCCCATAGAGATAGATATGGTAGAGGACACCCCATAGAGATAGATAAGGTAGAGGACACCTAATAGAGATATATATGGTAGAGGACACCCCATATAGATAGATATGGTAGAGGACACCCCAAAGAGATATATATGGTAGAGGACACCCCATAGAGATAGATATGGTAGAGGACACCCCATAGAGATATATATGGTAGAGGACACCCCATAGAGATATATATGGTAGAGGACACCCCATAAAGATAGATATGGTAGAGGACACCCCATAGAGATATATATGGTAGAGGACACCCCATATAGATAGATATGGTAGAGGACACCCTATTGAGATAGATATGGTAGAGGACACCCCATAGAGATAGATATGGTAGAGGACACCCCATAGAGATAGATATGGTAGAGGACACCCCATAGAGATAGATATGGTAGAGGACACCCCATAGAGATAAATATGGTAGAGGACACCCCATAGATATAGATATGGTAGAGGACACCCCATATAGATAGACATGGTAGAGGACACCCCATAGAGATAGATATGGTAGAGGACACCCCATAGAGATATATATGGTAGAGGACACCCCATATAGATAGATATGGTAGAGGACACCCCATAGAGATAGATATGGTAGAGGACACCCCATAGAGATAGGTATGGTGGAGGACACCCCATAGAGATAGATATGGTAGAGGACACCCCATAGAGATAGATATGGTACAGTACACCCCATAGCGATAGATATGGTAGAGGACACCCCATAGAGATAGATATGGTAGAGGACACCCCATATAGATAGATATGGTAGAGGACACCCCATAGAGATAGATATGGTAGATGACACCCCATAGAGATAGATATGGTAGAGGACACCCCATAGAGATAGATATGGTAGAGGACACCCCATAGGAGATAGATATTGTAGAGGACACCCCATAGATATATATATGGTAGAGGACACCCCATAGAGATAGATATGGTAGAGGACACCCCATAGAGATAGATATGGTAGAGGACACCCCATATAGATAGATATGGTAGAGGACACCCCATAGAGATAGATATGGTAGAGGACACCCCATATAGATATATATGGTAGAGGACACCCCATAGAGATAGATATGGTAGAGGACACCCCATAGAGATAGATATGGTAGAGGACACCCCATAGAGATAGATATGGTAGAGGACACCCCATATAGATAGATATGGTAGAGGACACCCCATAGAGATAGATATGGTAGAGGACACCCCATAGAGATAGATATGGTAGAGGACACCCCATATAGATAGATATGGTAGAGGACACCCCATAGAGATAGATATGGTAGAGGATACCCCATAGAGATAGATATGGTAGAGGACACCCCATAGAGATAGATAAGGTAGAGGACACCTAATAGAGATAGATATGGTAGAAGACACCCCAAATAGATAAATATGGTAGAGGACACCCCATAGATATAGATATGGTAGAGGACACCCCATATAGATAGACATGGTAGAGGACACCCCATAGAGATAGATATGGTAGAGGACACCCCATAGTGATATATATGGTAGAGGACACCCCATATAGATAGATATGGTAGAGGACACCCCAAAGAGATATATATGGTAGAGGACACCCCATAGAGATAGATATGGTAGAGGACACCCCATAGAGATATATATGGTAGAGGACACCCCATAGAGATATATATGGTAGAGGACACCCCATAAAGATAGATATGGTAGAGGACACCCCATAGAGATATATATGGTAGAGGACACCCCATATAGATAGATATGGTAGAGGACACCCCATTGAGATAGATATGGTAGAGGACACCCCATAGAGATAGATATGGTAGAGGACACCCCATAGAGATAGATATGGTAGAGGACACCCCATAGAGATAGATATGGTAGAGGACACCCCATAGAGATAAATATGGTAGAGGACACCCCATAGATATAGATATGGTAGAGGACACCCCATATAGATAGACATGGTAGAGGACACCCCATAGAGATAGATATGGTAGAGGACACCCCATAGAGATAGATATGGTAGAGGACACCCCATAGAGATATATATGGTAGAGGACACCCCATAGAGATAGGTATGGTAGAGGACACCCCATAGAGATAGATATGGTAGAGGACACCCCATAGAGATAGATATGGTACAGTACACCTCATAGCGATAGATATGGTAGAGGACACCCCATAGAGATAGATATGGTAGAGGACACCCCATATAGATAGATATGGTAGAGGACACCCCATAGAGATAGATATGGTAGAGGACACCCCATAGAGATAGATATGGTAGAGGACACCCCATAGAGATAGATATGGTAGAGGACACCCCATAGGAGATAGATATGGTAGAGGACACCCCATATATATATATATGGTAGAGGACACCCCATAGAGATAGATATGGTAGAGGACAACCCATAGAGATAGATATGGTAGAGGACACCCCATATAGATAGATATGGTAGAGGACACCCCATAGAGATAGATATGGTAGAGGACACCCCATATAGATATATATGGTAGAGGACACCCCATAGAGATAGATATGGTAGAGGACACCCCATAGAGATAGATATGGTAGAGGACACCCCATAGAGATAGATATGGTAGAGGACACCCCATATAGATAGATATGGTAGAGGACACCCCATAGAGATAGATATGGTAGAGGACACCCCATATAGATAGATATGGTAGAGGACACACCAAAGAGATAGATATGGTAGAGGACACCCCATAGAGATAGATATGGTAGAGGACACCCCATAGAGATAGATATGGTAGAGGACACCCCATAGAGATAGATATGGTAGAGGACACCCCATAGAGATAGATATGGTAGAGGACACCCCATATAGATAGATATGTTAGAGGACACCCCATAGAGATAGATATGGTAGAGGACACCCCATAGAGATAGATATGGTAGAGGACACCCCATAGAGATAGATAAGGTAGAGGACACCTAATAGATATAGATATGGTAGAGGACACCCCATAGAGATAAATATGGTAGAGGACACCCCATAGATATAGATATGGTAGAGGACGCCCCATATAGATAGACATGGTAGAGGACACCCCATAGAGATAGATATGGTAGAGGACACCCCATAGAGATATATATGGTAGAGGACACCCCATATAGATAGATATGGTAGAGGACACCCCAAAGAGATAGATATGGTAGAGGACACCCCATTGAGATAGATATGGTAGAGGACACCCCATAGAGATATATATGGTAGAGGACACCCCATAGAGATATATATGGTAGAGGACACCCCATAAAGATAGATATGGTAGAGGACACCCCATAGAGATATATATGGTAGAGGACACCCCATAGAGATAGATATGGTAGAGGACTCCCCATAGAGATAGATATGGTAGAGGACACCCCATAGAGATAGATATGGTAGAGGACACCCCATTGAGATAGATATGGTAGAGGACACCCCATAGAGATAGATATGGTAGAGGACACCCCATAGAGATAGATATGGTAGAGGACACACCATAGAGATAGATATGGTAGAGGACACCCCATAGAGATAGATATGGTAGAGGACACCCCATAGAGATAGATATTGTAGAGGACACCCCATAGAGATATATATGGTAGAGGACACCCCATATAGATAGATATGGTAGAGGACACCCCATAGAGACAGATATGGTAGAGGACACCCCATAGAGATAGATATGGTAGAGGACACCCCATAGAGATATATATGGTAGAGGACACCCCATAGAGATAGATATGGTAGAGGACACCCCATAGAGATAGATATGGTAGAGGACACCCCATAGAGATAGATATGGTAGAGGACACCCCATAGAGATAGATATGGTAGGTGACACCCCATAGATATAGATATGGTAGAGGACACCCCATAGAGATAGATATGGTAGAGGACACCCCATAGAGATAGACATGGTAGAGGACACCCCATAGAGACAGATATGGTAGAGGACACCCCATAGAGATAGATATTGTAGAGGACACCCCATAGAGATAGATATGGTAGAGGACACCCCATAGAGATAGATATGGTAGAGGACACCCCATAGAGATAGATATGTTAGAGGACACCCCATAGAGATAGATATGATAGAGGACACCCCATAGAGATAGATATGGTAGAGGACACCCCATAGAGATAGATATGGTAGAGGACACCCCATAGATATAGATATGGTATAGGACACCCCATATAGATAGATATGGTAGAGGACACCCCATAGAGATAGATATGGTAGAGGACACCCCATAGAGATAGATATGGTAGAGGACACCCCATATAGATAGATATGGTAGAGGACACCCCATAGAGATAGATATGGTAGAGGACACCCCCTAGAGATATATATGGTAGAGGACACCCCATAGAGATAGATATGGTAGTGGACACCCCATAGAGATAGATATGGTAGAGGACACCCCATAGATATATATATGGTAGAGGACACCCCATAGAGATAGATATGGTAGAGGACACCCCATATAGATAGATATGGTAGAGGACACCCCATAGAGATATATATGGTAGAGGACACCCCATAGAGATAGATATGGTAGAGGACACCCCATAGAGATAGATATGGTAGAGGACACCCCATAGAGATATATATGGTAGAGGACACCCCATAGAGATAGATATGGTAGAGGACACCCCATAGAGATATATATGGTAGAGGACACCCTATAGAGATAGATATGGTAGAGGACACCCCATAGAGATAGATATGGTAGAGGACACCCCATAGAGATAGATATGGTAGAGGACACCCCATAGAGATAGATATGGTACAGTACACCCCATAGATATAGATACAGTGGGGGAAAAAAGTATTTAGTCAGCCACCAATTGTGCAAGTTCTCCCACTTAAAAAGATGAGAGAGGCCTGTAATTTTCATCATAGGTACACGTCAACTATGACAGACAAATTGAGAAAAAAAATTCCAGATAATCACATTGTAGGATTTTTTATGAATTTATTTGCAAATTATGGTGGAAAATAAGTATTTGGTCACCTACAAACAAGCAAGATTTCTGGCTCTCACAGACCTGTAACTTCTTCTTTAAGAGGCTCCTCTGTCCTCCACTCGTTACCTGTATTAATGGCACCTGTTTGAACTTGTTATCAGTATAAAAGACACCTGTCCACAACCTCAAACAGTCGCACTCCAAACTCCACTATGGCCAAGACCAAAGAGCTGTCAAAGGACACCAGAAACAAAATTGTAGACCTGCACCAGGCTGGGAAGACTGAATCTGCAATAGGTAAGCAGCTTGGTTTGAAGAAATATACTGTGGGAGCAATTATTAGGAAATGGAAGACATACAAGACCACTGATAATCTCCCTCGATCTGGGGCTCCACGCAAGATCTCACCCCGTGGGGTCAAAATGATCACAAGAACGGTGAGCAAAAATCCCAGAACCACACGGGGGGACCTAGTGAATGACCTGCAGAGAGCTGGGACCAAAGTAACAAAGCCTACCATCAGTAACACACTACGCCGCCAGGGACTCAAATACTGCAGTGCCAGACGTGTCACCCTGCTTAAGCCAGTACATGTCCAGGCCCGTCTGAAGTTTGCTAGAGTGCATTTGGATGATCCAGAAGAGGATTGGGAGAATGTCATATGGTCAGATAAAACCAAAATATATATTTTTGGTAAAAACTCAACTCGTCGTGTTTGGAGGACAAAGAATGCTGAGTTGCATCCAAAGAACACCATACCTACTGTGAAGCATGGGAGTGGAAACATCATGCTTTGGGGCTGTTTTTCTGCAAAGGGACCAGGGCGACTGATCCGTGTAAAGGAAAGAATGAATGGGGCCATGTATCGTGAGATTTTGAGTGAAAACCTCCTTCCATCAGCAAGGGCATTGAAGATGAAACGTGGCTGGGTCTTTCAGCATGACAATGATCCCAAACTCACCGCCCGGGCAACGAAGCAGTGGCTTCGTAAGAAGCATTTCAAGGTCCTGGAGTGGCCTAGCCAGTCTCCAGATCTCAACCCCATAGAAAATCTTTGGAGGGAGTTGAAAGTCCGTGTTGCCCAGCGACAGCCCCAAAACATCACTGCTCTAGAGGAGATCTGCATGGAGGAATGGGCCAAAATACCAGCAACAGTGTGTGAAAACCTTGTGAAGACTTACAGAAAACGTTTGACCTGTGTCATTGCCAACAAAGGGTATATAACAAAGTATTGAGAAACGTTTGTTATTGACCAAATATTTATTTTCCACCATAATTTGCAAATAAATTCATAAAAAATCCTACAATGTGATTTTCCGGATTTTTTTTCCTCATTTTGTCTGTCATAGTTGACGTGTACCTATGATGAAAATTACAGGCCTCTCTCATATTTTTAAGTGGGAGAACTTGCACAATTGGCGGCTGACTAAATACTTTTTTTCCCCACTGTATGGTACAGCACACCCCATAGAGATAGATATGGTAGAGGACACCCCATAGAGATAGATATGGTAGAGGACACCCCATAGAGATAGATATGGTAGAGGACACACCATAGAGATAGATATGGTAGAGGACACCCCATAGAGATATATACGGTAGAGGACACCCCATAGAGATAGATATGGTAGAGGACACCCCATAGAGATAGATATGGTAGAGGACACCCCATAGAGATAGATATGGTAGAGGACACCCCATAGAGATAGATATGGCAGAGGACACCCCATAGATATAGATATGGTAGAGGACACCCCATAGAGATAGATATGGTAGAGGACACCCCATAGAGATAGATATGGTAGAGGACACCCCATAGATATAGATATGGTATAGGACACCCCATATAGATAGATATGGTAGAGGACACCCCATAGAGATAGATATGGTAGAGGACACCCCATAGAGATAGATATGGTAGAGGACACCCCATAGAGATAGATATGTTAGAGGACACCCCATAGAGATATATATGGTAGAGGACACCCCATAGAGATATATATGGTAGAGGACACCCCATATAGATAGATATGGTAGAGGACACCCCATAGATATAGACATGGTAGAGGACACCCCATAGAGATAGATATGGTAGAGGACACCCCATAGACCTGCAGCTGAGAGAAGTAGAACTTAAGGCAAAATGGGAACAACAGAAATTAGAGCTTGAGCAAAAGGAAAGAGAACAAGAACGTGAACGTGTAGCCAGGTAACAATAACGTGAACGTGAGCGTGCCATTACACTAAGAGAGATAGAACTGGAAGCACTCCGAATCCAGTCAGGACATCCTGCACCCTCAGCAGAGTTTGATCTTTGTTCGAAACAACCGGCTTGTACCGCCTTTTAACGAAAAGGAGGTGGATGTATATTTGACTCTGTTTGAGTGGATTGCCACGTCCCTAAAATGGCTGCGAGGTATTTGGTCACTGCACCTCCATAGTGTTCTTGTGGGAAAAGCTCAAAGTGTACTCCGCTGTATCTCTTGACCAGATTATGATACTGTTACAGCTGCTATCCTTCGGGTTTACGAGTTGGTCCCAGAGGCACACAGACAACAATTCAGTAAATTACGAAAGACAGAACAACAAAGAAATGTTGAGTTCGCAAGGGAACAAGCCTGTCTTTTTGATCGGTGGTGTGGTTCTGAAGAGGTCAAGGACCTTGAGGATTTAAAAACACTCATATTTTAGGCATGAAATGCCAACAATGAACAGTGAGCCATCGTACTCATGCATAAAAAAAGAAATAATGAAAGAAAAGCATTGCAAGTTTGAATTTTGTAAAGTTAGTTTGGTAGAGGTGGAAAAATTATTGTTAACGATTAATAATGACAAACCTCCGGCATTGACAACTTAGATGGAAAGCTACTGGGGATGGTAGCTGACTCTATAGACACTCCTATCAGACATATCTTTAATCTGAGCCTAGAGGAAAGTCTTTGTCCTCAGGCCTGGAGGAAAGTCAAAGTCATTCCACTACCCAAGAGTGGTAAAGCGGCCTTTACTGGTTCTAACAGCAGACCTATCAGCTTGCTGCCAGCTCTTAGCAAACTGTTGGAAAAAATGGTGTTCGACCAAATACAATTATATTTCTCTGTAAACAAATTAACAACAGACTTTCAGCATGCTTATAGAGAAGGGTACTCAACATGTACTGCACTGACACAAATGACTGGTGATTGGTTGAAAGACATTGATAAGGAGATTGTGGGAGCTGTACTGTTAGATTTCAGTGCAGCCTTTGATATTATTGACCATAACCTGTTGTTGAAAAAACGTATGTGTTATGGCTTTTCAACCTCTGCCATATCGTGGATTCAGAGCTATCTATTTAATAGAACTCAAAGAGTTTTCTTTAATGGAAGCTTCTCTAATGTCAAACATGTAAAGTGTGGTGTACCACATGGCAGCTCTCTAGGCCCTCTACAATTTTCTATTTTTACCAATGACCTGCCACTGGCATTAAATAAAGTATATATGTCCATGTATGCTGATGATTCAACCATATACGCATCAGCAACCACAGCTAATGAAGTCACTGAAACCCTTAACAAAGAGTTGCAGTCTGTTTTGGAATGGTAGCCAGTAATAAACTGGTCCTGAACATCTCAAGAACTAAGAGCATTGTATTTGGTACAAATCATTCCCTAAGTTCTAGACCTCAGCTGAATCTGGTAATGAATGGTGTGGCTGTTGAACAAGTTGAGGAGACTAAATTACTTGGCATTACCTTAGATTGTAAACTGTCATAGTCAAAACATATAGATTCAATGGTTGTAAAGATGGGGAGAGGTCTGTCCATAATAAAGAGATGCTCTGCTTTTTTGACACCACACTCCAAAAAGCAAGTTCTGCAGACTCTAGTTTTGTCTTATCTTGATTATTGTCCAGTCGTGTGGTCCAGTGCTGCAAGGAAAGACCTAGTTAAGCTGCAGCTGGCCCAAAACAGAGCGGCACGTCTTGCTCTTCATTGTAATCAGAGGGCTGATATAAATAATATGCATGCCAGTCTCTTTTGGCTAAGAGTTGAGGAGAGACAGACTGCATCACTTCTTCTTTTTATGAGAAACATTAATGTGTTGAAAATCTCAAATTGTTTGCATAGTCAACTTACACACAACTCTGACACACACACTTACCCCACCAGACATGCCACCAGGGGTCTTTTCTCAGTCCCCAAATCCAGAACAACTTCAAGAAAGCATACAGTATTATATAGAGCCATTATTGCGTTGAACTCCGTTCCATCTCATATTGCTCAAATAAACAGCAAACCTGGTTTCAAAAAACAGATAAAGCAACACCTCACGGCACAACGCCTCTCCTCTATTTGACCTAGATCGTTTGTGTGCATGTATTGATATGTAGGCTACGTGTGCCTTTAAAAAAATGTTTTATGTAGTTCTGTCCTTGAGCTGTTCTTGTCTATGAATGTAGCTGCTGTAGTAGCTGCTGCTTTTGCAACAGCTAATGGGGATCCTAATAAAATACCAAATACCAAATATATCTCTTGAGCAGTTCAAGAATTTCCTTCGAGGGTTGCTACCTACATTTATGAGCACAAGGATCTTACTCTTGAGAAAACTGCAGATCTTGCAGATGAGTTAGTGTTGACACAAAACTACTTTCACAAACAAAGCAACCAGTAGCTGCCCTACTCAAAAAGCAATCCAGAGAAGTCACCTCTGGTTTTTCGTATCCGCCAGATTGTCATTACTGCCGTGAGAAAGGACACATTGTCTCAGTCTCCTAAGTTGAAAGAGAAAAATGAGAGAGAGAGAGAGAAAGTTGTTTCTTCTTGTGGGAGCACTCTAGCCCATTAAGTCTCTGGTTGGGAATGGTGTATCTCCTAAACATGATGTTGGATCAGATGTGTATGAACCCTTTGTTTCAGATGGGTTAGTGTCTCTGCAGAGTGGCGATGCTGTTAAGCAGCCGGTGAAGATACTGGGAGACACTGGGGCAGCCCAGTCGTTCATGTTGGAGGGTGTTTTGCCTTTGTCTGACACTTCAGCAACTGGTTACAGTGTGTTAGTACAAGGCGTGGAGATGGGTTGCATGGAAGTTCCTTTATATAATGTGGAACTCCAGTCTGGTCTTATTTCTCGTTCCGTTGGAGTGAGGCCTAGCCTACCGGTGAAGGGGGTCTCATTCATTTTGCAAAACAATTTGGCTGGAGGGAAGTTCCAGAGTAGAGGAACCTGATGGGTTATCAGTCAAGTACCCTATAGTGTTCCCAGCGTGTGCAAGTGCAAGTCTAGTGTTGAGGAGGATGTCAGCGATCCTACCATGGTCGATCTGTCTGAGACATTTATGGGTGATCCTGATTTCGCTAAACCTCCTGAGTTGACCTCTTCTTTGAAAACCCCATAGGTGAGTTAGTTGGTAGGACCGCTGAAGGAACAGAGGGTCCCTACAGTTGACTCTTCGATATCTAGGAAGAAGCTAGACAGATATGGTGTTCTAATAAGGAAATGGGGTTCTCACTCCACTTCTGGGCAAGATGATTGGCCCAGTGCGTCTCAAGTTGTCGTTCCAGTTCCACTTGGACAAGAGATACTGAGGTTGGCTCATGATGGTATTACGGCAAGCCATCTTGGGGTCAACAAGACATATGACCGGTTGGCTCCCGATGGCAGTATGGCAGGCCATCTTGGTGTCAACAAGACATATGACCGTATCTTGCATAACTTCTTCTGGCCTGGTCTGAAACAGGATGTTGTGTCTTACTGTAAATCCTGTTGCGTTTGCCAGCGGACAGGTAAACCGAACCAAGCTGTGCCGGTTGCACTTTTGCAGCCTATTCCTGCTTTTGACAAACCTTTCAGCAGGGTTCTGGTGGATTCTGTTGGTCCTTTGCCCAAAGCCAAGAGTGGTAACCAGTTTCTCTTGACCATTATGTACACTGTCATTCGTTTCCCTGAGGTCATTCCACTGAGGAAAATCACAGCTCCCAGTATTGTTAAGGACCTGGTGAAATTATGTTTATTGTTTGGACTTCTGCAGGTAGTGCAGTCGGACCAAGGTTCGAACTTCCAGCAAGTGCTACAACAGTTGGGTGTTAACCATTGCCCCTCTAGTGCCTACTGCTTTGAGTTTGAGAAAGACTGGGATGAAGGGGTCTTGTGCTGATTGCTGCATGGGAGGTTGTTCAGGAATTTCTCAGTTTTAGTCTGAATGAACTCGTGTTTGGACATCATGTCATAGGTCCTTTGAGTTTGCAGAGAGAGTGGTTGTTACAGGGCGACATCATAAACACAAAAACAAATCTGTTGGAGTACGTTATTGCTTTTCGATACAGATCGCGCTGCGCCTGTGAGTTTGCCAGTGAGAATCTGGAGAAGGGGCAAACGAAAATGAAAGTTTGGTACGATCGAAAGGCCCCAAGCTGCACTTTCGATGTGGGTGACCAAGTCCTGGTTTTGTTGCCCGTTCTGGGGTCACCGTTGCAGGCTTGCTTTTCAGGTCCTTACCCCATAGTGAAACAAATTGGTAATCTGGATTACATCATCGCCACACAGGAGCGCAGGAGGGAAAAACAGCTGTGTCATGTCAACACGTTGAAACCATACTTCACCCGCTCTGATCGGTGGAAATCGGTAGTGGTGTTCTGCCTATGGCCACTGCCGTCACCATTGACTTTAATCTTCCTCAAGAGCACAAGGACACCCAATACACCCTGTGCCTGTGGGACGGCTGAGGAACTCAGAGATTCTAGAAATAGGTACACTTTTCTCTCCGGTGGAAAAAGGCAACATTTATATTATTATTATTATTATTATATCAGGGTTTATTCTCCAATGTGCCAACTCAGACAAATGTACTAGAGCATGACGTTGATGTTAAAGACTCTCCCCGAATCAAACAACATGCCTATCAAGTTACATTGGCTTGTGAAAGTATTCACCCCACTTGACATTTTTCCTATTTTCTTGCCTTACAACCTGGAATTAAAATGGATTTGTGGGGGGTTTGTATTCATTTGATTTACACAACATGCCTACCACTTTGAAGATGCAAAATATTTTTTCTTGTGAAACAAACAAGAAATAAGAAAGAAAAATAATAAACTTGAGCGTGCATAACTATTCACCCCCCCAAAGTCAATACTTTGTAGAGCCACCTTTTGCTGCAATTACAGCTGGCAAGTCTCTTGGGGTATGTCTCTATAAGCTTGGCACATCTAGCCACTGGGATGTTTACCCATTATTCAAGGCAAAACTGCTCCAGCTCCTTCAAGTTGAATGGGTTCTGCTGGTGTCCAGCAATCTTTAAGTCATACCACAGAGTCTCAATTGGATTGAGGTCTGGGCTTTGACTAGGCCATTCCAAGACATTTAAAAGTTTCCTCTTAAACCACTCAAGCGTTGCTTTAGCAGTATGCTTAGGGTCATTGTCCTGCTGGAAGGTGAACCACCGTCCAGTCTCAAATCTCTGGAAGACTGAAACAGGTTTCCCTCAAGAATGTCCCTGTATTTAGCGCCATCCATCATTCCTTCAATTCTGACCAGTTTCCCAGTCCCTGCCGATGAAAAACATCCCCACAGCATGATGCTGCCACCACCATGCTTCACTGTGGGGATGGTGTTCTAGGGGTGTTGAGAGGTGTTGGGTTTGCGCCAGACATAGCGTTTTCCTTGATGGCCAAAAAGCTCAATTTTAATCTCATATGACCAGAGTACCTTCTTCCATATGTTTGGGGAGTGCCCCCATGCCTTTTGGCGAACACCAAACGTGTTTTTTTTCTTTAAGCAATGGCTTTTTTCTGGCCACTCTTCCGTAAAGCCCAGCTCTGTGGAGTGTACGGCTTAAAGTGGTCATATGGACAGATACTCCAATCTCCACTGTGGAGCTTTTCAGCTCCTTCAGGGTTATCTTTGGTCTCTTTGTTGCCTCTCTGATTAATGCCCTCCTTGCTTGGTCCGTGAGTTTTGGTGGGCGGCCCTCTCTTGGCAGGTTTGTTCTGGTGCCATATTCTTTCCATTTTTTAAATAATAGATTTAATGTTCAAAGTTTCTGATATTTTTTATAACCCAACCCTGATCTGTTTGGTCTTGAGCTTGTCATATTCTTTCCATTTTTTAATAATGGATTTAATGGTGCTCCGTGGGATGTTCAGAGTTTCTGATATATATTTATAACCCAACCCTGATCTGTACTTCTCCACAACTTTGTCCCTGACCTGTTTGGAGATCTCCTTGGTCATCATGGTGCCGCTTGCTTGGTGGTGCCCCTTGCTTGGTGGTGTTGCAGACTCTGGGGCCTTTCATAACAGGTGCATATATACTGAGATCATGTGACAGATTATGTGACACTTAGATTGCACACAGGTGGATTTATTTAACTAATTATGTGACTTCTGAAGGTAATTGGTTGCACCAGATCTTATTTAGGGTCTTCATAGCAAAGGGGGTGAATATAAATGCACGCACCACATTTCCTCTTTGCTTGACATCATGGGAAAATCTAAAGAAATCAGCAAAGACCTCAAAAAAAATTGTAGACCTCCACAAGTCTGGTTCATCCTTCGGAGCAATTTCTAAACTCCTGAAGGTACCGCATTCATCTGTACAAACAATAGTACGCAAGTATAAACACCATGGGACCACGCAGCCGTCATACCACTCAGGAAGGAGACGCGTTCTGTCTCCTAGAGATTAATGTAGTTTGGTGCGAAAAGTGCAAATCAATCCCAGAACAACAGCAAAGGACCTTGTGAAGATGCTGGAGGAAACACGTACAAAAGTATCTATATCCACAGTAAAACGAGTCCTATATCGACATAACCTGAAAGGCCGCTCAGCAAGGAAGAAGCCACTGCTCCAAAACCGCCATAAAAAACCCACACTACGGTTTGCAACTGCACATGGGGACAAAGATCGTACTTCTTTGAGAAATGTCCTCTGGTCTGACGAAACAAAAATATAACTATTTGCCCATATTGACCATCGTTATGTTTGAAGGAAAAAGGGGATATGCTTGAAAGCCGAAGAACACCATCCCAACCGTGAAGCACGGGGGTGGCAGCATCATGCTGTGGGGGTGCTTTGTTGCAGGAGGGACTCGTGCACTTCACAAAATAGATGGCATCATGAGGAAGGAAAATTATGTGGATATATTGAAGCAACATCTCAAGACATCAGTCAGGAAGTTAAAGCTTGGTCGCAAATGGGTCTTCCAAATGGACAATGACCCCAAGCATACTTCCAAAGTTGTGGCAAAATGGCTTAAGGACAACAAAGTCAAGGTATTGGAGTGGCCATCACAAAGCCCTGACCTCAATCCTATAGAACATTTGTGGGCAGAACTGAAAAAGCATGTGCGAGCAAGGAGGCTTACAAACCTGACTCAGTTACACCAGCTCTGTCAGGAGGAATGGGCCAAAATTCACCCAACTTATTGTGGGAAGCTTGTGGAAGGCTACCCGAAACGTTTGACCCAAGTTAAACAATTTAAAGGCAATGCTACCAAATACTAATTGAGTGTATGTAAACTACTGACCCACTGGGAATGTGATGAAAGAAATAAAAGCTGAAAGAAATAATTTTCTCTAGTATTATTCTGACATTTCACATTTTTAAAATAAAGTGGTGATCCTAACTGACCCAAGACAGGGAATTTTTACTAGGATTAAATGTCAGGAGTTGTGGAAAAACTGAGTTTAAATGTATTTGGCTAAGGTGTATGTAAACATCTGAGTTCAACTGTATCAGTCTCTACACCTCTGGTGGTCTATACCGATCATAACCCTCTCATTTTCCTGCAAAAGATGAGCTCCACGAACTGCTGAAGTCCTGGAGATTCTAGAAAACCTTGATATCTTTTTCGCACACTTGTCTCCGGTGGAAAAAGGCAACATTGTTGCACTGCTTTTAGAATATCAGGGTTTATTCTCAGATGTGCCAACCCAAATGTACTAGAGCATGACGTTGTTGGGGACTCTGCCCCAATCACACAACATGCCTATCGAGTGAACCCTGAAAAGAGAGAGAAGCTCCGCAGTGAGGTGGTAACTTTCCTTACTACTGATATTGCAGGAGAAATCAGACATGCCCGTGGTAAGGACAACTTGGTTGCTGATTATCTTTCAAGGGTGGGAAGTCAAGAAGTTTTGTGTTTTGTGTTTGAGCAGTGTGTTGCCATGGCTCTCAATTTATTTTGACTGTACGATTTGCAGTTTTTGGATATTAGTTTTGTTTTGGTTTCGGCTCATTCTAAGGGGATGAGAGTTATTTTTCTCAAAAACATCAGTTTTAGGTAACAACAAAAAAAAGAAAGCAGCTGTTTTGTCTTGCATATAATTGTTGACACCGTGTTTATTTTGGAGAAGGCGACGCATTTAAGTTGATCATGTTTAGAGATGGAAGTTGTTTTCTGTTGGTTGAGCAAACTTGTCCAACAAAAATATAGGATATATTTGTTGTCTTAAGGGGGAAGTGTTACAGGCTTAGGTTTTTCCTGTTTATATCTCATTAGCACGTCACTGAATGGTGTCACCTCGTTGGTCAGTATGCGCCCACCCACTGGGGAGCCAGGCCCAACCAATCAGAATGAGTTTCTCCCCACAAAAGGGCTTTATTACAGACATAAATACTCCTCAGTTTCATCAGCTGTCCGGGTGGCTGGTCTCAGACGATCCCACAGGTGAAGAAACCGGATGTGGAGGTCCTGGGCTGGCGTTGTTACAAGTGGTCTGCGGTTGTGAAGCCGGTTGGAAGTACTGCCAAATTCTCTAAAATGACGTTGGAGGCGGCTTATGGTAGAGAAATTAACATTCAATTATCTGGCAACAGCTCTGGTGGCCATTCCTGCAGTCAGCATGCCAATTGAACGCTCCCTCAAAACTTGAGGAATTGTGTTGTGTGACAAAACTGCACATTTTATTGTACCCAGCACAAGGTGCACCTGTGTAATGAGCATGCTGTTTAATCATCTTCTTGATATGCCACACCTGTCAGGTAGATGGATTGTCTTGGCAAAGGAGAAATGCTCACTAACAGGGATGTAGCCACAACATTTGAGCGAAATAAGCTTTTTGTGCGTATGGAACATTTCTGGGATCTTTTATTTAAGCTCATGAAACCAACACTTTACGTGTTGCATTTATATTTTTGTATCTTTGCTCCACCATTTTGGTTTCCTGTCTTTAAGTTTAGTTTTAATTTTGTTTGCCTCTTAGTTAGTAAATTGAGTGGGTGTCTTTTAAGTCCCAGGTGTTGTTGCTAGTCATCTTCCAGTGGACCCCCCCATGAGTGTCTTTTCAGAACCCCTCCTAAAACACAACCTGTTTCGTTTTGGTTGTTGTCAGTGACTTTTTGTTAGTTCCCCCTTCTGTTTGAGTGACAATTTTTGGTTTTCTTGCTGGGAAACGTAACAGCCTACAAGGAGTAGGGCTGTCCCGGTCTCGGTCGACCGAGAGTCATCTGTTCTTTCGACCAATCAAATGTGTTTTTCCATAGGCCTATAAAAACACCCTATGTGTTTGAATAAAATCAACTATATGCACTGAGCTTGTGTGATACTTTCAGCACACTATTTGATGAAATAATTAAGACACACAAATTACTCAAGAGGTCGGACTTGCTATGTTTTTAAAACGTTGTCTGTGTGACTGGCGCACGGTGTCTGTCTCTCCTCCCTGCTGCAGCGACCAGGGACCATAGCACAGCAACAGTGTTTATCTCCCTGAAGCTGCAACATCAGCCATCAACATCTACTTGTTTTTTGTCTCTGAATGAAACGTTACCGAAATCCCTCATTTGTTTAGTAAAAACATTCCCTATTCCCTCAACTCTTGCTCTCTTTACGTGACATGTAAGCATCGCATGCACGTGACCAATAGGGCCTGACCTATAGCATATCATAATCACATCAATACATTGGTTATAACAAACTCCGAACACAGTAACACATTGACAGCAAAACGGATGTGGAGGACGTGAAACTCGAATTGGGGGAATGTTTACTGGTTGCTCAGGAGGGAAAGGGGAAGTCCGATGTGTGGAAGACATTTGACTTAGTTGTGGAAAAGTACAATATAAAAAACAATCTGACCATTTAGAACAGTGTAAACGACACTAAATAAATGATAAGTGTACCAGAGAGTCTGTTCTAACGGGGGAAAAAGTGTAAAGCCATTTATTTATTTATTACGGCAAAGACTAAAAACAGTCGCATGCATTCTTGAATACAGTTGCCGACATGTTGCAGTTGATTTATTGTTTAGGCTAATTATTCAAGGCTCCCTTTGTTATTTCATTTAAAAACTAAAATGCTTGATTGCATTTCAATGCATGAATGACATGTATGCTGTGTGATGACATTAACAAATTAATGATTGATTGATTGATACAGTAACCTATTGAAATATAGGCCTAAGTAAGTTATGGTATTAAGACAGCTAAACAGAATGCGCTCTTAGGCCTACAGCTCGATGGTGGTTATACAAGGCTGCTAATGATAATGACATCACTTATTATTATAATGATGATCATAATAATAACAATAAGAAGGAGATCTAGAAAAAGCTGTCACGTTCGTTCAAGGACGGGTCAGACCAAGGCGCAGCGTGATATGCGTACATGTTTATTTAACTTATAAACACAAGACAAAACAACAAACGAAACGAAACGTGAAGTCCAAAGGTTGAACAAACAACAAACCTTATACGGAACAAGATCCCACAACTAAACAGTGCCAATCGGCTGCCTAAGTATGATCCCCAATCAGAGACAACGAGCGACAGCTGCCTCTGATTGGGAACCACACCGGCCAACATAGATCTATACATACTAGATACACCACATAGAATATACACAACCAAGAATATACACACCCTGACTCAACAAACACGAGTCCCCTGAGTCAGGGCGTGACAAAGTATAGGAGCGAGAGACAAACAGCTTGGACTCTTAAAGGGAGTGCTCCTAATCTCAGTTTGTTACCTGTATAAAAGACACCTGTCCACAGAAGCAATCAATCAATCAGATTCCAAACTCTCCACCATGGCCAAGACCAAAGAGCTCTCCAAGGATGTCAGGGACAAGATTGTAGACCTACACAAGGCTGGAATGGGCTACAAGACCATCGCCAAGCAGCTTGGTGAGAAGGTGACAACAGTTGGTGCGATTATTCGCAAATGGAAGAAACACAAAAGAACTGTCAATCTCCCTCTGCCTGGGGCTCCACGCAAGATCTCACCTTGTGGAGTTGCAATGATCATGAGAACGGTGAGGAATCAGCCCAGAACTACACGGGAGGATCTTGTCAATGATCTCAAGGCAGCTGGGACCATAGTCACCAAGAAAACAATTGGTAACACACTACGCCGTGAAGGACTGAAATCCTGCAGCGCCCGCAAGGTCCCCCTGCTCAAGAAGCACATATACAGGCCTGTCTGAAGTTTGCCAATGAACATCTGAATGTTTCAGAGGAGAACTGGGTGAAAGTGTTGTGGTCAGATGAGACCAAAATGGAGCTCTTTGGCTTCAACTCAACTCGCCGTGTTTGGAGGAGGAGGAATGCTGCCTATGACCCCAAGAACACCATCCCCACCGTCAAACATGGAGGTGGAAACATTATGCTTTGGGGGGTGTTTTTCTGCTAAGGGGACAGGACAACTTCACCGCATCAAAGGGACGATGGATGGGGCCATGTACTGTCAAATCTTGGGTGAGAACCTCCTTCCCTCAGCCAGGGCATTGAAAATGGGTCGTGGATGGGTATTCCAGCATGACAATAACCCAAAACACACGGCCAAGGCAACAAAGGAGTGGCTCAAGAAGAACCACATTAAGGTCCTGGAGTGGCCTAGCCAGTCTCCAAACCTTAATCCCATAGAAAATCTGTGGAGGGAGCTGAAGGTTCAAGTTGACAAACGTCAGGCTCTAAACTTTAATGACTTGGAGAAGATCTGCAAAGAGGAGTGGGACAAAATCCCTCCTGAGATGTGTGCAAACCTGGTGGCCAACTACAAGAAACGTCTGACCTCTGTGATTGCCAACAAGGGTTTTGCCACCAAGTACTAAGTCATGTTTTGCAGAGGGGTCAAATACTTATTTCCCTCATTAAAATGCAAATCAATTTATAAAATTTTTGACATGCGTTTTTTTCTGGATTTTTTTGTTGTTATTCTGTCTCTCACTGTTCAAATAAACCTACCATTAAAATTATAGACTGATCATGTCTTTGTCAGTGGGCAAACGTACAAAATCAGCAGGGGGTCAAATACTTTTTTCCCTCACTGTATACAAACTTACAGACCCACAGAAACAACGACTACATCTCATCTGACCAGACCTACATGCTCTCACCTCCATCCCTGACCAGACCCTCATGCTCTCACCTCCATCCCTGACCAGACCCTCATTTTCTCACCTCCATCCCTGACCAGACCCTCATGCTCTCGCCTCCATCCCTGACCAGACCCCCATGCTCTCACCTCCATCCCTGACCAGACCCCCATGCTCTCACCTCCATCCCTGACCAGACCTCCATGCTCTCACCTCCATCCCTGACCAGACCCTCATGCTCTCACCTCCATCCCTACTGCCTGCATTATTGTTTGCCACTTGGCCTTAAATTGTACCAATTCGTTTTTCTAGGTCGCCTATGCTATTTCAATAATAAATAATTAGATTTTTCCGTTGTGTTAATGATGGTGGATTGATTGATTTCCAGGTTTTTAGTATACAGTAAATTTTTTCAAGATGAGAAGAGAATCGTCCAACCCATTGGGTATCTCACTACACCCCCCCCCCCCCCCCCCCACCCATATGCCATGTCTTGAAATATGAATCGTCCAGCCCATTGGGTATCTCACTACACCCCCATATGTGACCGACCGGCTCGATTCGGTCTCATGTAGCAAAATTTGAAATTGTGTTTTTTACATTGGATAAAAGTAGAGACTCAGAGCTAGAAAATGGTATTTCATACACTACAGTTGAGGAACAATGGGAAAGTAATTATGCTTTGAAAGTTGATTAACTTGTAACCTCACTTTTGAGAAAATGGCCTTTGAATGTTTTGGGACCTACTGGAGAGCTCTTCTTTGTCTACACCCATTCAGCATCGTTCACACCCTCTTAAGCTTTAGCCCCACCCTTCTCTTTAAGGGTTGATCCGAGCGTTCTGTTCTAACAACAGCAGTCAAGCACCCAAGCTAACTAGCTAACGTAGGCTAGCTACTTCCAGACACAAATGAGGGAACAGCTCACTCTGACCATTATACTAGACCTAGCAGAGCTGGTTAGGCTGTTTTTATGTTATCCAGTAACGTTGGTGACTGCAACTGTGCTGCTGGCAACAATTTACGCTTGTCAGTGGGTGCTGTAGGTGGGTGTGGTGCAGGAATCAGGCGCAGGACGCAGAAAATAAGTCCAAAAGACTTTAGTGAAAGCACACTCAAATACACGAGCCAAAAGCCCGGAGGCGAGAAAATCCGCACACAGGCGTAAACAAAAGGGCGCACTAAACATGTGCGATAAATACCCTCCTAAACAGAGGAGGAAAGCTCCAAGGAGCAAACGGTAAACAGTAGCGCACAAACACGACAGCGAAACAATCACACACAACACCTGACAAACACAACGAGAACGTATAGGACACTAATTAGCGCTAAACGAAAACAGGTGTACATAATAAAGACAAAACCAAACGAACATAGAAACATTCAACGGTGGCAGCTAGTACTCCGGAGACGACGACCGCCGAAGCCTGCCCGAACAAGGAGGAGGAACAGCCTCGGCCGAAACCGTGACAATGCTTTTTCCCAACGTTTACTGACACTGGCCATATTCAACGGGTTTGAGCGTTCGTAAATTCATCAGTTATTCTGTGAGTGCTCTGAAATCAGAGTAGATAGCCAGAGCGAATTTACCAGGTACTTCTATCGACAGTTGTCACAGTGACATCATTAACATTCTATTGAAATGGTTACTTGCATAGTGGAGTCTTTTGTTAAGACATGTAGCTAGCTAGCTAAACAATGAACCATAATCTCAACTCATAACATTACTACCCTGCATGAATCGGCAGGTAGCTAACCAACCATGTTCAATGTTAGCTAACTAACATTAGGTTGTAACTAGCAAAGCAAATGGCTCTGAGATACGAATAATATTACTACACAGATCATACACGTAATGTTAGCTAGCTGACCTAACAACAGCAGTCAAGCACCCAAGCTAACGTTGGCTAGCTTGCTAGCTACTTCCAGACACAAATGAGAGAACAGCTCACTCTGACCATTTTACTCGCCCTAGCAGAGCTGATTAGGCTGTTTTATGTTATCCAGAGCGTTGTTGTCTGCAACTGTGCTGATGGCAACAATTTAATTACGCTTTTTTTGCCAACATTTACTGACACCGGCCATATTCAGCGTGTGTTGAGTGTTCGTAAATTCATCAGTTATTCTGCGCTCTGGCACACTCAGACGAGAGTGCTCTGAAATCGGAGTAGATAGCCAGAGCGAATTTACCAGCTACGTCTATCAACAGCTGTCGCAGTGACATCTTGAAATGGATACTTGCATAGTGGAGTCTTTTGTGAAGACATGTAGCTAGCTAGCTATACAATGAACCATAATCCCAACTCATGACGTTACTACCCTGCATGAATCTGCAGGTAGCTAATCAACCAGGTTCAATGTTAGCTAGCTAGCATTAGGCTATAACTAGCAGAGCAAATGGCTCTGAGATACGAATAATATTACTACACAGATTATACACGTAACATTAGCTAGCGAGCCAGCCAGCTAACGTTAGCTAGCTAGCTAACAGTACACTTTAAATTGAAATAAAAACGACTTTCTGACTAAATTAGAAACGTGTATTATCTGCAAATGTAGCTAGCTAGACTATCTTACCCGTATACATGGATCGCTCTCCCTCTCTGTCACGGATGGATGCCATGGTTGCCCTTAGTTTGAAGATGTAATCCGGAGACAGGTGTTTTCTCCATCTCATTTTACATTTACATTTAAGTCATTTAGCAGACGCTCTTATCCAGAGCGACTTACAAATTGGTGCATTCAACTTATGATAGATAGTGGGACAACCGCTAAATTTTTTACACTATTCATTTTTATGGGGGGGGGGGGGGGGGTGGGGGAGGGAGGGTAGAAGGATTACTGTTATACTATTCCAGGTATTCCTTAAAGAGGTAGAGTTTCAAGTGTCTCCGGAAGGTGGTCAGTGACTCCGCTGTCCTGGCGTCGTGGGGGAGCTTGTTCCACCATTGGGGTGCAAGAGCAGCGAATAGCTTTGACTGGGCTGAGCGGGAACTGTGCTTCCATAGAGGTAGGGGGGCTAGCAGGCCAGAGGTGGATGAACGTAGTGCCCTCGTTTGGGTGTAGGGTCTGATCAGAGCCTGAAGGTAAGGAGGTGCCGTTCCCCTCACAGCTCTGTAGGCAAGCACCATGGTTTTGTAGTAGATGCGAGCTTCAACTGGAAGCCAGTGGAGTGTGCGGAGGAGCGGGATGATATGAGAGAACTTGGGAAGGTTGAACACCAGACGGGCTGCAGGCAGGGAGCCCAGCCAACAGTGAGTTTCAGTAATCAAATCAAATCAAATCAAATCAAATTGTATTGGTCACATGCGCCGAATACAACAGGTGCAGACATTGCAGTGAAATGCTTACTTACAGCCCTTAACCAACAGTGCATTTATTTTTAACAAAAAAAGTAAAAATAAAACAACAACAAAAAAAGTGTTGAGAAAAAAAGAGCAGAAGTAAAATAAAATAACAGTAGGGAGGCTATATATACAGGGGGGTACCGGTAATCCAGACGGGAGATGACAAGTGCCTGGATTAGGACCTGTGCCGCTTTCTGTGTAAGATAGGGTCGTACTCTGCGAATGTTGTAGATCATGAACCTGCAGGATCGGGTCGCCGCTTTGATGTTAGCGGAGAACGACAGGGTGTTGTCCAGGGTCACGCCAAGGTTCTTTGCACTCTGGGAGGAGGACACAATGGAATTTTCAACCGTGATGGTGAGATCATGGAGCGGGCAGTCCTTCCCCGGGAGGAAGAGCAGCTCCGTCTCGCCGAGGTTCAGCTTGAGGTGGTGAGCCGACATCCACACTGGTATTCGCCACCTGGTTATCAGAAGGGGGAAAGGAGACAATGAATTGTGTGTCGTCTGCGTAGCAATGGTAGGAGAGACCATGTGAGGATATGACAGAGCCAAGTGACTTGGTGTATAGAGAGAATAGGAGAGGGCCTAGAACTGAGCCCTGGGGGACACCAGTGGTGAGAGCACGTGGTGCGGAGATGCCACCTGGTAGGAGCGACCTGTCAGGTAGGACGCAATCCAAGAGTGAGCAGCGCCGGAGATGCCCAACTCGGAGAGGGTGGAGAGGAGGATCTGATGGTTCACAGTATCAAAGGCAGCAGATAGGTCTAGAAGGATAAGAGCAGAGGAGAGAGAGTTAGCTTTAGCAGTGCGGAGAGCCTCCGTGACACAGAGAAGAGCAGTCTCAGTTGAATGACCAGTCTTGAAACCTGACTGGTTTGGATCAAGAAGGTCATTCTGAGAGAGATAGTAGGAGAGTTGGCTAGAGACGGCACGCTCAAGAGTTTTGGAGAGAAAAGAAAGAAGGGATACTGGTCTGTAGTTGTTGACATCGGAGGGATCGAGTGTAGGTTTTTTGAGGAGGGGTGCAACTTTCGCTCTCTTGAAGACGGAAGAGACATAGCCAGCGGTCAAGGATGAGTTGATGAGCGAGGTGAGGTAAGGGAGAAGGTCTCCGGAAATGGTCTGGAGAAGAGAGGAGGGGATAGGGTCAAGCGGGCAGGTTGTTGGGCGGCCGGCCGTCACAAGTCGTAAGATTTCATCTGATTTCATCTCCTTAGCTATCATACTCTAATTCCACTGATTTCAAAACTAGGTCCTCCAGAAAGTGGAGAGCAACACTTATGCAGTTCTACTAAGCGATATATTTTTTTTAAAGCCGCGTTAGACAGGATTACCTACACATACTGACCAGCTCAAATAGACAGAAGAGTGCTACATGGCAGACCAATCCAAACTCATCTCTCGGCATGTCCAGCCCACTCATTATCTCAGCCAATCATGGCTAGCGGGAACGTTGCTGTCCTTTCTGTGGCTAAACCGACTGGGCTCGTAATTTACCAATGGTATTCCTATTTACAGATGGCATACACGTGTGTTATTAATGCACATGAAAGTTCACATGTTCCAGAAGTCATTTCTGCCAAAAAGTTTACGTTCAAATGGCTCTCCTGTGAAGTAGTGACGTGCGACATATGACTAGTTTCCTGAAACGAGTCACATATGCCATGTCTTGAAATATGAATCGTCCAGCCCATTGGGTATCTCTCTACACCCCCATATGCCAGATCTTGAAATATGAATCGTCCAGCCCATTGGGTATCTCACTACACCCCCGTATGCCATGTCTTGAAATAGCTGATTTTTCTCTTCAGACTCGGGTAAGACGAAGGGAGGAGGGGTTTGTCTCTTTGTTAACAACAGCTGGTGTGCCATCTCTAATGTTAAGGAAGTCTCGAGTTTTTGCTCGGCTGATAGTGTTGTCACAATACCAGAATTTTGACTTCGATATCGATACCAGGTTTACTATCACGATTCGGTACCATCACAACTATTTTCAAGTATTGTGGTGGCAGCATCATGTTATGGGTATGCTTGTCATCAGCAGGGACTGGGGAGTTTGTCAGGATCAAAAGTAATATGAAAGGAGCAAAGCGCAGGTAAATTGTTAGAGGAAAAGCCACCTCAGTCTTCTGACCACCTCAACCCTGGGATAATTGTATTTTTCAGCGAGACAATTACACACATATTTATGCCAAAGACACAAGAATGGGTTTCCAAAAGGTGTTGGGTGGTTTAGTCTCAGTCCTGACTTAAATCTTCTTAAAAAATCAGAGACAAGGTTTAATTATCACTGTTCATCAATGAGTCCCAACCAAATTGAATGAGCAATTTTGACAAAAACAATGACTATATGTAGCCCTGAGAGTTGGTAAAATATTATTCCAAATTATTCACAGCTGTAATGGATGCCAAAGGTGCTTCCTCCAAGTATTAACCAAGTATTTTACTTTGAAAATGTGGAGTAGGTAGATCTGAATTTAACCCCTTTTTAGATGTAATTTTAAGGCAGCAAAAAGTGAAAAAAGTTCAAGGGGGTTTCAAGACTTTCTATAGGCACTGTACAGTATTATGTACATAGCTACCTCAATTACCTTGTACACCTACACATCGACTCAGTACTGGTACGCCCTGTATATAGCCATGTTATTACCTGGTACTCCCTGTATATAGCCATGCTATTACCTGGTACTCCCTGTATATAGCCATGTTATTACCTGGTACTCCCTGTATATAGCCATGTTATCACCTGGTACTCCCTGTATATAGCCATGTTATTACCTGGTACTCATTGTATATAGCCATGTTATTACCTGGTACTCCTTGTATATAGCCATGTTATTACCTGGTACTCCCTGTATATAGCCATGTTATTACCTGGTACTCCCTGTATATAGCCATGTTATTACCTGGTACTCCCTGTATATAGCCATGTTATTACCTGATACTCCCTGTATATAGCCATGTTATTACCTGGTACTCTCTGTATATAGCCATGTTATTACCTGGTACTCCCTGTATATAGCCATGTTATTACCTGGTACTCTCTGTATATAGCCATGTTATTACCTGGTACTCCCTGTATATAGCCATGTTATTACCTGATACTCCCTGTATATAGCCATGTTATTACCTGATACTCCCTGTATATAGCCATGTTATTACCTGGTACTCCCTGTAGCCATGTTATTACCTGGTACTCCCTGTATATAGCCATGTTATTACCTGGTACTCTCTGTATATAGCCATGTTATTACCTGGTACTCTCTGTATATAGCCATGTTATTACCTGGTACTCCCTGTATATAACCATGTTATTACCTGGTACTCTCTGTATATAGCCATGTTATTACCTGATACTCCCTGTATATAGCCATGTTATTACCTGGTACTCCTTGTATATAGCCATGTTATTACCTGGTACTTCCTGTATATAACCATGTTATTACCTGGTACTCCTTGTATATAGCCATGTTATTACCTGGTACTCCCTGTATATAGCCATGTTATTACCTGGTACTCCCTGTATATAGCCATGTTATTACCTGGTACTCCCTGTATATAACCATGTTTTTACCTGGTACTCCCTGTATATAGCCATGTTATTATCTGGTACTCTCTGTATATAGCCATGTTATTACCTGGTACTTCCTGTATATAACCATGTTATTACCTGGTACTCCTTGTATATAGCCATGTTATTACCTGGTACTCCCTGTATACAGCCATGTTATTACCTGGTACTCCCTGTATATAGCCATGTTATTACCTGGTACTCCCTGTATATAGCCATGTTATTACCTGGTACTTCCTGTATATAGCCATGTTATTTTTACTCGTCATTGTTATTCGTAATTCACTGTGTATTTATTCCTCTTGTCACTATTTCTATTTGTATTTAATGTTTTATCTTTAACTCTGCATGGTTGAAAAAGACCCGTAAGTAAGCATTTCACTGTTAATCTACACCTGTTATTTAAGAAGAATGTGACAAATAACATTTGATTTTGAATCCTCTTGAAAGCAAAGATGCACATACCTACCGACTTTAGGAGAACCAAACCACCGAATAATAAAAGTTAATGGAGGGCAGTGAGCAGCAAGATGCCAGATTTACTCAGAGAGAGAGGAGGGGGGGAGAGAGAGAGAGAGAGAGAGAGAGAGAGAGAGAGAGAGAGAGAGAGAGAGAGAGAGAGAGAGAGAAAGCACAGATTATTTATTTATCATGGGGAGAGAGTGAGATGAAAGGGGGGGCTGTTAGAGCGAGAGCTGAAACACACGAATCGATTCCCACAGAGAAACAGACGGCATCAGTCGTGTCTGAGCTCGAGCAAGCTGCGCCGTTGGTTCTTTACCAAGTGGTGAGATCAGATGATCCCGAAAAGATTTTGTTTTTGAAAATAACTGAACCCAAACCCCGAACAGGCTACTTTCCGAGGTTTGTGTTGCGGGTAGTTTGGATTTTAGACAGCGCACCGAGTGAAGCGCCTACCTGTCTCTCCTTACACCGTGAACGCGGCAGGTAAAGTCCAGTTTATCTGCACCTTTTTATTCCTTTTCTATCGCTTCTCTGTGATGCGTTTTGGCAGACATTTACGGTTGCGCTATTCGCGCAGATGTGCGGGTGTGTATGTGCATGTGCGTGCGTAAAAAACGTATGTGGTGAAAAAGTGACTGTATAGGCCCCTCACTGCTTCAGAAAGTACAGTATCTTGTTATGTGGTTTCTATCATTTCCCATCTCGGACGTATGAAGTAGGATCGCTTGGTAGGAGAGCCAAGTCCTTCGATATTCCTCTCTGAGGAGCCTATCATAATGCCATGGAGTCGCTGCCTGCGTCGTAGGCTATAGTTTGCAGAGGAATTCAGAAAAGGTATGAATCAAACGTTTCATATTATTACTATTCTAATAAAGTGGATATATATTTAGAACATCCCCTGAAATGAAACACCAACTTCAGTCTTTTCATTTTCACAACTGAAAGTTTGTCTTGGAAAGGTTTTTCTGCCTGGTCACAGGCAGCGGTTGTATTGTATGGAAAAGGTGAGAGGAGAGAGCGAACAATAGATGCGTGATGGAATTGTACTGTATATACAACCAGCAAAGTGAGCATGCGGTTAAAATGTGGCTGCTAGTTATGTGTTTGCATGTGATCAGGGGTGTATTCATTCATTCCGCCGATTCTTTTGAAAAACGTTTCTTAAACGGAAGCAAAATGAACGAAACGGCGATTAACATACCTGAATTTGTCCAATAGAAGCTCTTGTTTGCAACTGTTGGACTAATGATTACACCCTAGATCAGCTAGATGCAGGCCAGAGTGTGCAAGGCGGTATTGAACGGGTCACTGTCTGACACCTTGATTACTCACATTTCTCTCTCTACCTGGGCACCTACGTTGTAAACTGTCATTCATAGGCTAGGTTGTAGCAACCTCATGATGGGTAGAGGGAAAATTCGATTATAATAATAATATAATATGCCATTTAGCAGACGCGTTTATCCAAAGCGACTTACAGTCATGTGTGCATACATTTTTACGTATGGGTGGTTCCGGGGATCGAACCCACTACCCTGGCGTTACAAGCGCCATGCTCTACCAATTGAGCTACATTGATAGCCTAAAGCTATCAATGTTACATTGAACTGGGTGAATGGAAATGAATGACAGTCATCCAATATGCTGTAATAGAAATAATATATAATAATATAATAGCATGCTCATCATTTTTTTAATCATCCTCCCTCATCTTAAAAGACACCAACCACCAGGCGCACCAGTTTGTATCGGGTAAAATTCAGCTGTATGGGGTATTATTCAGCTGTATGGGGTATTATTCAGCTGTATGGGGTTTTATTCAGCTGTATGGGGTATTATTCAGCTGTATGGGGTTTTATTCAGCTGTATGGGGTTTTATTCAGCTGTATGGGGTTTTATTCAGCTGTATGGGGTAGTATTCATCTGTATGGGGTTTTTATTCAGCTGTATGGGGTAGTATTCAGCTGTATGGGGTTTTATTCAGCTGTATGGGGTAGTATTCAGCTGTATGGGGTTTTATTCAGCTGTATGGGGTAGTATTCAGCTGTATGGGGTAGTATTCAGCTGTATGGGGTTTTATTCAGCTGTATGGTGTATTAAGCAGCTGTATGGGATATTATTCAGCTGTATGGGGTTTTATTCAGCTGTATGGGGTTTTATTCAGCTGTGTGGGGTAGTATTCAGCTGTATGGGGTTTTATTCAGCTGTATGGGGTTTTATTCAGCTGTGTGGGGTAGTATTCAGCTGTATGGGGATTTATTCAGCTGTATGGGGTATTATTCAGCTGTATGGGGTAGTATTCAGCTGTATGGGGTAGTATTCAGCTGTATGGGGTATTATTCAGCTGTATGGGGTAGTATTCAGCTGTATGGGGTAGTATTCAGCTGTATGGTGTATTATGCAGCTGTATGGGATATTATTCAGCTGTATGGGGTTTTATTCAGCTGTATGGGGTTTTATTCAGCTGTGTGGGGTAGTATTCAGCTGTATGGGGATTTATTCAGCTGTATGGGGTAGTATTCAGCTGTATGGGGTATTATTCAGCTGTATGGGGTAGTATTCAGCTGTATGGGGTAGTATTCAGCTGTATGGGGTTTTATTCAGCTGTATGGGGTAGTATTCAGCTGTATGGGGTATTATTCAGCTGTATGGGGTAGTATTCAGCTGTATGGGGTATTATTCAGCTGTATGGGGTATTATTCAGCTATATGGGGTAGTATTCAGCTGTATGGTGTATTATGCAGCTGTATGGGATATTATTCAGCTGTATGGGGTTTTATTCAGCTGTATGGGGTTTTATTCAGCTGTGTGGGGTAGTATTCAGCTGTATGGGGTTTTATTCAGCTGTATGGTGTATTATTCAGCTGGATGGGGTAGTATTCAGCTGTGTGGGGTAGTATTCAGCTGTATGGGGTAGTATTCAGCTTTTTGGGGTAGTATTCAGCTGTATGGGGTATTATTCAGCTGTATGGGGTAGTATTCAGCTTTTTGGGGTTTTATTCAGCTGTATGGGGTAGTATTCAGCTGTTTGGGGTAGTATTCAGCTGTATGGGGTAGTATTCAGCTTTTTGGGGTTTTATTCAGCTGTATGGGGTATTATTCAGCTGTATGGGGTAGTATTCAGCTGTATGGGGTTTTATTCAGCTGTATGGGGTAGTATTCAGCTGTATGGGGTAGTATTCAGCTGTTTGGGGTATTATTCAGCTGTATGGGGTATTATTCAGCTGTATGGGGTAGTATTCAGCTGTATGGGGTAGTATTCAGCTGAATGGGGTATAATTAAACTGTGTTGGTTTTTATTCAGCTGTATGGGGTAGTATTTAGCTGTATGGGGTATTATTCAGCTGTATGGGGTAGTCTTCAACTAAATGGGGTTTTATTCAGCTGTATGGGGTAGTATTCAGCTGTATGTGGTAGTATTCAGCTGTATGGGGTAGTATTCAGCTGTATGGGGTAGTATTCAGCTGTATGGGGTTTTATTCGATTGTATGGTGTATTATTCAGCTGTTTGGGGTATTATTCAGCTGTATGGGGTAGTATTCAGCTGTATGGGGTTTTATTCAATTGTATGGTGTATTATTCAGCTGTATGGGGTAGTATTCAGCTGTATGGGGTAGTATTCAGCTGTATGGGGTAGTATTCAGCTGTATGGGGTAGTATTCAATTGTATGGTGTATTATTCAGCTGTATGGGGTATTATTCAGCTGTATGGGGTTTTATTCAGCTGTATGGGGTAGTATTCAGCTTTTTGGGGTATTATTCAGCTGTATGGGGTATTATTCAGCTGTATGGGGTAGTATTCAGCTGTATGGGGTTTTATTCAGCTGTATGGGGTATTATTCAGCTGGATGGGGTAGTATTCAGCTGAATGGGGTATAATTCAACTGTGTTGGTTTTTATTCAGCTGTATGGGGTAGTATTCAGCTATATGGGGTTTTATTCAGCTGTATGGGGTAGTCTTCAACTATATGGGGTTTTATTCAGCTGTATGGGGTAGTATTCAGCTATATGGGGTTTTATTCAGCTGTATGGGGTAGTCTTCAACTATATGGGGTTTTATTCAATTGTATGGTGTATTATTCAGCTGTATGGGGTAGTATTCAGCTGTATGGTGTAGTATTCAGCTGTATGGGGTTGTATTCAGCTGTATGGGGTAGTATTCAGCTTTTTGGGGTATTATTCAGATGTATGGTGTATTATTCAGCTGTATGTGGTAGTATTCAGCTGTATGGGGTAGTATTCAGTTGTATGGGGTATGATTCAAATGTGTTGGTTTTTATTCAGCTGTATGGGGTAGTATTCAGCTATATGGGGTATTATTCAGCTGTATGGGGTTTTATTCAGCTGTATGGGGTAGTATTCAGCTATATGGGGTATTATTCAGCTGTATGGGGTTTTATTCAGCTGTATGGGGTAGTATTCAGCTGTATGGGGTAGTATTCAGCTGTATGGGGTAGTATTCAGCTATATGGGGTATTATTCAGCTGTATGGGGTTTTATTCAGCTGTATGGGGTAGTATTCAGCTGTATGGTGTATTATTCAGCTGTATGGGATTTTATTCAGCTGTATGGGGTTTTATTCAGCTGGATGGGGTAGTATTCAGTTGTATGGGGTTTTATTCAGCTGTATGGGGTATTATTCAGCTGTATTGGGTTTTATTCAGTTGTATGGGGTAGTATTCAGCTGTATGGGGTAGTATTCAGCTGTATGTTGTAGTATGCAGCTGTATGGGGTTTTATTCAGCTGTGTGGGGTAGTATTCAGCTGTATGGCGTTTTATTCAGCTGTATGTTTTTTTTTTCAGCTGTACAGGGTTTTATTCAGCTGTATGGGGTAATATTCAGCTGTATGGGGTAGTATTCAGCTGTATGGGGTATTATTCAGCTTTTTGGGGTTTTATTCAGCTGTATGGGGTTCTATTCAGCTGTATGGGGTAGTATTCAGCTGTATG
Source organism: Coregonus lavaretus (assembly GCF_964263955.1). NCBI lineage: Eukaryota > Metazoa > Chordata > Actinopteri > Salmoniformes > Salmonidae > Coregonus > Coregonus lavaretus. Next base: position 48,409,802 of record NC_140007.1, read on the forward strand.
GGGTTTTATTCAGCTGTATGGGGTAGTATTCAGCTGTATGGGGTAGTATTCAGCTGTATGGGGTAGTATTCAGCTGTATGGGGTAGTATTCAGCTGAATGGGGTATAATTAAACTGTGTTGGTTTTTATTCAGCTGTATGGGGTAGTATTTAGCTGTATGGGGTATTATTCAGCTGTATGGGGTAGTCTTCAACTAAATGGGGTTTTATTCAGCTGTATGGGGTAGTATTCAGCTTTATGTGGTAGTATTCAGCTGTATGGGGTAGTATTCAGCTGTATGGGGTAGTATTCAGCTGTATGGGGTTTTATTCGATTGTATGGTGTATTATTCAGCTGTTTGGGGTATTATTCAGCTGTATGGGGTAGTATTCAGCTGTATGGGGTTTTATTCAATTGTATGGTGTATTATTCAGCTGTATGGGGTAGTATTCAGCTGTATGGGGTAGTATTCAGCTGTATGGGGTAGTATTCAGCTGTATGGGGTAGTATTCAATTGTATGGTGTATTATTCAGCTGTATGGGGTATTATTCAGCTGTATGGGGTTTTATTCAGCTGTATGGGGTAGTATTCAGCTTTTTGGGGTATTATTCAGCTGTATGGGGTATTATTCAGCTGTATGGGGTAGTATTCAGCTGTATGGGGTAGTATTCAGTTGTATGGGGTATGATTCAAATGTGTTGGTTTTTATTCAGCTGTATGGGGTAGTATTCAGCTATATGGGGTATTATTCAGCTGTATGGGGTTTTATTCAGCTCTATGGGGTAGTATTCAGCTGTATTGTGTAGTATTCAGCTATTTGGGGTATTATTCAGCTGTATGGGGTAGTATTCAGCTGTATGGTGTATTATTCAGCTGTATGGGATTTTATTCAGCTGTGTGGGGTTTTATTCAGCTGTATGGGGTATTATTCAGCTGGATGGGGTAGTATTCAGCTGTGGGGGGTAGTATTCATCTGTATGGGGTTTTATTCAGCTGTATGGGGTAGTATTCAGCTGTATGGGGTAGTATTCAGCTGTATGTGGTAGTATGCAGCTGTATGGGGTTTTATTCAGCTGTGTGGGGTAGTATTCAGCTGTATGGCGTTTTATTCAGCTGTATGTTTTTTTCCCCAGCTGTACAGGGTTTTATTCAGCTGTATGGGGTAGTATTCAGCTGTATGGGGTAGTATTCAGCTGTGTGGGGTATTATTCAGCTTTTTGGGTTTTTTTCAGCTGTATGGGGTAGTATTCAGCTGTGTGAGGTTTATTTCAGCTGTATGGGGTAGTATTCAGCTGTATGGGGTAGTATTCAGCTGTATGGGGTAGTATTCAGCTGTGTGAGGTTTATTTCAGCTGTATGGGGTAGTATTCAGCTGTATGGGGTAGTATTCAGATGTATGGGGTAGTATTCAGCTGTGTGAGGTTTTATTCAGCTGTATGGGGTAATATTCAGCTGTGTGAGGTTTATTTTAGCTGTATGGGGTAGTATTCAGCTGTATGGGGTATTATTCAGCTTTTTGGGGTTTTATTCAGCTGTATGGGGTAGTATTCAGCTGTGTGAGGTTTATTTCAGCTGTATGGGGTAGTATTCAGCTGTATGGGGTAGTATTCAGCTGTATGGGGTATTATTCAGCTGTATGGGGTTTTATTCACCTGTATGGGGATTTAATCAGCTGTATGGGGTATTATTCAGCTGTATGGGGTAGTATTCAGCTGTATGGGGTTTTATTCAGCTGTATGGGGTTTTATTCAGCTGTATGGGGTACTGTTCAGCTGTATGGGGTTTTATTCAGCTGTATGGGGTTTTATTCAGCTGTATGGGGTTTTATTCAGCTGTATGGGGTAGTATTCAGCTATATGGGGTAGTATTCAGCTGTATGGGGTAGTATTCAGCTATATGGGGTAGTATTCAGCTGTATGGGGTATTATTCAGCTGTATGGGGTAGTATTCAGCTATATGGGGTAGTATTCAGCTGTATGGGGTAGTATTCAGCTATATGGGGTAGTATTCAGCTGTATGGGGTATTATTCAGCTGTATGGGGTAGTATTCAGCTATATGGGGTAGTATTCAGCTGTATGGGGTATTATTCAGCTGTATGGGGTATTATTCAGCTGTATGGGGTAGTATTCAGCTGTATGGGGTTTTATTCAGCTGTATGGGGTAGTATTCAGCTGTATGGGGTAGTATTCAGCTGTATGGGGTAGTATTCAGCTGTATGGGGTAGTATTCAGCTGAATGGGGTATAATTAAACTGTGTTGGTTTTTATTCAGCTGTATGGGGTAGTATTCAGCTGTATGGGATTTTATTCAGCTGTATGGTGTAGTATTTAGCTGTATGGGGTATTATTCAGCTGTATGGGGTAGTCTTCAACTAAATGGGGTTTTATTCAGCTGTATGGGGTAGTATTCAGCTGTATGTGGTAGTATTCAGCTGTATGGGGTAGTATTCAGCTTTTTGGGGTATTATTCAGCTGTATGGGGTATTATTCAGCTGTATGGTGTATTATTCAGCTGTATGGGGTTTTATTCAGCTGTATGGGGTAGTATTCAGCTTTTTGGGGTATTATTCAGCTGTATGGGGTATTATTCAGCTGTATGGGGTAGTATTCAGCTGTATGGGGTATTATTCAGGTGTATGGGGTATTATTCAGCTGTATGGGGTAGTATTCAGCTGTATGGGGTAGTATTCAGCTTTTTGGGGTATTATTCAGCTGTATGGGGTATTATTCAGCTGTATGGTGTATTATTCAGCTGTATGGGGTTTTATTCAGCTGTATGGGGTAGTATTCAGCTTTTTGGGGTATTATTCAGCTGTATGGGGTATTATTCAGCTGTATGGGGTAGTATTCAGCTGTATGGGGTATTATTCAGGTGTATGGGGTATTATTCAGCTGTATGGGGTAGTATTCAGCTGTATGGGGTAGTATTCAGTTGTATGGGGTATGATTCAAATGTGTTGGTTTTTATTCAGCTGTATGGGGTAGTATTCAGCTCTATGGGGTTTTATTCAGCTGTGTGGGGTTTTATTCAGCTGTATGGGGTAGTATTCAGCTCTATGGGGTTTTATTCAGCTGTGTGGGGTTTTATTCAGCTGTATGGGGTATAATTCAGCTGGATGGGGTAGTATTCAGCTGTATGGCGTTTTATTCAGCTGTATGTTTTTTTTCCCAGCTGTACAGGGTTTTATTCAGCTGTATGGGGTAGTATTCAGCTGTATGGGGTAGTATTCAGCTGTATGGGGTAGTATTCAGCTATATGGGGTTTTATTCAGCTGTATGGGGTAGTCTTCAACTATATGGGGTTTTATTCAATTCTATGGTGTATTATTCAGCTGTATGGGGTAGTATTCAGCTGTATGGTGTAGTATTCAGCTGTATGGGGTAGTATTCAGCTGTATGGGGTAGTATTAAGCTTTTTGGGGTATTATTCAGATGTATGGTGTATTATTCAGCTGTATGTGGTAGTATTCAGCTGTATGGGGTAGTATTCAGTTGTATGGGGTATGATTCAAATGTGTTGGTTTTTATTCAGCTGTATGGGGTAGTATTCAGCTATATGGGGTATTATTCAGCTGTATGGGGTTTTATTCAGCTGTATGGGGTAGTATTCAGCTGTATGGGGTAGTATTCAGCTGTATGGGGTAGTATTCAGCTATATGGGGTATTATTCAGCTGTATGGGGTTTTATTCAGCTGTATGGGGTATTATTCAGCTGTATGGGATTTTATTCAGCTGTATGGGGTTTTATTCAGCTGGATGGGGTAGTATTCAGTTGTATGGGGTTTTATTCAGCTGTATGGGGTATTATTCAGCTGTATTGGGTTTTATTCAGCTGTATGGGGTAGTATTCAGCTGTATGGGGTAGTATTCAGCTGTATGTTGTAGTATGCAGCTGTATGGGGTTTTATTCAGCTGTGTGGGGTAGTATTCAGCTGTATGGCATTTTATTCAGCTGTATGTTTTTTTTTCCATCTGTACAGGGTTTTATTCAGCTGTATGGGGTAATATTCAGCTGTATGGGGTAGTATTCAGCTGTATGGGGTATTATTCAGCTTTTTGGGGTTTTATTCAGCTGTATGGGGTATTATTCAGCTGTATGGGGTAGTATTCAGCTGTATGGGGTTTTATTCAGCTGTATGGGGTAGTATTCAGCTGTATGGGGTAGTATTCAGCTGTTTGGGGTATTATTCAGCTGTATGGGGTATTATTCAGCTGTATGGGGTAGTATTCAGCTGTATGGGGTAGTATTCAGCTGAATGGGGTATAATTAAACTGTGTTGGTTTTTATTCAGCTGTATGGGGTAGTATTTAGCTGTATGGGGTATTATTCAGCTGTATGGGGTAGTCTTCAACTAAATGGGGTTTTATTCAGCTGTATGGGGTAGTATTCAGCTGTATGTGGTAGTATTCAGCTGTATGGGGTAGTATTCAGCTGTATGGGGTAGTATTCAGCTGTATGGGGTTTTATTCAATTGTATGGTGTATTATTCAGCTGTTTGGGGTATTATTCAGCTGTATGGGGTAGTATTCAGCTGTATGGGGTTTTATTCAATTCTATGGTGTATTATTCAGCTGTATGGGGTAGTATTCAGCTGTATGGGGTAGTATTCAGCTGTATGGGGTAGTATTCAGCTGTATGGGGTAGTATTCAATTGTATGGTGTATTATTCAGCTGTATGGGGTATTATTCAGCTGTATGGGGTTTTATTCAGCTGTATGGGGTAGTATTCAGCTTTTTGGGGTATTATTCAGCTGTATGGGGTATTATTCAGCTGTATGGGGTAGTATTCAGCTGTATGGGGTAGTATTCAGTTGTATGGGGTATGATTCAAATGTGTTGGTTTTTATTCAGCTGTATGGGGTAGTATTCAGCTATATGTGGTATTATTTAGCTGTATGGGGTTTTATTCAGCTCTATGGGGTAGTATTCAGCTGTATTGTGTAGTATTCAGCTATTTGGGGTATTATTCAGCTGTATGGGGTAGTATTCACCTGTATGGTGTATTATTCAGCTGTATGGGATTTTATTCAGCTGTGTGGGGTTTTATTCAGCTGTATGGGGTATTATTCAGCTGGATGGGGTAGTATTCAGCTGTGGGGGGTAGTATTCAGCTGTAAGGGGTTTTATTCAGCTGTATGGGGTAGTATTCAGCTGTATGGGGTAGTATTCAGCTGTATGTGGTAGTATTCAGCTGTGGGGGGTAGTATTCAGCTGTATGGGGTTTTATTCAGCTGTGTGGGGTAGTATTCAGCTGTATGGCGTTTTATTCAGCTGTATGTTTTTTTTTCCAGCTGTATGGGGTAGTATTCAGCTGTATGGGGTAGTATTCAGCTGTATGTGGTAGTATTCAGCTGTATGGGGTAGTATTCAGCTGTGTGGGGTATTATTCAGCTTTTTGGGGTTTTATTCAGCTGTATGGGGTAGTATTCAGCTGTGTGAGGTTTATTTCAGCTGTTTGGGGTATTATTCAGCTGTATTGGGTATTATTCAGCTGTATGGGGTAGTATTCAGCTGTATGGGGTAGTATTCAGCTGAATGGGGTATAATTAAACTGTGTTGGTTTTTATTCAGCTGTATGGGGTAGTATTTAGCTGTATGGGGTATTATTCAGCTGTATGGGGTAGTCTTCAACTAAATGGGGTTTTATTCAGCTGTATGGGGTAGTATTCAGCTGTATGTGGTAGTATTCAGCTGTATGGGGTAGTATTCAGCTGTATGGGGTAGTATTCAGCTGTATGGGGTTTTATTCAATTGTATGGTGTATTATTCAGCTGTTTGGGGTATTATTCAGCTGTATGGGGTAGTATTCAGCTGTATGGGGTTTTATTCAATTGTATGGTGTATTATTCAGCTGTATGGGGTAGTATTCAGCTGTATGGGGTAGTATTCAGCTGTATGGGGTAGTATTCAGCTGTATGGGGTAGTATTCAATTGTATGGTGTATTATTCAGCTGTATGGGGTATTATTCAGCTGGATGGGGTTTTATTCAGCTGTATGGGGTAGTATTCAGCTGTATGGGGTTTTATTCAGCTGTATGGTGTAGTATTCAGCTGTATGGGGTTTTATTCAGCTGTATGGGGTAGTATTCAGCTGTATGGGGTATTATTCAGCTGTATGGGGTTTTATTCAGCTGTATGGGGTTTTATTCAGCTGTATTGGGTTTTATTCAGCTGTATGGGGTAGTATTCAGCTGTATGGGGTAGTATTCAGCTGTATGGGGTAGTATTCAGCTGTATGGGGTAGTATTTAGCTGTATGGAGTAGAATTTAGCTGCATGGAGTATTATTCAGCTGTATGGGGTAGTATTCAGCTGTATGGGATATTATTCAGCTGTATGGGGTAGTATTCAGCTGTATGGGGTTTTATTCAGCTGTATGGGGTAGTATTCAGCTGTATGGGGTAGTTTTCAGCTGTATGGGGTTTTATTCAGCTGTATGGGGTAGTATTCAGCTGTATGGGGTAGTATTCAGCTGTATGGGGTAGTATTCAGCTGTACGGGGTTTTATTCAATTGTATGGTGTATTATTCAGCTGTATGGGGTAGTTTTCAGCTGTATGGGGTTTTATTCAATTGTATAGTGTATTATGCAGCTGTATGGGGTAGTTTTTCGCTGTATGGGGTATTATTCAGCTGTATGGGGTAGTATTCAGCTGTATGGGGTAGTATTCAGCTGTATGGGGTATTATTCAGCTGTTTGGGGTATTATTCAGCTGTATGGGGTATTATTCAGCTGTATGGGGTAGTATTCAGCTGTATGGGGTAGTATTCAGTTGTATGGGGTATGATTAAACTGTGTTGGTTTTTATTCAGCTGTATGGGGTAGTATTCAGCTGTATGGGGTAGTATTCAGCTGTATGGGGTAGTATTCAGCTGTTTGGGGTATTATTCAGCTGTATGGGGTAGTATTCAGCTGTATGGGGTTTTATTCAGCTGTATGGGGTATTATTCAGCTGTATGGGGTAGTATTCAGCTGTATGGGGTAGTATTCAGCTGTATGGGGTATAATTCAACTGTGTTGGTTTTTATTCAGCTGTATGGGGTAGTATTCAGCTGTATGGGGTATTATTCAGCTGTATGGGGTAGTCTTCAACTATATGGGGTTTTATTCAGCTGTATGGGGTAGTATTCAGCTTTATGGGGTTTTATTCAGCTGTATGGGGTTTTATTCAATTGTATGGTGTATTATTCAGCTGTATGGGGTAGTATTCTGCTGTATGGTGTAGTATTCCGCTGTATGGGGTAGTATTCAGCTGTATGGGGTAGTATTCAGCTGTATGGGGTAGTATTCAGCTTTTTGGGGTATTATTCAGATGTATGGTGTATTATTCAGCTGTATGGGGTAGTATTCAGCTGTATGGGGTAGTATTCAGTTGTATGGGGTATGATTCAAATGTGTTGGTTTTTATTCAGCTGTATGGGGTAGTATTCAGCTATATGGGGTTTTATTCAGCTGTATGGGGTTTTATTCAGCTGTATGGGGTAGTATTCAGCTGTATGGGGTAGTATTCAGCTGTATGGGGTAGTATTCAGCTATATGGGGTATTATTCAGCTGTATGGGGTTTTATTCAGCTGTATGGGGTAGTATTCAGCTGTATGGTGTATTATTCAGCTGTATGGGATTTTATTCAGCTGTATGGGGTTTTATTCAGCTGGATGGGGTAGTATTCAGCTGTATGGGGTTTTATTCAGCTGTATGGGGTATTATTCAGCTGTATTGGGTTTTATTCAGCTGTATGGGGATTTATTCAGCTGTATGGGGTAGTATTCAGCTGTATGGGGTAGTATTCAGCTGTATGGGGTAGTATTCAGCTGTATGTGGTAGTATTCAGCTGTATGGCGTTTTATTCAGCTGTATGTTTTTTTGTCCAGCTGTACAGGGTTTTATTCAGCTGTATGGGGTAGTATTCAGCTGTATGGGGTATTATTCAGCTGTATGGGGTATTATTCAGCTGTATGGGGTAGTATTCAGCTGTATGGGGTAGTATTCAGCTGAATGGGGTATAATTAAACTGTGTTGGTTTTTATTCAGCTGTATGGGGTAGTATTTAGCTGTATGGGGTATTATTCAGCTGTATGGGGTAGTCTTCAACTAAATGGGGTTTTATTCAGCTGTATGGGGTAGTATTCAGCTGTATGGGGTATTATTCAGCTGTATGGGGTTTTATTCAGCTGTATGGGGTTTTATTCAGCTGTATTGGGTTTTATTCAGCTGTATGGGGTATTATTCAGCTGTATGGGGTAGTATTCAGCTGTATGGGGTTTTATTCAGCTGTATGGGGTAGAATTTAGCTGCATGGAGTATTATTCAGCTGTATGGGGTTTTATTCAGCTGTATGGTGTATTATGCAGCTGTATGGGATATCATTCAGCTGTATGGGGTAGTATTCAGCTGTATGAGGTTTTATTCAGCTGTATGAGGTAGTATTCAGCTGTATGGGGTAGTATTCAGCGGTATGGGGTTTTATTCAGCTGTATGGGGTAGTATTCAGCTGTATGGGGTAGTATTCAGCTGTATGGGGTAGTATTCAGCTGTACGGGGTTTTATTCAATTGTATGGTGTATTATTCAGCTGTATGGGGTAGTTTTCAGCTGTATGGGGTTTTATTCAATTGTATAGTGTATTATGCAGCTGTATGGGGTAGTTTTTCGCTGTATGGGGTATTATTCAGCTGTATGGGGTAGTATTCAGCTGTATGGGGTAGTATTCAGCTGTATGGGGTATTATTCAGCTGTTTGGGGTATTATTCAGCTGTATGGGGTATTATTCAGCTGTATGGGGTAGTTTTCAGCTGTATGGGGTTTTATTCAATTGTATAGTGTATTATGCAGCTGTATGGGGTAGTTTTTCGCTGTATGGGGTAGTATTCAGCTGTATGGGGTAGTATTCAGCTGTTTGGGGTATTATTCAGCTGTATGGGGTAGTATTCAGCTGTATGGGGTTTTATTCAGCTGTATGGGGTATTATTCAGCTGTATGGGGTAGTATTCAGCTGTATGGGGTAGTATTCAGCTGTATGGGGTAGTATTAAGCTGAATGGGGTATAATTCAACTGTGTTGGTTTTTATTCAGCTGTATGGGGTAGTATTCAGCTGTATGGGGTATTATTCAGCTGTATGGGGTAGTCTTCAACTATATGGGGTTTTATTCAGCTGTATGGGGTAGTATTCAGCTATATGGGGTTTTATTCAGCTGTATGGGGTTTTATTCAATTGTATGGTGTATTATTCAGCTGTATGGGGTAGTATTCTGCTGTATGGTGTAGTATTCAGCTGTATGGGGTAGTATTCAGCTGTATGGGGTAGTATTCAGCTGTATGGGGTAGTATTCAGCTTTTTGGGGTATTATTCAGATGTATGGTGTATTATTCAGCTGTATGGGGTAGTATTCAGCTGTATGGGGTAGTATCAGTTGTATGGGGTATGATTCAAATGTGTTGGTTTTTATTCAGCTGTATGGGGTAGTATTCAGCTATATGGGGTATTATTCAGCTGTATGGGGTTTTATTCAGCTGTATGGGGTAGTATTCAGCTGTATGGGGTAGTATTCAGCTGTATGGGGTAATATTCAGCTATATGGGGTATTATTCAGCTGTATGGGGTTTTATTCAGCTGTATGGGGTAGTATTCAGCTGTATGGGGTAGTATTCAGCTGTATGGGGTAGTATTCAGCTATATGGGGTATTATTCAGCTGTATGGGGTTTTATTCAGCTGTATGGGGTAGTATTCAGCTGTATGGTGTATTATTCAGCTGTATGGGATTTTATTCAGCTGTATGGGGTTTTATTCAGCTGGATGGGCTAGAATTCAGCTGTATGGGGTAGTATTCAGCTCTATGGGGTAGTATTCAGCTGTATGGGGTTTTATTCAGCTGTATGGGGTATTATTCAGCTGTATTGGGTTTTATTCAGCTGTATGGGGATTTATTCAGCTGTATGGGGTAGTATTCAGCTGTATGGGGTAGTATTCAGCTGTATGGGGTAGTATTCAGCTGTATGTGGTAGTATTCAGCTGTATGGCGTTTTATTCAGCTGTATGTTTTTTTTTCCAGCTGTACAGGGTTTTATTCAGCTGTATGGGGTAGTATTCAGCTTTTTGGGGTTTTATTCAGCTGTATGGGGTATTATTCAGCTGTATGGGGTAGTATTCAGCTGTATGGGGTTTTATTCAGCTGTATGGGGTAGTATTCAGCTGTATGGGGTAGTATTCAGCTGTTTGGGGTATTATTCAGCTGTATGGGGTATTATTCAGCTGTATGGGGTAGTATTCAGCTGTATGGGGTAGTATTCAGCTGAATGGGGTATAATTAAACTGTGTTGGTTTTTATTCAGCTGTATGGGGTAGTATTTAGCTGTATGGAGTATTATTCAGCTGTATGGGGTAGTCTTCAACTAAATGGGGTTTTATTCAGCTGTATGGGGTAGTATTCAGCTGTATTTGGTAGTATTCAGCTGTATGGGGTAGTATTCAGCTGTATGGGGTAGTATTCAGCTGTATGGGGTTTTATTCGATTGTATGGTGTATTATTCAAATGTTTGGGGTATTATTCAGCTGTATGGGGTAGTATTCAGCTGTATGGGGTTTTATTCAATTGTATGGTGTATTATTCAGCTGTATGGGGTAGTATTCAGCTGTATGGGGTAGTATTCAGCTGTATGGGGTAGTATTCAGCTGTATGGGGTAGTATTCAATTGTATGGTGTATTATTCAGCTGTATGGGGTATTATTCAGCTGTTTGGGGTTTTATTCAGCTGTATGGGGTAGTATTCAGCTTTTTGGGGTATTATTCAGCTGTATGGGGTATTATTCAGCTGTATGGGGTAGTATTCAGCTGTATGGGGTTTTATTCAGCTGTATGGGGTAGTATTCAGCTGTATGGGGTAGTATTCAGCTGAATGGGGTATAATTCAACTGTGTTGGTTTTTATTCAGCTGTATGGGGTAGTATTCAGCTGTATGGGGTATTATTCAGCTGTATGGGGTAGTCTTCAACTATATGGGGTTTTATTCAGCTGTATGGGGTAGTATTCAGCTATATGGGGTTTTATTCAGCTGTATGGGGTAGTCTTCAACTATATGGGGTTTTATTCAATTGTATGGTGTATTATTCAGCTGTATGGGGTAGTATTCAGCTGTATGATGTAGTATTCAGCTGTATGGGGTAGTATTCAGCTGTATGGGGTAGTATTCAGCTTTTTGGGGTATTATTCAGATGTATGGTGTATTATTCAGCTGTATGTGGTAGTATTCAGCTGTATGGGGTAGTATTCAGTTGTATGGGGTATGATTCAAATGTGTTGGTTTTTATTCAGCTGTATGGGGTAGTATTCAGCTATATGGGGTATTATTCAGCTCTATGGGGTTTTATTCAGCTGTATGGGGTAGTATTCAGCTGTATGGGGTAGTATTCAGCTGTATGGGGTAGTATTCAGCTATATGGGGTATTATTCAGCTGTATGGGGTTTTATTCAGCTGTATGGGGTAGTATTCAGCTGTATGGTGTATTATTCAGCTGTATGGGATTTTATTCAGCTGTATGGGGTTTTACTCAGCTGGATGGGGTAGTATTCAGTTGTATGGGGTTTTATTCAGCTGTATGGGGTATTATTCAGCTGTATTGGGTAGTATTCAGCTGTATGGGGTAGTATTCAGCTGTTTGGGGTATTATTCAGCTGTATGGGGTAGTATTCAGCTGTATGGGGTTTTATTCAGCTGTATGGGGTATTATTCAGCTGTATGGGGTAGTATTCAGCTGTATGGGGTAGTATTCAGCTGTATGGGGTAGTATTAAGCTGAATGGGGTATAATTCAACTGTGTTGGTTTTTATTCAGCTGTATGGGGTAGTATTCAGCTGTATGGGGTATTATTCAGCTGTATGGGGTAGTATTCAGCTGTATGGGGTAGTATTCAGCTGTTTGGGGTATTATTCAGCTGTATGGGGTTTTATTCAGCTGTATGGGGTAGTATTCAGCTGTATGGTGTATTATTCAGCTGTATGGGATTTTATTCAGCTGTATGGGGTTTTATTCAGCTGGATGGGGTAGTATTCAGTTGTATGGGGTTTTATTCAGCTGTATGGGGTATTATTCAGCTGTATGGGGTAGTATTCAGCTGTATGGGGTAGTATTAAGCTGAATGGGGTATAATTCAACTGTGTTGGTTTTTATTCAGCTGTATGGGGTAGTATTCAGCTGTATGGGGTATTATTCAGCTGTATGGGGTAGTATTCAGCTGTATGGGGTAGTATTCAGCTATATGGGGTATTATTCAGCTGTATGGGGTTTTATTCAGCTGTATGGGGTTTTGTTCAGCTGTATGGGGTTTTATTCAGCTGTATGGGGTAGTATTCAGCTGTATGGTGTATTATTCAGCTGTATGGGATTTTATTCAGCTGTATGGGGTAGTATTCAGCTGTATGGGGTTTTATTCGATTGTATGGTGTATTATTCAGCTGTTTGGGGTATTATTCAGCTGTATGGGGTAGTATTCAGCTGTATGGGGTTTTATTCAATTGTATGGTGTATTATTCAGCTGTATGGGGTAGTATTCAGCTGTATGGGGTAGTATTCAGCTGTATGGGGTAGTATTCAGCTGTATGGGGTAGTATTCAATTGTATGGTGTATTATTCAGCTGTATGGGGTATTATTCAGCTGTTTGGGGTTTTATTCAGCTGTATGGGGTAGTATTCAGCTTTTTGGGGTATTATTCAGCTGTATGGGGTGTTATTCAGCTGTATGGGGTAGTATTCAGCTGTATGGGGTTTTATTCAGCTGTATGGGGTAGTATTCAGCTGTATGGGGTAGTATTCAGCTGAATGGGGTATAATTCAACTGTGTTGGTTTTTATTCAGCTGTATGGGGTAGTATTCAGCTGTATGGGGTATTATTCAGCTGTATGGGGTAGTCTTCAACTATATGGGGTTTTATTCAGCTGTATGGGGTAGTATTCAGCTATATGGGGTTTTATTCAGCTGTATGGGGTAGTCTTCAACTATATGGGGTTTTATTCAATTGTATGGTGTATTATTCAGCTGTATCGGGTAGTATTCAGCTGTATGATGTAGTATTCAGCTGTATGGGGTAGTATTCAGCTGTATGGGGTAGTATTCAGCTTTTTGGGGTATTATTCAGGTGTATGGTGTATTATTCAGCTGTATGTGGTAGTATTCAGCTGTATGGGGTAGTATTCAGTTGTATGGGGTATGATTCAAATGTGTTGGTTTTTATTCAGCTGTATGGGGTAGTATTCAGCTATATGGGGTATTATTCAGCTCTATGGGGTTTTATTCAGCTGTATGGGGTAGTATTCAGCTGTATGGGGTAGTATTCAGCTGTATGGGGTAGTATTCAGCTATATGGGGTATTATTCAACTGTATGGGGTTTTATTCAGCTGTATGGGGTAGTATTCAGTTGTATGGGGTTTTATTCAGCTGTATGGGGTATTATTCAGCTGTATTGGGTAGTATTCAGCTGTATGGGGTAGTATTCAGCTGTTTGGGGTATTATTCAGCTGTATGGGGTAGTATTCAGCTGTATGGGGTTTTATTCAGCTGTATGGGGTATTATTCAGCTGTATGGGGTAGTATTCAGCTGTATGGGGTAGTATTCAGCTGTATGGGGTAGTATTAAGCTGAATGGGGTATAATTCAACTGTGTTGGTTTTTATTCAGCTGTATGGGGTAGTATTCAGCTGTATGGGGTATTATTCAGCTGTATGGGGTAGTATTCAGCTGTATGGGGTAGTATTCAGCTGTTTGGGGTATTATTCAGCTGTATGGGGTAGTATTCAGCTGTATGGGGTTTTATTCAGCTGTATGGGGTATTATTCAGCTGTATGGGGTAGTATTCAGCTGTATGGGGTAGTATTCAGCTGTATGGGGTAGTATTCAGCTGTATGGGGTAGTATTCAGCTGAATGGGGTATTATTCAGCTGTATGGGGTTTTATTCACCTGTATGGGGATTTAATCAGCTGTATGGGGTATTATTCAGCTGTATGTGGTAGTATTCAGCTGTATGGGGTTTTATTCAGCTGTATGGGGTTTTATTCAGCTGTATGGGGTACTATTCAGCTGTATGGGGTTTTATTCAGCTGTATGGGGTATTATTCAGCTGTATGGGGTATTATTCAGCTGTATGGGGTTTTATTCAGCTGTATGGGGTTTTATTCAGCTGTATGGGGTTTTATTCAGCTGTATGGGGTATTATTCAGCTGTATGGGGTAGTATTCAGCTATATGGGGTAGTATTCAGCTGTATGGGGTAGTATTCAGCTATATAATGGGTAGTATTCAGCTGTATGGGGTATTATTCAGCTGTATGGGGTAGTATTCAGCTATATGGGGTAGTATTCAGCTGTATGGGGTAGTATTCAGCTATATGGGGTAGTATTCAGCTGTATGGGGTATTATTCAGCTGTATGGGGTAGTATTCAGCTATATGGGGTAGTATTCAGCTGTATGGGGTATTATTCAGCTGTATGGGGTATTATTCAGCTGTATGGGGTAGTATTCAGCTGTATGGGGTTTTATTCAGCTGTATGGGGTAGTATTCAGCTGTATGGGGTAGTATTCAGCTGTATGGGGTAGTATTCAGCTGTATGGGGTAGTATTCAGCTGAATGGGGTATAATTAAACTGTGTTGGTTTTTATTCAGCTGTATGGGGTAGTATTCAGCTGTATGGGATTTTATTCAGCTGTATGGTGTAGTATTTAGCTGTATGGGGTATTATTCAGCTGTATGGGGTAGTCTTCAACTAAATGGGGTTTTATTCAGCTGTATGGGGTAGTATTCAGCTGTATGTGGTAGTATTCAGCTGTATGGGGTAGTATTCAGCTGTATGGTGTATTATTCAGCTGTATGGGGTTTTATTCAGCTGTATGGGGTAGTATTCAGCTGTATGGTGTATTATTCAGCTGTATGGGGTTTTATTCAGCTGTATGGGGTAGTATTCAGCTTTTTGGGGTATTATTCAGCTGTATGGGGTTTTATTCAGCTGTATGGGGTAGTATTCAGCTGTATGGGGTAGTATTCAGCTGAATGGGGTATAATTCAACTGTGTTGGTTTTTATTCAGCTGTATGGGGTAGTATTCAGCTGTATGGGGTATTATTCAGCTGTATGGGGTAGTCTTCAACTATATGGGGTTTTATTCAGCTGTATGGGGTAGTATTCAGCTATATGGGGTTTTATTCAGCTGTATGGGGTAGTCTTCAACTATATGGGGTTTTATTCAATTGTATGGTGTATTATTCAGCTGTATGGGGTAGTATTCAGCTGTATGATGTAGTATTCAGCTGTATGGGGTAGTATTCAGCTGTATGGGGTAGTATTCAGCTTTTTGGGGTATTATTCAGATGTATGGTGTATTATTCAGCTGTATGTGGTAGTATTCAGCTGTATGGGGTAGTATTCAGTTGTATGGGGTATGATTCAAATGTGTTGGTTTTTATTCAGCTGTATGGGGTAGTATTCAGCTATATGGGGTATTATTCAGCTGTATGGGGTTTTATTCAGCTCTATGGGGTAGTATTCAGCTGTATGGGGTAGTATTCAGCTGTATGGGGTAGTATTCAGCTATATGGGGTATTATTCAGCTGTATGGGATTTTATTCAGCTGTATGGGGTTTTATTCAGCTGGATGGGGTAGTATTCAGTTGTATGGGGTTTTATTCAGCTGTATGGGGTATTATTCAGCTGTATTGGGTAGTATTCAGCTGTATGGGGTAGTATTCAGCTGTTTGGGGTATTATTCAGCTGTATGGGGTAGTATTCAGCTGTATGGGGTTTTATTCAGCTGTATGGGGTATTATTCAGCTGTATGGGGTAGTATTCAGCTGTTTGGGGTAGTATTCAGCTGTATGGGGTAGTATTAAGCTGAATGGGGTATAATTCAACTGTGTTGGTTTTTATTCAGCTGTATGGGGTAGTATTCAGCTGTATGGGGTATTATTCAGCTGTATGGGGTAGTATTCAGCTGTATGGGGTAGTATTCAGCTGTTTGGGGTATTATTCAGCTGTATGGGGTAGTATTCAGCTGTATGGGGTTTTATTCAGCTGTATGGGGTATTATTCAGCTGTATGGGGTAGTATTCAGCTGTATGGGGTAGTATTCAGCTGTATGGGGTAGTATTCAGCTGTATGGGGTAGTATTCAGCTGAATGGGGTATTATTCAGCTGTATGGGGTTTTATTCACCTGTATGGGGATTTAATCAGCTGTATGGGGTATTATTCAGCTGTATGTGGTAGTATTCAGCTGTATGGGGTTTTATTCAGCTGTATGGGGTTTTATTCAGCTGTATGGGGTACTATTCAGCTGTATGGGGTTTTATTCAGCTGAATGGGGTTTTATTCAGCTGTATGGGGTTTTATTCAGCTGTATGGGGTTTTATTCAGCTGTATGGGGTATTATTCAGCTGTATGGGGTAGTATTCAGCTATATGGGGTAGTATTCAGCTGTATGGGGTAGTATTCAGCTATATAATGGGTAGTATTCAGCTGTATGGGGTATTATTCAGTTGTATGGGGTAGTATTCAGCTATATGTGGTAGTATTCAGCTGTATGGGGTAGTATTCAGCTATATGGGGTAGTATTCAGCTGTATGGGGTATTATTCAGCTGTATGGGGTAGTATTCAGCTATATGGGGTAGTATTCAGCTGTATGGGGTATTATTCAGCTGTATGGGGTATTATTCAGCTGTATGGGGTAGTATTCAGCTGTATGGGGTTTTATTCAGCTGTATGGGGTAGTATTCAGCTGTATGGGGTAGTATTCAGCTGTATGGGGTAGTATTCAGCTGTATGGGGTAGTATTCAGCTGAATGGGGTATAATTAAACTGTGTTGGTTTTTATTCAGCTGTATGGGGTAGTATTCAGCTGTATGGGATTTTATTCAGCTGTATGGTGTAGTATTTAGCTGTATGGGGTATTATTCAGCTGTATGGGGTAGTCTTCAACTAAATGGGGTTTTATTCAGCTGTATGGGGTAGTATTCAGCTGTATGTGGTAGTATTCAGCTGTATGGGGTATTATTCAGCTGTATGGTGTATTATTCAGCTGTATGGGGTTTTATTCAGCTGTATGGGGTAGTATTCAGCTTTTTGGGGTATTATTCAGCTGTATGGGGTATTATTCAGCTGTATGGGGTAGTATTCAGCTGTATGGGGTAGTATTCAGTTGTATGGGGTATGATTCAAATGTGTTGGTTTTTATTCAGCTGTATGGGTTAGTATTCAGCTCTATGGGGTTTTATTCAGCTGTGTGGGGTTTTATTCAGCTGTATGGGGTATAATTCAGCTGGATGGGGTAGTATTCAGCTGTATGGCGTTTTATTCAGCTGTATGGGGTTTTATTCAGCTGTATGGGGTTTTATTCAGCTGTATGGGGTAGTATTCAGCTGTATGGGGTAGTATTCATCTATATGGGGTATTATTCAGCTGTATTGGGTTTTATTCAGCTGTATGGGGTAGTATTCAGCTGTATGGGGTAGTATTCAGCTGTGTGGGGTAGTATTCAGCTGTATGGGGTAGTATTCAGCTGTATGGGGTAGTATTCATCTATATGGGGTTTTATTCAGCTGTATGGGGTAGTCTTCAACTATATGGGGTTTTATTCAATTGTATGGTGTATTATTCAGCTGTATGGGGTAGTATTCAGCTGTATGGTGTAGTATTCAGCTGTATGGGGTAGTATTCAGCTGTATGGGGTAGTATTAAGCTTTTTGGGGTATTATTCAGATGTATGGTGTATTATTCAGCTGTATGTGGTAGTATTCAGCTGTATGGGGTAGTATTCAGTTGTATGGGGTATGATTCAAATGTGTTGGTTTTTATTCAGCTGTATGGGGTAGTATTCAGCTATATGGGGTATTATTCAGCTGTATGGGGTTTTATTCAGCTGTATGGGGTAGTATTCAGCTGTATGGGGTAGTATTCAGCTGTATGGGGTAGTATTCAGCTATATGGGGTATTATTCAGCTGTATGGGGTTTTATTCAGCTGTATGGGGTAGTATTCAGCTGTATGGTTTATTATTCAGCTGTATGGGATTTTATTCAGCTGTATGGGGTTTTATTCAGCTGGATGGGGTAGTATTCAGTTGTATGGGGTTTTATTCAGCTGTATGGGGTATTATTCAGCTGTATTGGGTTTTATTCAGCTGTATGGGGTAGTATTCAGCTGTATGGGGTAGTATTCAGCTGTATGGGGTAGTATTCAGCTGTATGGGTTATTATTCAGCTTTTTGGGGTTTTATTCAGCTGTATGGGGTATTATTCAGCTGTATGGGGTAGTATTCAGCTGTATGGGGTTTTATTCAGCTGTATGGGGTAGTATTCAGCTGTATGGGGTAGTATTCAGCTGTTTGGGGTATTATTCAGCTGTATGGGGTATTATTCAGCTGTATGGGGTAGTATTCAGCTGTATGGGGTAGTATTCAGCTGAATGGGGTATAATTAAACTGTGTTGGTTTTTATTCAGCTGTATGGGGTAGTATTTAGCTGTATGGGGTATTATTCAGCTGTATGGGGTAGTCTTCAACTAAATGGGGTTTTATTCAGCTGTATGGGGTAGTATTCAGCTGTATGTGGTAGTATTCTGCTGTATGGGGTAGTATTCAGCTGTATGGGGTAGTATTCAGCTGTATGGGGTTTTATTCAATTGTATGGTGTATTATTCAGCTGTTTGGGGTATTATTCAGCTGTATGGGGTAGTATTCAGCTGTATGGGGTTTTATTCAATTGTATGGTGTATTATTCAGCTGTATGGGTAGTATTCAGCTCTATGGGGTAGTATTCAGCTGTATGGGGTAGTATTCAGCTGTATGGGGTAGTATTCAATTGTATGGTGTATTATTCAGCTGTATGGGGTATTATTCAGCTGTATGGGGTTTTATTCAGCTGTATGGGGTAGTATTCAGCTTTTTGGGGTATTATTCAGCTGTATGGGGTATTATTCAGCTGTATGGGGTAGTATTCAGCTGTATGGGGTAGTATTCAGTTGTATGGGGTATGATTCAAATGTGTTGGTTTTTATTCAGCTGTATGGGGTAGGTAGTATTCAGCTGTATGGGGTAGTATTCAGCTATATGGGGTATTATTCAGCTGTATGGGGTTTTATTCAGCTCTATGGGGTAGTATTCAGCTGTATTGTGTAGTATTCAGCTATTTGGGGTATTATTCAGCTGTATGGGGTAGTATTCACCTGTATGGTGTATTATTCAGCTGTATGGGATTTTATTCAGCTGTGTGGGGTTTTATTCAGCTGTATGGGGTATTATTCAGCTGTATGGGGTTTTATTCAGCTGTATGGGGTAGTATTCAGCTGTATGGGGTAGTATTCAGCTGTATGGGGTAGTATTCAGCTATATGGGGTATTATTCAGCTGTATGGGGTTTTATTCAGCTGAATGGGGTAGTATTCAGCTGTATGGTTTATTATTCAGCTGTATGGGATTTTATTCAGCTGTATGGGGTTTTATTCAGCTGGATGGGGTAGTATTCAGTTGTATGGGGTTTTATTCAGCTGTATGGGGTATTATTCAGCTGTATTGGGTTTTATTCAGCTGTATGGGGTAGTATTCAGCTGTATGGGGTAGTATTCAGCTGTATGGGGTAGTATTCAGCTGTATGGGGTATTATTCAGCTTTTTGGGGTTTTATTCAGCTGTATGGGGTATTATTCAGCTGTATGGGGTAGTATTCAGCTGTATGGGGTTTTATTCAGCTGTATGGGGTAGTATTCAGCTGTATGGGGTAGTATTCAGCTGTTTGGGGTATTATTCAGCTGTATGGGGTATTATTCAGCTGTATGGGGTAGTATTCAGCTGTATGGGGTAGTATTCAGCTGAATGGGGTATAATTAAACTGTGTTGGTTTTTATTCAGCTGTATGGGGTAGTATTTAGCTGTATGGGGTATTATTCAGCTGTATGGGGTAGTCTTCAACTAAATGGGGTTTTATTCAGCTGTATGGGGTAGTATTCAGCTGTATGTGGTAGTATTCTGCTGTATGGGGTAGTATTCAGCTGTATGGGGTAGTATTCAGCTGTATGGGGTTTTATTCAATTGTATGGTGTATTATTCAGCTGTTTGGGGTATTATTCAGCTGTATGGGGTAGTATTCAGCTGTATGGGGTTTTATTCAATTGTATGGTGTATTATTCAGCTGTATGGGTAGTATTCAGCTCTATGGGGTAGTATTCAGCTGTATGGGGTAGTATTCAGCTGTATGGGGTAGTATTCAATTGTATGGTGTATTATTCAGCTGTATGGGGTATTATTCAGCTGTATGGGGTTTTATTCAGCTGTATGGGGTAGTATTCAGCTTTTTGGGGTATTATTCAGCTGTATGGGGTATTATTCAGCTGTATGGGGTAGTATTCAGCTGTATGGGGTAGTATTCAGTTGTATGGGGTATGATTCAAATGTGTTGGTTTTTATTCAGCTGTATGGGGTAGGTAGTATTCAGCTGTATGGGGTAGTATTCAGCTATATGGGGTATTATTCAGCTGTATGGGGTTTTATTCAGCTCTATGGGGTAGTATTCAGCTGTATTGTGTAGTATTCAGCTATTTGGGGTATTATTCAGCTGTATGGGGTAGTATTCACCTGTATGGTGTATTATTCAGCTGTATGGGATTTTATTCAGCTGTGTGGGGTTTTATTCAGCTGTATGGGGTATTATTCAGCTGTATGGGGTAGTATTCAGCTGTATGGGGTAGTATTCAGCTGTGGGGGGTAGTATTCAGCTGTAAGGGGTTTTATTCAGCTGTATGGGGTAGTATTCAGCTGTATGGGGTAGTATTCAGCTGTATGTGGTAGTATGCAGCTGTATGGGGTTTTATTCAGCTGTGTGGGGTAGTATTCAGCTGTATGGCGTTTTATTCAGCTGTATGTTTTTTTTTCCAGCTGTACAGGGTTTTATTCAGCTGTATGGGGTTTTATTCAGCTGTATGGGGTAGTATTCAGCTGTATGGGGTTTTATTCAGCTGTATGGGGTAGTATTCAGCTGTGTGGGGTATTATTCAGCTTTTTGGGGTTTTATTCAGCTGTATGGGGTAGTATTCAGCTGTGTGAGGTTTATTTCAGCTGTATGGGGTAGTATTCAGCTGTATGGGGTAGTATTCAGCTGTTTGGGGTATTATTCAGCTGTATGGGGTAGTATTCAGCTGTATGGGGTAGTATTCAGCTGTTTGGGGTATTATTCAGCTGTATGGGGTAGTATTCAGCTGTATGGGGTAGTATTCAGCTGTATGGGGTAGTATTCAGCTGTTTGGGGTATTATTCAGCTGTATGGGGTATTATTCAGCTGTATGGGGTAGTATTCAGCTGTATGGGGTAGTATTCAGCTGAATGGGGTATAATTAAACTGTGTTGGTTTTTATTCAGCTGTATGGGGTAGTATTTAGCTGTATGGGGTATTATTCAGCTGTATGGGGTAGTCTTCAACTAAATGGGGTTTTATTCAGCTGTATGGGGTAGTATTCAGCTGTATGTGGTAGTATTCAGCTGTATGGGGTAGTATTCAGCTGTATGGGGTAGTATTCAGCTGTATGGGGTTTTATTCAATTGTATGGTGTATTATTCAGCTGTTTGGGGTATTATTCAGCTGTATGGGGTAGTATTCAGCTGTATGGGGTAGTATTCAGCTGTATGGGGTAGTATTCAATTGTATGGTGTATTATTCAGCTGTATGGGGTATTATTCAGCTGTATGGGGTATTATTCAGCTGTATGGGGTAGTATTCAGCTGTATGGGGTAGTATTCAGTTGTATGGGGTATGATTCAAATGTGTTGGTTTTTATTCAGCTGTATGGGGTAGTATTCAGCTATATGGGGTATTATTCAGCTGTATGGGGTTTTATTCAGCTCTATGGGGTAGTATTCAGCTGTATTGTGTAGTATTCAGCTATTTGGGGTATTATTCAGCTGTATGGGGTAGTATTCACCTGTATGGTGTATTATTCAGCTGTATGGGATTTTATTCAGCTGTGTGGGGTTTTATTCAGCTGTATGGGGTATTATTCAGCTGGATGGGGTAGTATTCAGCTGTGGGGGGTAGTATTCAGCTGTAAGGGGTTTTATTCAGCTGTATGGGGTAGTATTCAGCTGTATGGCGTTTTATTCAGCTGTATGTGGTAGTATGCAGCTGTATGGGGTTTTATTCAGCTGTGTGGGGTAGTATTCAGCTGTATGGCGTTTTATTCAGCTGTATGGAGTAGTATTCAGCTGTATGGGGTAGTATTCAGCTGTGTGGGGTATTATTCAGCTTTTTGGGGTTTTATTCAGCTGTATGGGGTATTATTCAGCTGTATGGGGTAGTATTCAGCTGTATGGGGTTTTATTCAGCTGTATGGGGTAGTATTCAGCTGTGTGAGGTTTATTTCAGCTGTATGGGGTAGTTTTCAGCTGTATGGGGTAGTATTCAGCTGTATGGGGTAGTATTCAGCTGTGTGAGGTTTTATTCAGCTGTATGGGGTAATATTCAGCTGTATGGGGTAGTATTCAGCTGTATGGGGTATTATTCAGCTTTTTGGGGTTTTATTCAGCTGTATGGGGTAGTATTCAGCTGTGTGAGGTTTATTTCAGCTGTATGGGGTAGTATTCAGCAGTATGGGGTAGTATTCAGCTGTATGGGGTATTATTCAGCTGTATGGGGTTTTATTCACCTGTATGGGGATTTAATCAGCTGTATGGGGTTTTATTCAGCTGTATGGGGTTTTATTCAGCTGTATGGGGTACTATTCAGCTGTATGGGGTTTTATTCAGCTGTATGGGGTAGTATTCAGCTTTATGGGGTTTTATTCAGCTGTATGGGATTTTATTCAGCTGTATGGGGTATTATTCAGCTGTATGGGGTAGTATTCAGCTTTATGGGGTTTTATTCAGCTGTATGGGATTTTATTCAGCTGTATGGGGTATTATTCAGCTGTATGGGGTAGTATTCAGCTATATGGGGTAGTATTCAGCTGTATGGGGTAGTATTCAGCTATATGGGGTAGTATTCAGCTGTATGGGGTATTATTCAGCTGTATGGGGTAGTATTCAGCTATATGGGGTAGTATTCAGCTGTATGGGGTAGTATTCAGCTATATGGGGTAGTATTCAGCTGTATGGGGTATTATTCAGCTGTATGGGGTAGTATTCAGCTATATGGGGTAGTATTCAGCTGTATGGGGTATTATTCAGCTGTATGGGGTATTATTCAGCTGTATGGGGTAGTATTCAGCTGTATGGGGTTTTATTCAGCTGTATGGGGTAGTATTCAGCTGTATGGGGTAGTATTCAGCTGTTTGGGGTATTATTCAGCTGTATGGGGTAGTATTCAGCTGTATGGGGTAATATTCAGCTGTATGGGGTAGTATTCAGCTGAATGGGGTATAATTAAAATGTGTTGGTTTTTATTCAGCTGTATGGGGTAGTATTCAGCTGTATGGGATTTTATTCAGCTGTATGGTGTAGTATTTAGCTGTATGGTGTATTATTCAGCTGTATGGGGTAGTCTTCAACTAAATGGGGTTTTATTCAGCTGTATGGGGTAGTATTCAGCTGTATGTGGTAGCATTCAGCTGTATGGGGTATTATTCAGCTGTATGGTGTATTATTCAGCTGTATGGGGTTTTATTCAGCTGTATGGGGTAGTATTCAGCTTTTTGGGGTATTATTCAGCTGTATGGGGTAGTATTCAGCTGTATGGGGTAGTATTCAGTTGTATGGGGTATGATTCAAATGTGTTGGTTTTTATTCAGCTGTATGGGGTAGTATTCAGCTATATGGGGTTTTATTCAGCTCTATGGGGTTTTATTCAGCTGTGTGGGGTTTTATTCAGCTGTATGGGGTAGTATTCAGCTGTATGGCGTTTTATTCAGCTGTATGTTTTTTTTTCCAGCTGTACAGGGTTTTATTCAGCTGTATGGGGTAGTATTCAGCTGTATGGGGTAGTATTCAGCTGTATGGGGTAGTATTCAGCTGTATGGGGTTTTATTCAGCTGTATGGGGTAGTATTCAGCTGTGTGGGGTATTATTCAGCTTTTTGGGGTTTTATTCAGCTGTATGGGGTAGTATTCAGCTGTGTGAGGTTTATTTCAGCTGTATGGGGTAGTATTCAGCTGTATGGGGTAGTATTCAGCTGTATGGGGTAGGTAGTATTCAGCTGTGTGAGGTTTATTTCAGCTGTATGGGGTAGTATTCAGCTGTATGGGGTAGTATTCAGCTGTATGGGGTAGTATTCAGCTGTGTGAGGTTTTATTCAGCTGTATGGGGTAATATTCAGCTGTATGGGGTAGTATTCAGCTGTGTGGGGTATTATTCAGCTTTTTGGGGTTTTATTCAGCTGTATGGGGTAGTATTCAGCTGTGTGAGGTTTATTTCAGCTGTATGGGGTAGTATTCAGCTGTATGGGGTAGTATTCAGCTGTATGGGGTAGTATTCAGCTGTATGGGGTTTTATTCAGCTGTATGGGGTTTTATTCAGCTGTATGGGGTAGTATTCAGCTGTATGGGATTTTATTCAGCTGTATGGGGTATTATTCAGCTGTATGGGGTAGTCTTCAACTAAATGGGGTTTTATTCAGCTGTATGGGGTAGTATTCAGCTGTATGTGGTTGTATTCAGCTGTATGGGGTAGTATTCAGCTGTATGGGGTAGTATTCAGCTGTATGGGGTTTTATTCAATTGTATGGTGTGTTATTCAGCTGTTTGGGGTATTATTCAGCTGTATGGGGTATTATTCAGCTGTATGGGGTTTTATTCAGCTGTATGGGGTTTTATTCAGCTGTATGGGGTAGTATTCAGCTGTATGGGGTATTATTCAGCTGTATGGGGTAGTATTCAGCTGTATGGGGTTTTATTCAGCTGTATGGGGTATTATTCAGCTGTATGGGGTAGTATTCAGCTTTTTGGGGTTTTATTCAGCTGTATGGGGTATTATTCAGCTGTATGGGGTAGTATTCAGCTGTATGGGGTAGTATTCAATTGTATGGTGTATTATTCAGCTGTATGGGGTATTATTCAGCTGTATGGGGTTTTATTCAGCTGTATGGGGTAGTATTCAGCTTTTTGGGGTATTATTCAGCTATATGGGGTATTATTCAGCTGTATGGGGTAGTATTCAGCTGTATGGGGTTTTATTCAGCTGTATGGGGTATTATTCAGCTGTATGGGGTAGTATTCAGCTATTTGGGGTTTTATTCAGCTGTATGGGGTATTATTCAGCTGTATGGGGTAGTATTCAGCTGTATGGTGTATTATTCAGCTGTATGGGATTTTATTCAGCTGTGTGGGGTTTTATTCAGCTGTATGGGGTAGTATTCAGCTGTGTGAGGTAGTATTCAGCTGTGTGGGGTATTATTCAGCTTTTTGGGGTTTTATTCAGCTGTATGGGGTAGTATTCAGCTGTGTGAGGTTTATTTCAGCTGTATGGGGTAGAATTCAGCTGTATGGGGTAGTATTCAGCTGTATGGGGTATTATTCAGCTGTATGGGGTTTTATTCACCTGTATGGGGATTTAATCAGCTGTATGGGGTTTTATTCAGCTGTATGGGGTAGTATTCAATTGTATGGTGTATTATTCAGCTGTATGGGATATTATTCAGCTGTATGGGGTTTTATTCAGCTGTATGGGGTAGTATTCAGCTTTTTGGGGTATTATTCAGCTATATGGGGTATTATTCAGCTGTATGGGGTAGTATTCAGCTGTATGGGGTTTTATTCAGCTGTATGGGGTATTATTCAGCTGTATGGGGTAGTATTCAGCTATTTGGGGTTTTATTCAGCTGTATGGGGTATTATTCAGCTGTATGGGGTAGTATTCAGCTGTATGGGGTTTTATTCAGCTGTGTGGGGTTTTATTCAGCTGTATGGGGTATTATTCAGCTGTATGTTTTTTTTTTCAGCTGTACAGGGTTTTATTCAGCTGTATGGGGTAGTATTCAGCTGTATGGGGTAGTATTCAGCGGTGTGGGGTATTCAGCTTTTTGGGGTTTTATTCAGCTGTATGGGGTAGTATTCAGCTGTGTGAGGTTTATTTCAGCTGTATGGGGTAGAATTCAGCTGTATGGGGTAGTATTCAGCTGTATGGGGTATTATTCAGCTGTATGGGGTTTTATTCACCTGTATGGGGATTTAATCAGCTGTATGGGGTTTTATTCAGCTGTATGGGGTAGTATTCAATTGTATGGTGTATTATTCAGCTGTATGGGATATTATTCAGCTGTATGGGGTTTTATTCAGCTGTATGGGGTAGTATTCAGCTTTTTGGGGTATTATTCAGCTATATGGGGTATTATTCAGCTGTATGGGGTAGTATTCAGCTGTATGGGGTTTTATTCAGCTGTATGGGGTATTATTCAGCTGTATGGGGTAGTATTCAGCTATTTGGGGTTTTATTCAGCTGTATGGGGTATTATTCAGCTGTATGGGGTAGTATTCAGCTGTATGGGGTTTTATTCAGCTGTGTGGGGTTTTATTCAGCTGTATGGGGTATTATTCAGCTGTATGTTTTTTTTTTCAGCTGTACAGGGTTTTATTCAGCTGTATGGGGTAGTATTCAGCTGTATGGGGTAGTATTCAGCGGTGTGGGGTATTCAGCTTTTTGGGGTTTTATTCAGCTGTATGGGGTAGTATTCAGCTGTGTGAGGTTTATTTCAGCTGTATGGGGTAGAATTCAGCTGTATGGGGTAGTATTCAGCTGTATGGGGTATTATTCAGCTGTATGGGGTTTTATTCACCTGTATGGGGATTTAATCAGCTGTATGGGGTTTTATTCAGCTGTATGGGGTAGTATTCAGCTGTATGGGGTATTATTCAGCTGTATGGGGTTTTATTCAGCTGTATGGGGTTTTATTCAGCTGTATGGGATACTATTCAGCTGTATGGGGTTTTATTCAGCTGTATGGGGTAGTATTCAGCTGTATGGGGTATTATTCAGCTGTATGGGGTAGTATTCAGCTGTATGGGGTATTATTCAGCTGTATGGGGTATTATTCAGCTGTATGGGGTATTATTCAGCTGTATGGGGTAGTATTCAGCTGTATGGGGTAGTATTCAGTTGTATGGGGTATGATTAAACTCTGTTGGTTTTTATTCAGCTGTATGGGGTAGTATTCAGCTATATGAGGTAGTATTCAGCTGTATGGGGTAGTATTCAGCTGTTTGGGGTATTATTCAGCTGTATGGGTTATTATTCAGCTGTATGGGGTAGTATTCAGCTGTATGGGGTAGTATTCAGCTGAATGGGGTATAATTAAACTGTGTTGGTTTTTATTCAGCTGTATGGGGTAGTATTCAGCTGTATGGGATTTTATTCAGCTCTATGGGGTAGTATTCATTTGTATGGGGTATTATTCAGCTTTATGGGGTAGTATTCAGCTGTATGGGATTTTATTCAGCTCTATGGGGTAGTATTCAGCTGTATGGGGTTTTATTCAGCTGTATGGGGTAGTATTCAGCTGTATGGGGTAGTATTCAATTGTATGGGGTAGTATTCAGCTGTATGGGGTAGTATTCAGCTGTATGGGGTAGTATTCAGCTGTATCTGGCATTATTCAGCTGTATGGGGTATTTTTCAGCTATATGGGGTAGTATTCAGCTGTATGGGGTAGTATTCAGCGGTATGGGGTAGTATTCAGCTGTATGGTGTAGTATTCAGCTGTATGGGGTAGTATTCAGCTGTATGGGGTATTATTCAGCTGTTTGGGGTCTTATTCAGCTGTATGGGGTTTTATTCAGCTGTATGGGGTATTATTCAGCTCTATGGGGTAGTATTCAGCTTTTTGGGGTATTATTCAGCTGTATGGGGTATTATTCAGCTGTATGGGGTAGTATTCAGTTGTATGGGGTATGATTCAAATGTGTTGGTTTTTATTCAGCTGTATGGGGTAGAATTCAGCTGTATGGGGTAGTATTCAGCTGTATGGGGTATTATTCAGCTGTATGGGGTTTTATTCACCTGTATGGGGATTTAATCAGCTGTATGGGGTAGAATTCA
This sequence comes from Coregonus lavaretus, assembly GCF_964263955.1. NCBI lineage: Eukaryota > Metazoa > Chordata > Actinopteri > Salmoniformes > Salmonidae > Coregonus > Coregonus lavaretus. The sequence continues at coordinate 48,437,760 of NC_140007.1, forward strand.
GCTGTATGGGGTAGTATTCAGCTGTATGGGGTATTATTCAGCTGTATGGGGTTTTATTCACCTGTATGGGGTTTTTAATCAGCTGTATGGGGTTTTATTCAGCTGTATGGGGTAGTATTCAATTGTATGGTGTATTATTCAGCTGTATGGGGTATTATTCAGCTGTATGGGGTTTTATTCAGCTGTATGGGGTAGTATTCAGCTTTTTGGGGTATTATTCAGCTATATGGGGTATTATTCAGCTGTATGGGGTAGTATTCAGCTGTATGGGGTTTTATTCAGCTGTATGGGGTATTATTCAGCTGTATGGGGTAGTATTCAGCTATTTGGGGTTTTATTCAGCTGTATGGGGTATTATTCAGCTGTATGGGGTAGTATTCAGCTGTATGGTGTATTATTCAGCTGTATGGGATTTTATTCAGCTGTGTGGGGTTTTATTCAGCTGTATGGGGTATTATTCAGCTGTATGTTTTTTTTTTCAGCTGTACAGGGTTTTATTCAGCTGTATGGGGTAGTATTCAGCTGTATGGGGTAGTATTCAGCTGTGTGGGGTATTATTCAGCTTTTTGGGGTTTTATTCAGCTGTATGGGGTAGTATTCAGCTGTATGAGGTTTATTTCAGCTGTATGGGGTAGAATTCAGCTGTATGGGGTAGTATTCAGCTGTATGGGGTTTTATTCAGCTGTATGGGGTATTATTCAGCTGTATGGGGTTTTATTCACCTGTATGGGGATTTAATCAGCTGTATGGGGTTTTATTCAGCTGTATGGGGTAGTATTCAGCTGTATGGGGTTTTATTCAGCTGTATGGGATTTTATTCAGCTGTATGGGGTATTATTCAGCTGTATGGGGTAGTATTCAGCTTTATGGGGTTTTATTCAGCTGTATGGGATTTTATTCAGCTGTATGGGGTATTATTCAGCTGTATGGGGTAGTATTCAGCTATATGGGGTAGTATTCAGCTGTATGGGGTAGTATTCAGCTATATGGGGTAGTATTCAGCTGTATGGGGTATTATTCAGCTGTATGGGGTAGTATTCAGCTATATGGGGTAGTATTCAGCTGTATGGGGTAGTATTCAGCTATATGGGGTAGTATTCAGCTGTATGGGGTATTATTCAGCTGTATGGGGTAGTATTCAGCTATATGGGGTAGTATTCAGCTGTATGGGGTATTATTCAGCTGTATGGGGTATTATTCAGCTGTATGGGGTAGTATTCAGCTGTATGGGGTTTTATTCAGCTGTATGGGGTAGTATTCAGCTGTATGGGGTAGTATTCAGCTGTTTGGGGTATTATTCAGCTGTATGGGGTAGTATTCAGCTGTATGGGGTAATATTCAGCTGTATGGGGTAGTATTCAGCTGAATGGGGTATAATTAAAATGTGTTGGTTTTTATTCAGCTGTATGGGGTAGTATTCAGCTGTATGGGATTTTATTCAGCTGTATGGTGTAGTATTTAGCTGTATGGTGTATTATTCAGCTGTATGGGGTAGTCTTCAACTAAATGGGGTTTTATTCAGCTGTATGGGGTAGTATTCAGCTGTATGTGGTAGTATTCAGCTGTATGGGGTATTATTCAGCTGTATGGTGTATTATTCAGCTGTATGGGGTTTTATTCAGCTGTATGGGGTAGTATTCAGCTTTTTGGGGTATTATTCAGCTGTATGGGGTAGTATTCAGCTGTATGGGGTAGTATTCAGTTGTATGGGGTATGATTCAAATGTGTTGGTTTTTATTCAGCTGTATGGGGTAGTATTCAGCTATATGGGGTTTTATTCAGCTCTATGGGGTTTTATTCAGCTGTGTGGGGTTTTATTCAGCTGTATGGGGTAGTATTCAGCTGTATGGCGTTTTATTCAGCTGTATGTTTTTTTTTCCAGCTGTACAGGGTTTTATTCAGCTGTATGGGGTAGTATTCAGCTGTATGGGGTAGTATTCAGCTGTATGGGGTAGTATTCAGCTGTATGGGGTTTTATTCAGCTGTATGGGGTAGTATTCAGCTGTGTGGGGTATTATTCAGCTTTTTGGGGTTTTATTCAGCTGTATGGGGTAGTATTCAGCTGTGTGAGGTTTATTTCAGCTGTATGGGGTAGTATTCAGCTGTATGGGGTAGTATTCAGCTGTATGGGGTAGGTAGTATTCAGCTGTGTGAGGTTTATTTCAGCTGTATGGGGTAGTATTCAGCTGTATGGGGTAGTATTCAGCTGTATGGGGTAGTATTCAGCTGTGTGAGGTTTTATTCAGCTGTATGGGGTAATATTCAGCTGTATGGGGTAGTATTCAGCTGTGTGGGGTATTATTCAGCTTTTTGGGGTTTTATTCAGCTGTATGGGGTAGTATTCAGCTGTGTGAGGTTTATTTCAGCTGTATGGGGTAGTATTCAGCTGTATGGGGTAGTATTCAGCTGTATGGGGTAGTATTCAGCTGTATGGGGTTTTATTCAGCTGTATGGGGTTTTATTCAGCTGTATGGGGTAGTATTCAGCTGTATGGGATTTTATTCAGCTGTATGGGGTATTATTCAGCTGTATGGGGTAGTCTTCAACTAAATGGGGTTTTATTCAGCTGTATGGGGTAGTATTCAGCTGTATGTGGTAGTATTCAGCTGTATGGGGTAGTATTCAGCTGTATGGGGTAGTATTCAGCTGTATGGGGTTTTATTCAATTGTATGGTGTGTTATTCAGCTGTTTGGGGTATTATTCAGCTGTATGGGGTATTATTCAGCTGTATGGGGTTTTATTCAGCTGTATGGGGTTTTATTCAGCTGTATGGGGTAGTATTCAGCTGTATGGGGTATTATTCAGCTGTATGGGGTAGTATTCAGCTGTATGGGGTTTTATTCAGCTGTATGGGGTATTATTCAGCTGTATGGGGTAGTATTCAGCTTTTTGGGGTTTTATTCAGCTGTATGGGGTATTATTCAGCTGTATGGGGTAGTATTCAGCTGTATGGGGTAGTATTCAATTGTATGGTGTATTATTCAGCTGTATGGGGTATTATTCAGCTGTATGGGGTTTTATTCAGCTGTATGGGGTAGTATTCAGCTTTTTGGGGTATTATTCAGCTATATGGGGTATTATTCAGCTGTATGGGGTAGTATTCAGCTGTATGGGGTTTTATTCAGCTGTATGGGGTATTATTCAGCTGTATGGGGTAGTATTCAGCTATTTGGGGTTTTATTCAGCTGTATGGGGTATTATTCAGCTGTATGGGGTAGTATTCAGCTGTATGGTGTATTATTCAGCTGTATGGGATTTTATTCAGCTGTGTGGGGTTTTATTCAGCTGTATGGGGTAGTATTCAGCTGTGTGAGGTAGTATTCAGCTGTGTGGGGTATTATTCAGCTTTTTGGGGTTTTATTCAGCTGTATGGGGTAGTATTCAGCTGTGTGAGGTTTATTTCAGCTGTATGGGGTAGAATTCAGCTGTATGGGGTAGTATTCAGCTGTATGGGGTATTATTCAGCTGTATGGGGTTTTATTCACCTGTATGGGGATTTAATCAGCTGTATGGGGTTTTATTCAGCTGTATGGGGTAGTATTCAATTGTATGGTGTATTATTCAGCTGTATGGGATATTATTCAGCTGTATGGGGTTTTATTCAGCTGTATGGGGTAGTATTCAGCTTTTTGGGGTATTATTCAGCTATATGGGGTATTATTCAGCTGTATGGGGTAGTATTCAGCTGTATGGGGTTTTATTCAGCTGTATTGGGTATTATTCAGCTGTATGGGGTAGTATTCAGCTATTTGGGGTTTTATTCAGCTGTATGGGGTATTATTCAGCTGTATGGGGTATTATTCAGCTGTATGGGGTTTTATTCAGCTGTGTGGGGTTTTATTCAGCTGTATGGGGTATTATTCAGCTGTATGTTTTTTTTTTCAGCTGTACAGGGTTTTATTCAGCTGTATGGGGTAGTATTCAGCTGTATGGGGTAGTATTCAGCGGTGTGGGGTATTCAGCTTTTTGGGGTTTTATTCAGCTGTATGGGGTAGTTTTCAGCTGTGTGAGGTTTATTTCAGCTGTATGGGGTAGAATTCAGCTGTATGGGGTAGTATTCAGCTGTATGGGGTATTATTCAGCTGTATGGGGTTTTATTCACCTGTATGGGGATTTAATCAGCTGTATGGGGTTTTATTCAGCTGTATGGGGTAGTATTCAGCTGTATGGGGTATTATTCAGCTGTATGGGGTTTTATTCAGCTGTATGGGGTTTTATTCAGCTGTATGGGATACTATTCAGCTGTATGGGGTTTTATTCAGCTGTATGGGGTAGTATTCAGCTGTATGGGGTATTATTCAGCTGTATGGGGTAGTATTCAGCTGTATGGGGTATTATTCAGCTGTATGGGGTATTATTCAGCTGTATGGGGTATTATTCAGCTGTATGGGGTAGTATTCAGCTGTATGGGGTAGTATTCAGTTGTATGGGGTATGATTAAACTCTGTTGGTTTTTATTCAGCTGTATGGGGTAGTATTCAGCTATATGAGGTAGTATTCAGCTGTATGGGGTAGTATTCAGCTGTTTGGGGTATTATTCAGCTGTATGGGATTTTATTCAGCTCTATGGGGTAGTATTCATTTGTATGGGGTATTATTCAGCTTTATGGGGTAGTATTCAGCTGTATGGGATTTTATTCAGCTCTATGGGGTAGTATTCAGCTGTATGGGGTTTTATTCAGCTGTATGGGGTAGTATTCAGCTGTATGGGGTAGTATTCAATTGTATGGGGTAGTATTCAGCTGTATGGGGTAGTATTCAGCTGTATGGGGTAGTATTCAGCTGTATCTGGCATTATTCAGCTGTATGGGGTATTTTTCAGCTATATGGGGTAGTATTCAGCTGTATGGGGTAGTATTCAGCTGTATGGGGTAGTATTCAGCTGTATGGTGTAGTATTCAGCTTTATGGGGTAGTATTCAGCTGTATGGGATTTTATTCAGCTCTATGGGGTAGTATTCAGCTGTATGGGGTTTTATTCAGCTGTATGGGGTAGTATTCAGCTGTATGGGGTAGTATTCAATTGTATGGGGTAGTATTCAGCTGTATGGGGTAGTATTCAGCTGTATGGGGTAGTATTCAGCTGTATCTGGCATTATTCAGCTGTATGGGGTATTTTTCAGCTATATGGGGTAGTATTCAGCTGTATGGGGTAGTATTCAGCTGTATGGGGTAGTATTCAGCTGTATGGTGTAGTATTCAGCTGTATGGGGTAGTATTCAGCTGTATGGGGTATTATTCAGCTGTTTGGGGTCTTATTCAGCTGTATGGGGTTTTATTCAGCTGTATGGGGTATTATTCAGCTCTATGGGGTAGTATTCAGCTTTTTGGGGTATTATTCAGCTGTATGGGGTATTATTCAGCTGTATGGGGTAGTATTCAGTTGTATGGGGTATGATTCAAATGTGTTGGTTTTTATTCAGCTGTATGGGGTAGAATTCAGCTGTATGGGGTAGTATTCAGCTGTATGGGGTATTATTCAGCTGTATGGGGTTTTATTCACCTGTATGGGGATTTAATCAGCTGTATGGGGTAGAATTCAGCTGTATGGGGTAGTATTCAGCTGTATGGGGTATTATTCAGCTGTATGGGGTTTTATTCACCTGTATGGGGTTTTTAATCAGCTGTATGGGGTTTTATTCAGCTGTATGGGGTAGTATTCAATTGTATGGTGTATTATTCAGCTGTATGGGGTATTATTCAGCTGTATGGGGTTTTATTCAGCTGTATGGGGTAGTATTCAGCTTTTTGGGGTATTATTCAGCTATATGGGGTATTATTCAGCTGTATGGGGTAGTATTCAGCTGTATGGGGTTTTATTCAGCTGTATGGGGTATTATTCAGCTGTATGGGGTATTTTTCAGCTATATGGGGTAGTATTCAGCTGTATGGGGTAGTATTCAGCTGTATGGGGTAGTATTCAGCTGTATGGTGTAGTATTCAGCTGTATGGGGTAGTATTCAGCTGAATGGGGTATTATTCAGCTGTTTGGGGTCTTATTCAGCTGTATGGGGTTTTATTCAGCTGTATGGGGTATTATTCAGCTCTATGGGGTAGTATTCAGCTTTTTGGGGTATTATTCAGCTGTATGGGGTATTATTCAGCTGTATGGGGTAGTATTCAGTTGTATGGGGTATGATTCAAATGTGTTGGTTTTTATTCAGCTGTATGGGGTAGAATTCAGCTGTATGGGGTAGTATTCAGCTGTATGGGGTATTATTCAGCTGTATGGGGTTTTATTCACCTGTATGGGGATTTAATCAGCTGTATGGGGTAGAATTCAGCTGTATGGGGTAGTATTCAGCTGTATGGGGTATTATTCAGCTGTATGGGGTTTTATTCACCTGTATGGGGTTTTTAATCAGCTGTATGGGGTTTTATTCAGCTGTATGGGGTAGTATTCAATTGTATGGTGTATTATTCAGCTGTATGGGGTATTATTCAGCTGTATGGGGTTTTATTCAGCTGTATGGGGTAGTATTCAGCTTTTTGGGGTATTATTCAGCTATATGGGGTATTATTCAGCTGTATGGGGTAGTATTCAGCTGTATGGGGTTTTATTCAGCTGTATGGGGTATTATTCAGCTGTATGGGGTAGTATTCAGCTATTTGGGGTTTTATTCAGCTGTATGGGGTATTATTCAGCTGTATGGGGTAGTATTCAGCTGTATGGTGTATTATTCAGCTGTATGGGATTTTATTCAGCTGTGTGGGGTTTTATTCAGCTGTATGGGGTATTATTCAGCTGTATGTTTTTTTTTTCAGCTGTACAGGGTTTTATTCAGCTGTATGGGGTAGTATTCAGCTGTATGGGGTAGTATTCAGCTGTGTGGGGTATTATTCAGCTTTTTGGGGTTTTATTCAGCTGTATGGGGTAGTATTCAGCTGTGTGAGGTTTATTTCAGCTGTATGGGGTAGAATTCAGCTGTATGGGGTAGTATTCAGCTGTATGGGGTTTTATTCAGCTGTATGGGGTATTATTCAGCTGTATGGGGTTTTATTCACCTGTATGGGGATTTAATCAGCTGTATGGGGTTTTATTCAGCTGTATGGGGTTTTATTCAGCTGTATGGGGTTTTATTCAGCTGTATGGGGTTTTATTCAGCTGTATGGGGTAGTATTCAGCTGTATGGGGTATTATTCAGCTGTATGGGGTATTATTCAGCTGTATGGGGTATTATTCAGCTGTATGGGGTAGTATTCAGCTGTATGGGTAGTATTCAGTTGTATGGGGTATGATTAAACTCTGTTGGTTTTTATTCAGCTGTATGGGGTAGTATTCAGCTATATGAGGTAGTATTCAGCTGTATGGGGTAGTATTCAGCTGTTTGGGGTATTATTCAGCTGTATGGGGTATTATTCAGCTGTATGGGGTAGTATTCAGCTGTATGGGGTAGTATTCAGCTGAATGGGGTATAATTAAACTGTGTTGGTTTTTATTCAGCTGTATGGGGTAGTATTCAGCTGTATGGGATTTTATTCAGCTCTATGGGGTAGTATTCATTTGTATGGGGTATTATTCAGCTGTTTGGGGTCTTATTCAGCTGTATGGGGTTTTATTCAGCTGTATGGGGTATTATTCAGCTCTATGGGGTAGTATTCAGCTTTTTGGGGTATTATTCAGCTGTATGGGGTATTATTCAGCTGTATGGGGTAGTATTCAGTTGTATGGGGTATGATTCAAATGTGTTGGTTTTTATTCAGCTGTATGGGGTAGAATTCAGCTGTATGGGGTAGTATTCAGCTGTATGGGGTATTATTCAGCTGTATGGGGTTTTATTCACCTGTATGGGGATTTAATCAGCTGTATGGGGTAGAATTCAGCTGTATGGGGTAGTATTCAGCTGTATGGGGTATTATTCAGCTGTATGGGGTTTTATTCACCTGTATGGGGTTTTTAATCAGCTGTATGGGGTTTTATTCAGCTGTATGGGGTAGTATTCAATTGTATGGTGTATTATTCAGCTGTATGGGGTATTATTCAGCTGTATGGGGTTTTATTCAGCTGTATGGGGTAGTATTCAGCTTTTTGGGGTATTATTCAGCTATATGGGGTATTATTCAGCTGTATGGGGTAGTATTCAGCTGTATGGGGTTTTATTCAGCTGTATGGGGTATTATTCAGCTGTATGGGGTAGTATTCAGCTATTTGGGGTTTTATTCAGCTGTATGGGGTATTATTCAGCTGTATGGGGTAGTATTCAGCTGTATGGTGTATTATTCAGCTGTATGGGATTTTATTCAGCTGTGTGGGGTTTTATTCAGCTGTATGGGGTATTATTCAGCTGTATGTTTTTTTTTTCAGCTGTACAGGATTTTATTCATCTGTATGGGGTAGTATTCAGCTGTATGGGGTAGTATTCAGCTGTGTGGGGTATTATTCAGCTTTTTGGGGTTTTATTCAGCTGTATGGGGTAGTATTCAGCTGTGTGAGGTTTATTTCAGCTGTATGGGGTAGAATTCAGCTGTATGGGGTAGTATTCAGCTGTATGGGGTTTTATTCAGCTGTATGGGGTATTATTCAGCTGTATGGGGTTTTATTCACCTGTATGGGGATTTAATCAGCTGTATGGGGTTTTATTCAGCTGTATGGGGTTTTATTCAGCTGTATGGGGTTTTATTCAGCTGTATGGGGTTTTATTCAGCTGTATGGGGTAGTATTCAGCTGTATGGGGTATTATCCAGCTGTATGGGGTATTATTCAGCTGTATGGGGTATTATTCAGCTGTATGGGGTAGTATTCAGCTGTATGGGTAGTATTCAGTTGTATGGGGTATGATTAAACTCTGTTGGTTTTTATTCAGCTGTATGGGGTAGTATTCAGCTATATGAGGTAGTATTCAGCTGTATGGGGTAGTATTCAGCTGTTTGGGGTATTATTCAGCTGTATGGGGTATTATTCAGCTGTATGGGGTAGTATTCAGCTGTATGGGGTAGTATTCAGCTGAATGGGGTATAATTAAACTGTGTTGGTTTTTATTCAGCTGTATGGGGTAGTATTCAGCTGTATGGGATTTTATTCAGCTCTATGGGGTAGTATTCATTTGTATGGGGTATTATTCAGCTTTATGGGGTAGTATTCAGCTGTATGGGATTTTATTCAGCTCTATGGGGTAGTATTCAGCTGTATGGGGTTTTATTCAGCTGTATGGGGTAGTATTCAGCTGTATGGGGTAGTATTCAATTGTATGGTGTATTATTCAGCTTTATGGGGTTTTAGTCAATTGTATGGGGTATTATTCAGCTGTATGGGGTATTATTCAGCTGTATGGGGTAGTATTCAGCTGTATGGGGTAGTATTCAGCTGTATGGGGTAGTATTCAGCTGTATCTGGCATTATTCAGCTGTATGGGGTATTTTTCAGCTATATGGGGTAGTATTCAGCTGTATGGGGTAGTATTCAGCTGTATGGGGTAGTATTCAGGTGTATGGGGTAGTATTCAGCTGTATGGGGTAGTATTCAGCTGTATGGGGTAGTATTCAGCTGTATGGGGTAGTATTCAGCTGTATGGGGTAGTATTCAGCTGTATGGGGTATTATTCAGCTGTTTGGGGTCTTATTCAGCTGTATGGGGTAGTATTCAGCTGTATGGGGTAGTATTCAGCTTTTTGGGGTATTATTCAGCTGTATGGGGTATTATTCAGCTGTATGGGGTAGTATTCAGTTGTATGGGGTATGATTCAAATGTGTTGGTTTTTATTCAGCTGTATGGGGTAGTATTCAGCTATATGGGGTATTATTCAGCTGTATGGGGTAGTATTCAGCTATATGGGGTATTATTCAGCTGTATGGGGTATTATTCAGCTGTATGGGATTTTATTCAGCTGTGTGGGGTTTTATTCAGCTGTATGGGGTATTATTCAGCTGGATGGGGTAGTATTCAGCTGTGGTGGGTAGTATTCAGCTGTATGGGGTTTTATTCAGCTGTATGGGGTAGTATTCAGCTGTATTGGGTTTTATTCAGCTGCATAGGTAGTATTCAGCTATATGGGGTAATATTCAGCTGTATGGGGTAGTATTCAGCTGTATGGGGTATTATTCAGCTGTATGGGGTAGTATTCAGCTCTATGGGGTAGTATTCAGCTGTGTGAGGTTTTATTCAGCTCTATGGGGTAGTATTCAGCTGTATGGGGTAGTATTCAGCTGTACAGGGTTTTATTCAGCTGTATGGGGTAGTATTCAGCTGTGTGAGGTTTTATTCAGTTCTATGGGGTAGTATTCAGCTGTATGGGGTAGTATTCAGCTGTATGGGGTATTATTCAGCTGTATTGGGGTTTTATTCAGCTGTATGGGGTAGTATTCAGCTGTGTGAGGTTTTTTTCAGCTGTATGGGGTAGTATTCAGCTGTATGGGGTATTATTCAGCTGTATGGGGTAGTATTCAGCTGTATGTGGTAGTATGCAGCTGTATGGGATTTTATTCAGCTGTGTGGGGTAGTATTCAGCTGTATGGGGTTTTATTCAGCTGTATGGGGTATTATTCAGTTGTATGGGGTTTTATTCAGCTGTATGGGGTAGTATTCAGCTTTATGTGGTAGTATGCAGCTGTATGGGATTTTATTCAGCTGTGTGGGGTATTATTCAGCGGAATGGGGTTTTATTCAGCTGTATGGGGATTTAATCAGCTGTATGGGGTTTTATTCAGCTGTATGGGGTAGTATTCAGCTGTATGGGATTTTATTCAGCTGTATGGGGTTTTTTTCAGCTGTATGGGGTTTTATTCAGCTGTATGGGGTAGTATTCAGCTCTATGGGGTTTTATTCAGCTGTATGGGGTAGTATTCAGCTGTATGGGGTAGTATTCAGCTGTATGGGGTAGTATTCAGCTGTATGGGGTAGTATTTAGCTGTATGGAGTAGTATTTAGCTGCATGGAGTATTATTCAGCTGTATGTGGTTTTATTCATTTGTATGGTGTATTATGCAGCTGTATGGGGTAGTTTTTCGCTGTATGGGGTATTATTCAGCTGTATGGGGTAGTATTCAGCTGTATGGGGTAGTATTCAGCTGTATGGGGTTTTATTCAGCTGTATGGGGTTTTATTCAGCTCTTTGGGGTATTATTCAGCTGTTTGGGGTATTATTCAACTGTATGGGGTAGTATTCAGCTGTATGGGGTATTATTCAGATGTATGGGGTATTATTCAACTGTATGGGGTAGTATTCATCTGTATGGGGTATTATTCAGCTGTATGGGGTATTATTCAGCTGTATGGGGTAGTATTCAGCTGAATGGGTTATAATTAAACTGTGTTGGTTTTTATTCAGCTGTATGGGGTAGTATTCAGCTGTATGGGATTTTATTCAGCTGTATGGGGTAGTATTCAGCTGTGTGGGGTATTATTCAGCTATATGGGGTAATATTCAGCTGTATGGGGTATTATTCAGCTGTATGGGGTTTTATTCAGCTCTATGGGGTAGTATTCAGCTGTTTGAGGTTTTATTCAGCTCTATGGGGTAGTATTCAGCTGTATGGGGTAGTATTCAGCTGTACAGGGTTTTATTCAGCTGTATGGGGTAGTATTCAGCTGTGTGAGGTTTTATTCAGCTCTATGGGGTAGTATTCAGCTGTATGGGGTAGTATTCAGCTGTATGGGGTATTATTCAGCTGTATGGGGTTTTATTCAGCTGTATGGGGTATTATTCAGCTGTATGGGGTAGTATTCAGCTGAATGTGTTATAATTAAACTGTGTTGGTTTTTATTCAGCTGTGTGGGGTAGTATTCAGCTGTATGGGATTTTATTCAGCTGTATGGGGTAGTATTCAGCTGTGTGGGGTATTATTCAGCTATATGGGGTAATATTCAGCTGTATGGGGTATTATTCAGCTGTATGGGGTTTTATTCAGCTCTATGGGGTAGTATTCAGCTGTATGGGGTAGTATTCAGCTGTACAGGGTTTTATTCAGCTGTATGGGGTAGTATTCAGCTGTGTGAGGTTTTATTCAGCTCTATGGGGTAGTATTCAGCTGTATGGGGTAGTATTCAGCTGTATGGGGTATTATTCAGCTGTATGGGGTTTTATTCAGCTGTATGGGGTAGTATTCAGCTGTGTGAGGTTTTTTTCAGCTGTATGGGGTATTATTCAGCTGTATGGGGTTTTATTCAGCTGTATGGGGTAGTATTCAGCTGTTTGGGTTTTTTTCAGCTGTATGGGGTAGTATTCAGCTGTATGGGTTATAATTAAACTGTGTTGGTTTTTATTCAGCTGTATGGGGTAGTATTCAGCTGTATGGGATTTTATTCAGCTGTATGGGGTAGTATTCAGCTGTGTGGGGTATTATTCAGCTGTATGGGGTAGTATTCAGCTGTATGGGGTAGTATTCAGCTGTATGGGGTTTTATTCAGCTGTATGGGGTTTTATTCAGCTCTTTGGGGTATTATTCAGCTGTATGGGGTATTATTCAACTGTATGGGGTAGTATTCAGCTGTATGGGGTATTATTCAGATGTATGGGGTATTATTCAACTGTATGGGGTAGTATTCATCTGTATGGGGTATTATTCAGCTGTATGGGGTATTATTCAGCTGTATGGGGTAGTATTCAGCTGAATGGGTTATAATTAAACTGTGTTGGTTTTTATTCAGCTGTATGGGGTAGTATTCAGCTGTATGGGATTTTATTCAGCTGTATGGGGTAGTATTCAGCTGTGTGGGGTATTATTCAGCTATATGGGGTAATATTCAGCTGTATGGGGTATTATTCAGCTGTATGGGGTTTTATTCAGCTCTATGGGGTAGTATTCAGCTGTTTGAGGTTTTATTCAGCTCTATGGGGTAGTATTCAGCTGTATGGGGTAGTATTCAGCTGTACAGGGTTTTATTCAGCTGTATGGGGTAGTATTCAGCTGTGTGAGGTTTTATTCAGCTCTATGGGGTAGTATTCAGCTGTATGGGGTAGTATTCAGCTGTATGGGGTATTATTCAGCTGTATGGGGTTTTATTCAGCTGTATGGGGTATTATTCAGCTGTATGGGGTAGTATTCAGCTGAATGTGTTATAATTAAACTGTGTTGGTTTTTATTCAGCTGTGTGGGGTAGTATTCAGCTGTATGGGATTTTATTCAGCTGTATGGGGTAGTATTCAGCTGTGTGGGGTATTATTCAGCTATATGGGGTAATATTCAGCTGTATGGGGTATTATTCAGCTGTATGGGGTTTTATTCAGCTCTATGGGGTAGTATTCAGCTGTATGGGGTAGTATTCTGCTGTACAGGGTTTTATTCAGCTGTATGGGGTAGTATTCAGCTGTGTGAGGTTTTATTCAGCTCTATGGGGTAGTATTCAGCTGTATGGGGTAGTATTCAGCTGTATGGGGTATTATTCAGCTGTATGGGGTTTTATTCAGCTGTATGGGGTAGTATTCAGCTGTGTGAGGTTTTTTTCAGCTGTATGGGGTATTATTCAGCTGTATGGGGTTTTATTCAGCTGTATGGGGTAGTATTCAGCTGTTTGGGGTTTTTTTCAGCTGTATGGGGTAGTATTCAGCTGTATGGGTTATAATTAAACTGTGTTGGTTTTTATTCAGCTGTATGGGGTAGTATTCAGCTGTATGGGTTATAATTAAACTGTGTTGGTTTTTATTCAGCTCTATGGGGTATTATTCAGCTGTATGGGGTTTTATTCAGCTGTATGGGGTAGTATTCAGCTGTATGGGATTTTATTCAGCTATATGGGGTAGTATTCAGCTGTGTGGGGTATTATTCAGCTGTATGGGGTAATATTCAGCTGTATGGGGTATTATTCAGCTGTATGGGGTTTTATTCAGCTGTATGGGGTATTATTCAGCTGTATGGGGTTTTATTCAGCTGTATGGGGTATTATTCAGTTGTATGGGGTTTTATTCAGCTGTATGGGGTATTATTCAGCGGTATGGGGTTTTATTCAGCTGTATGGGGATTTAATTAGCTGTATGGGGTTTTATTCAGCTGTATGGGGTAGTTTTCAGCTGTATGGGATTTTATTCAGCTGTATGGGGTTTTATTCAGCGGTATGGGATTTTATTCAGCTGTATGGGGTAGTATTCAGCTGTATGGGGTTTTATTCAGCTGTATGGGGTATTATTCAGTTGTATGGGGTTTTATTCAGCTGTATGGGGTATTATTCAGCGGAATGGGGTTTTATTCAGCTGTATGGGGATTTAATCAGCTGTATGGGGGTTTATTCAGCTGTATGGGGTAGTATTCAGCTGTATGGGATTTTATTCAGCTGTATGGGGTTTTATTCAGCTGTATGGGGTTTTATTCAGCTGTATGGGGTAGTATTCAGCTCTATGGGGTTTTATTCAGCTGTATGGGGTAGTATTCAGCTGTATGGGGTAGTATTCAGCTGTATGGGGTAGTATTCAGCTGTATGGGGTAGTATTTAGCTGTATGGAGTAGTATTTAGCTGCATGGAGTATTATTCAGCTGTATGTGGTTTTATTCATTTGTATGGTGTATTATGCAGCTGTATGGGGTAGTTTTTCGCTGTATGGGGTATTATTCAGCTGTATGGGGTAGTATTCAGCTGTATGGGGTAGTATTCAGCTGTATGGGGTTTTATTCAGCTGTATGGGGTTTTATTCAGCTCTTTGGGGTATTATTCAGCTCTATGGGGTATTATTCAACTGTGTGGGGTAGTATTCAGCTGTATGGGGTATTATTCAGATGTATGGGGTATTATTCAACTGTATGGGGTAGTATTCATCTGTATGGGGTATTATTCAGCTGTATGGGGTATTATTCAGCTGTATGGGGTAGTATTCAGCTGAATGGGTTATAATTAAACTGTGTTGGTTTTTATTCAGCTGTATGGGGTAGTATTCAGCTGTATGGGATTTTATTCAGCTGTATGGGGTAGTATTCAGCTGTGTGGGGTATTATTCAGCTATATGGGGTAATATTCAGCTGTGTGGGGTAGTATTCAGCTGTATGGAGTAGTATTTAGCTGTATGGAGTAGTATTTAGCTGCATGGAGTATTATTCAGCTGTATGTGGTTTTATTCATTTGTATGGTGTATTATGCAGCTGTATGGGGTAGTTTTTCGCTGTATGGGGTTTTATTCAGCTCTATGGGGTAGTATTCAGCTGTGTGAGGTTTTATTCAGCTCTATGGGGTAGTATTCAGCTGTATGGGGTAGTATTCAGCTGTACAGGGTTTTATTCAGCTGTATGGGGTAGTATTCAGCTGTGTGAGGTTTTATTCAGCTCTATGGGGTAGTATTCAGCTGTATGGGGTTTTATTCAGCTGTATGGGGTATTATTCAGCTGTATGGGGTAGTATTCAGCTGTATGGGGTATTATTCAGCTGTATGGGGTTTTATTCAGCTGTATGGGGTAGTATTCAGCTGTATGGGGTAGTATTCAGCTGTATGGGGTTTTATTCAGCTGTGTGAGGTTTTTTTCAGCTGTATGGGGTAGTATTCAGCTGTATGGGGTATTATTCAGCTGTATGGGGTAGTATTCAGCTGTATGTGGTAGTATGCAGCTGTATGGGATTTTATTCAGCTGTGTGGGGTAGTATTCAGCTGTATGGGGTTTTATTCAGCTGTATGGGGTAGTATTCAGCTGTATGGGATTTTATTCAGCTGTATGGGGTTTTATTCAGCTGTATGGGATTTTATTCAGATGTATGGGGTAGTATTCAGCTCTATGGGGTTTTATTCAGCTGTATGGGGTAGTATTCAGCTGTATGGGGTAGTATTCAGCTGTATGGGGTAGTATTCAGCTGTATGGGGTATTATTCAGCGGTATGGGGTTTTATTCAGCTGTATGGGGATTTAATTAGCTGTATGGGGTTTTATTCAGCTGTATGGGGTAGTTTTCAGCTGTATGGGATTTTATTCAGCTGTATGGGGTTTTATTCAGCGGTATGGGATTTTATTCAGCTGTATGGGGTAGTATTCAGCTGTATGGGGTTTTATTCAGCTGTATGGGGTATTATTCAGTTGTATGGGGTTTTATTCAGCGGAATGGGGTTTTATTCAGCTGTATGGGGATTTAATCAGCTGTATGGGGTAGTATTCAGCTGTATGAGATTTTATTCAGCTGTATGGGGTTTTATTCAGCTGTATGGGGATTTAATCAGCTGTATGGGGTAGTATTCAGCTGTATGGGATTTTATTCAGCTGTATGGGGTTTTATTCAGCTGTATGGGGTTTTATTCAGCTGTGTGGGGTAGTATTCAGCTGTATGGAGTAGTATTTAGCTGTATGGAGTAGTATTTAGCTGCATGGAGTATTATTCAGCTGTATGTGGTTTTATTCATTTGTATGGTGTATTATGCAGCTGTATGGGGTAGTTTTTCGCTGTATGGGGTATTATTCAGCTGTATGGGGTAGTATTCAGCTGTATGGGGTAGTATTCAGCTGTATGGGGTTTTATTCAGCTGTATGGGGTTTTATTCAGCTCTTTGGGGTATTATTCAGCTCTATGGGGTATTATTCAACTGTGTGGGGTAGTATTCAGCTGTATGGGGTATTATTCAGATGTATGGGGTATTATTCAACTGTATGGGGTAGTATTCATCTGTATGGGGTATTATTCAGCTGTATGGGGTATTATTCAGCTGTATGGGGTAGTATTCAGCTGAATGGGTTATAATTAAACTGTGTTGGTTTTTATTCAGCTGTATGGGGTAGTATTCAGCTGTATGGGATTTTATTCAGCTGTATGGGGTAGTATTCAGCTGTGTGGGGTATTATTCAGCTATATGGGGTAATATTCAGCTGTGTGGGGTAGTATTCAGCTGTATGGAGTAGTATTTAGCTGTATGGAGTAGTATTTAGCTGCATGGAGTATTATTCAGCTGTATGTGGTTTTATTCATTTGTATGGTGTATTATGCAGCTGTATGGGGTAGTTTTTCGCTGTATGGGGTTTTATTCAGCTCTATGGGGTAGTATTCAGCTGTGTGAGGTTTTATTCAGCTCTATGGGGTAGTATTCAGCTGTATGGGGTAGTATTCAGCTGTACAGGGTTTTATTCAGCTGTATGGGGTAGTATTCAGCTGTGTGAGGTTTTATTCCGCTCTATGGGGTAGTATTCAGCTGTATGGGGTTTTATTCAGCTGTATGGGGTATTATTCAGCTGTATGGGGTAGTATTCAGCTGTATGGGGTATTATTCAGCTGTATGGGGTTTTATTCAGCTGTATGGGGTAGTATTCAGCTGTATGGGGTAGTATTCAGCTGTATGGGGTTTTATTCAGCTGTGTGAGGTTTTTTTCAGCTGTATGGGGTAGTATTCAGCTGTATGGGGTATTATTCAGCTGTATGGGGTAGTATTCAGCTGTATGTGGTAGTATGCAGCTGTATGGGATTTTATTCAGCTGTGTGGGGTAGTATTCAGCTGTATGGGGTTTTATTCAGCTGTATGGGGTAGTATTCAGCTGTATGGGATTTTATTCAGCTGTATGGGGTTTTATTCAGCTGTATGGGGTTTTATTCAGCTGTATGGGGTAGTATTCAGCTCTATGGGGTTTTATTCAGCTGTATGGGGTAGTATTCAGCTGTATGGGGTAGTATTCAGCTGTATGGGGTAGTATTCAGCTGTATGGGGTATTATTCAGCGGTATGGGGTTTTATTCAGCTGTATGGGGATTTAATTAGCTGTATGGGGTTTTATTCAGCTGTATGGGGTAGTTTTCAGCTGTATGGGATTTTATTCAGCTGTATGGGGTTTTATTCAGCGGTATGGGATTTTATTCAGCTGTATGGGGTAGTATTCAGCTGTATGGGGTTTTATTCAGCTGTATGGGGTATTATTCAGTTGTATGGGGTTTTATTCAGCGGAATGGGGTTTTATTCAGCTGTATGGGGATTTAATCAGCTGTATGGGGTAGTATTCAGCTGTATGGGATTTTATTCAGCTGTATGGGGTTTTATTCAGCTGTATGGGGATTTAATCAGCTGTATGGGGTAGTATTCAGCTGTATGGGATTTTATTCAGCTGTATGGGGTTTTATTCAGCTGTATGGGGTTTTATTCAGCTGTGTGGGGTAGTATTCAGCTGTATGGAGTAGTATTTAGCTGTATGGAGTAGTATTTAGCTGCATGGAGTATTATTCAGCTGTATGTGGTTTTATTCATTTGTATGGTGTATTATGCAGCTGTATGGGGTAGTTTTTCGCTGTATGGGGTATTATTCAGCTGTATGGGGTATTATTCAGCTGTATGGGGTATTATTCAGCTGTATGGGGTAGTATTCAGCTGTATGGGGTAGTATTCAGCTGTATGGGGTAGTATTCAGCTGTATGGGGTTTTATTCAGCTGTATGGGGTTTTATTCAGCTCTTTGGGGTATTATTCAGCTCTATGGGGTATTATTCAACTGTGTGGGGTAGTATTCAGCTGTATGGGGTATTATTCAGATGTATGGGGTATTATTCAACTGTATGGGGTAGTATTCATCTGTATGGGGTATTATTCAGCTGTATGGGGTATTATTCAGCTGTATGGGGTAGTATTCAGCTGAATGGGTTATAATTAAACTGTGTTGGTTTTTATTCAGCTGTATGGGGTAGTATTCAGCTGTATGGGATTTTATTCAGCTGTATGGGGTAGTATTCAGCTGTGTGGGGTATTATTCAGCTATATGGGGTAATATTCAGCTGTATGGGGTATTATTCAGCTGTATGGGGTTTTATTCAGCTCTATGGGGTAGTATTCAGCTGTGTGAGGTTTTATTCAGCTCTATGGGGTAGAATTCAGCTGTATGGGGTATTATTCAGCTGTGTGAGGTTTTATTCAGCTCTATGGGGTATTATTCAGCTGTATGGGGTAGTATTCAGCTGTATGGGGTATTATTCAGCTGTATGGGGTTTTATTCAGCTGTATGGGGTAGTATTCAGCTGTGTGAGGTTTTTTTCAGCTGTATGGGGTAGTATTCAGCTGTATGGGGTATTATTCAGCTGTATGGGGTAGTATTCAGCTGTATGTGGTAGTATGCAGCTGTATGGGATTTTATTCAGCTATGTGGGGTAGTATTCAGCTGTATGGGGTTTTATTCAGCTGTATGGGGTAGTATTCAGCTGTATGGGATTTTATTCAGCTGTATGGGGTTTTATTCAGCTGTATGGGGTTTTATTCAGCTGTATGGGGTAGTATTCAGCTCTATGGGGTTTTATTCAGCTGTATGGGGTAGTATTCAGCTGTATGGGGTAGTATTCAGCTGTATGGGGTAGTATTCAGCTGTATTGGGTAGTATTTAGCTGTATGGAGTAGTATTTAGCTGCATGGAGTATTATTCAGCTGTATGGGGTAGTATTCAGCTGTATGGGGTAGTATTCAGCTGTATGGGGTTTTATTCAGCTGTATGGGGTTTTATTCAGCTCTTTGGGGTATTATTCAGCTCTATGGGGTATTATTCAACTGTGTGGGGTAGTATTCAGCTGTATGGGGTATTATTCAGATGTATGGGGTATTATTCAACTGTATGGGGTAGTATTCATCTGTATGGGGTATTATTCAGCTGTATGGGGTATTATTCAGCTGTATGGGGTAGTATTCAGCTGTATGGGGTATTATTCAGCTGTATGGGGTAGTATTCAGCTGTGTGGGATTTTATTCAGCTGTATGGGGTAGTATTCAGCTGTGTGGGGTATTATTCAGCTATATGGGGTAATATTCAGCTGTATGGGGTATTATTCAGCTGTATGGGGTTTTATTCAGCTCTATGGGGTAGTATTCAGCTGTGTGAGGTTTTATTCAGCTCTATGGGGTAGTATTCAGCTGTATGGGGTAGTATTCAGCTGTACAGGGTTTTATTCAGCTGTATGGGGTAGTATTCAGCTGTGTGAGGTTTTACTCAGCTCTATGGGGTAGTATTCAGCTGTATGGGGTTTTATTCAGCTGTATGGGGTATTATTCAGCTGTATGGGGTAGTATTCAGCTGTATGGGGTATTATTCAGCTGTATGGGGTTTTATTCAGCTGTATGGGGTAGTATTCAGCTGTGTGAGGTTTTATTCAGCTCTATGGGGTAGTATTCAGCTGTATGTGGTAGTATGCAGCTGTATGGGATTTTATTCAGCTGTGTGGGGTAGTATTCAGCTGTATGGTGTTTTATTCAGCTGTATGGGGTAGTATTCAGCTGTATGGGGTTTTATTCAGCTGTATGGGGTTTTATTCAGCTGTATGGGGTTTTATTCAGCTGTATGGGGTAGTATTCAGCTGTATGGGGTATTATTCAGCTGTATGGGGTTTTATTCAGCTGTATGGGGTAGTATTCAGCTCTATGGGGTTTTATTCAGCTGTATGGGGTAGTATTCAGCTGTATGGGGTATTATTCAGCGGTATGGGGTTTTATTCAGCTGTATGGGGATTTAATCAGCTGTATGGGGTTTTATTCAGCTGTATGGGGTTTTATTCAGCTGTATGGGGTAGTATTCAGCTGTATGGGGTAGTATTCAGCTCTATGGGGTTTTATTCAGCTGTATGGGGTAGTATTCAGCTGTATGGGGTAGTATTCAGCTGTATGGGGTAGTATTCAGCTGTATGGGGTAGTATTTAGCTGTATGGGTTAGTATTTAGCTGTATGGGGTTTTCTTCAGCTGTATGGGGTATTATTCAGCTGTATGGGGTTTTATTCAGCTGTATGGGGTTTTATTCAGCTGTATGGGGTATACAACTGTAGACTGTAGACTGTAGACCATGCTAGACTGTAGACTGTAGACTGTAGACTGTAGACTGTAGACTGTAGACCATGCTAGACTGTATACTGTATACTGTAGACCATGCTAGACTGTAGGCGGTAGACTGTAGACCATGCTAGACTGTAGACTGTAGACTGTAGACTGTAGACTGTAGACTGTAGGCTGTAGACTGTAGACTGTAGACTGTAGACTGTAGACCATGCTAGACTGTAGACTGTAGACTGTAGACTGTAGACTGTAGACCATGCTAGACTGTAGACTGTAGACTGTAGACTGTAGACTGTAGACTGTAGACTGTAGACTGTAGACCATGCTAGACTGTAGACTGTAGGCTGTAGACTGTAGACTGTAGACTGTAGACCATGCTAGACTGTAGACTGTAGACTGTAGACTGTAGACTGTAGACCATGCTAGACTGTAGACTGTAGACTGTAGACCATGCTAGACTGTAGACTGTAGACTGTAGACTGTAGACTGTAGACTGTAGACTGTAGACTGTAGACTGTAGACCATGCTAGACTGTAGGCTGTAGACTAGACTGTAGACTGTAGACTGTAGGCTGTAGACGGTAGACCATCACAGACTGTAGACTGTAGACTGTAGACTGTAGACTGTAGACTGTAGACCATGCTAGACTGTAGACTGTAGACTGTAGACTGTAGGCTGTAGACTAGACTGTAGACTATAGACTGTAGGCTTTAGACTGTAGACTGTAGACTGTAGACTGTAGACTGTAGACCATGCTAGACTGTAGACTGTAGGCTGTAGACTGTAGACTGTAGACTGTAGACTGTAGACTGTAGACCATGCTAGACTGTAGACTGTAGACTGTAGACCATGCTAGACTGTAGACTGTAGACTGTAGACTGTAGGCTGTAGACTGTAGACCATGCTAGACTGTAGACTGTAGACTGTAGACCATGCTAGACTGTAGACTGTAGACCATGCTAGACTGTAGACTGTAGACTGTAGACTGTAGACTGTAGACTGTAGGCTGTAGACTGTAGACTGTAAACCATGCTAGACTGTAGACTGTAGACTGTAGACCATGCTAGACTGTAGACTGTAGACTGTAGACTGTAGACTGTAGACTGTAGACTGTAGACCATGCTAGACTGTAGACTGTAGACTGTAGACCATGCTAGACTGTAGACTGTAGACTGTAGACTGTAGGCTGTAGACTGTAGACCATGCTAGACTGTAGACTGTAGACTGTAGACCATGCTAGACTGTAGACTGTAGACCATGCTAGACTGTAGACTGTAGACTGTAGACTGTAGACTGTAGACTGTAGGCTGTAGACTGTAGACTGTAAACCATGCTAGACTGTAGACTGTAGACTGTAGACCATGCTAGACTGTAGACTGTAGACTGTAGGCTGTAGACTGTAGACTGTAAACCATGCTAGACTGTAGACTGTAGACTGTAGACCATGCTAGACTGTAGACTGTAGACTGTAGACTGTAGACTGTAGACTGTAGACTGTAGGCTGTAGACTGTAGACTGTAGTCCATGCTAGACTGTAGACTGTAGACTTTAGACTGTAGACTGTAAACCATGCTAGACTGTAGACTGTAGACTGTAGACTGTAGACTGTAGACCATGCTAGACTGTAGACTGTAGACTGTAGACTGTAGACTGTAGACTGTAGACTTTAGACTGTAGACTGTAGGCTGTAGACTGTAGACTGTAGACTGTAGACTGTAGACTGTAGACCATGCTAGACTGTAGACTGTAGACTGTAGACTGTAGACCATGCTAGACTGTAGACCATGCTAGACTGTAGACTGTAGACTGTAGACTGTAGACCATGCTAGACTGTAGACTGTAGACTGTAGACTGTAGACTGTAGACTGTAGACTGTAGACTGTAGACCATGCTAGACTGTAGACTGTAGGCTGTAGACTGTAGACTGTAGACTGTAGACCATGCTAGACTGTAGACTGTAGACTGTAGACTGTAGACTGTAGACCATGCTAGACTGTAGACTGTAGACTGTAGACCATGCTAGACTGTAGACTGTAGACTGTAGACTGTAGACTGTAGACTGTAGACTGTAGACTGTAGACTGTAGACCATGCTAGACTGTAGGCTGTAGACTAGACTGTAGACTGTAGACTGTAGGCTGTAGACGGTAGACCATCACAGACTGTAGACTGTAGACTGTAGACTGTAGACTGTAGACTGTAGACCATGCTAGACTGTAGACTGTAGACTGTAGACTGTAGGCTGTAGACTAGACTGTAGACTATAGACTGTAGGCTTTAGACTGTAGACTGTAGACTGTAGACTGTAGACTGTAGACCATGCTAGACTGTAGACTGTAGGCTGTAGACTGTAGACTGTAGACTGTAGACTGTAGGCTGTAGACTGTAGGCTGTAGACTGTAGACTGTAAGCTGTAGACCATGCTAGACTGTAGACTGTAGACTGTAGAGTGTAGACTGTAGACTGTAGACTGTAGACTGTAGGCTGTAGACTGTAGGCTGTAGACTGTAGGCTGTAGACTGTAGACTGTAGGCTGTAGACTGTAGACTGTAGACTGTAGACTGTAGACTGTAGACCATGCTAGACTGTAGACTGTAGACTGTAGACCATGCTAGACTGTAGACTGTAGACTGTAGACTGTAGGCTGTAGACTGTAGACTGTAGACTGTAGACTGTAGACTGTATTTTGTCTGTGGTTGTTACAGCTCAGTAGCATCATCCCCCGAGAGCTGATTTACCATATCTGGGAACACAGTACTGTTTGCATCCCAAATGGCACCCTATCGAGTATGTAGTGAACTACTTGGGCCCTGAGGGTGTTCCATGCATCCCAAATGGCACCCTATCGCGTATGTAGTGAACTACTTGGGCCCTGATGGTGTTCCATGCATCCCAAATGGCACCCTATCGCGTATGTAGTGAACTACTTGGGCCCTGAGGGTGTTCCATGCATCCCAAATGGCACCCTATCGAGTATGTAGTGAACTACTTGGGCCCTGAGGGTGTTCCATGTGGCCTTACAGTAGAGTAAAACCGTTTTAAGAGGTTTGTGTGTTATAGTGTCTCTTTGTGTGTTACAGTGTATATTTGTGTATTATAGTGTATATTTGTGTATTATAGTGTATATTTGTGTATTATAGTGTATATTTGTGTATATTTGTGTGTTATAGTGTATATTTGTGTATTATAGTGTATATTTGTGTGTTATAGTGTATATTTGTGTGTTATAGTGTATATTTGTGTATTATAGTGTATATTTGTGTGTTATAGTGATCCTCATGGGAAGAGCCAGAATGATGTAGTGATGTTAGCTGTATCACTTGGGACATCATGGATTAAAAACTAACATCACAAAAAAAAATACACAAAACAAACAAAGGTGACAGCAGGGGAGAAGGGATGTGTTGGGGGGGGGGGAGAGAGACAGGTCACACATCTTCTTGTGGCAACAGGTCACAAATGTTGCTGCAGTGATGGCACACTGTGGTATTTCACCCAATAGATATAGGAGTTTATCAAAATTGGGTTTGTTTTTTCGAATTCTTTGTGGATCTGTGTAATCTGAGGGAAATATGTGTCTCTAATATGGTCATACGTTTGGCAGGAGGTTAGGAAGTGCAGCTCAGTTTCCACCTCATTTTGTGGGCAGTGTGCACATAGCCTGTCTTCTCTTGAGAGCCAGGTCTGCCTACGGCGGCCTTTCTCAATAGCAAGGCTATGCTTACTGAGTCTGTACATAGTCAAAGCTTTCCTTATGTTTGGGTCAGTCACAGTGGTCAGGTATTCTGCCACTGTGTACTCTCTGTTTAGGGCCAAATAGCATTCTAATTTGCTCTTTTTTTTTGTTAATTCTTTCCAATGTGTCAAGTAATTCTCTTTTTGTTTTCTCATGATTTGGTTGGGTCTAATTGTGTTGTTTTTGTTGTCCTGGGGCTCTGTGGGGTCTGTTTGTGTTTTGACCAGAGCCCCAGGCCCATCTTGCTTAGGGGACTCTTCTCCAGGTTCATCTTGGCTTTGTTATGGAAGGTCTGGGAATCGCTTCCTTTTAGGTGGTTGTAGAATTTAACGGCTCTTTTCTGGATTTTGATAATTAGCGGGTATCGGCCTAATTCTGCTCTGCATGCATTATTTGGTGTTTTATGTTGTACACAGAGGATATGTTTGCAGAATTCTGCATGCAGAGTCTCAATTTGGTGTTTGTCCCATTTGTGAATTATTGGTTGGTGAGCGGACCCCAGACCTCACAACCATGAAGGGCAATGGATTCTATAACTGATTCAAATATTTTTAGCCAGATCCTAATTGGTATGTCGAATTTAATGTTCCTTTTGATGGCATAGAAGGCCCTTCTTGCCTTGTCTCTCAGATCGTTCACAGCTTTGTGGAAGTTACCTGTGGTGCTGATGTTTAGGCCAAGGTATGTATAGTTTTTTGTGTGCTCTAGGGCAACAGTGTCTAGATGGAATTTGTATTTGTGGTCCTGGCAACTGGACCTTTTTTGGAACACCATAATTTTTGTCTTACTGAGATTTACTGTCAGGGCCCAGTTCTGACAGAATCTGTGCAGAAGATCTAGGTGCTGCTGTAGGCCCTCCTTGGTTGGTGACAGAAGCACCAGATCATCAGCAAACAGAAGACATTTGACTTCATATTCTAGTAGGGTGAGGCCGGGTGCTGCAGACTGTTCAAGTGCCCTCACCAATTTGTTGACATATACACTACCAGTCAAAAGTTTGGACACTCATTCAAGGGTTTTTCTTTATTTTTACTATATTTTACATTGTAGAATAATAGTGAAGACATCAAAACTATATTTTGATTTGTTTAACACTTTTTTGGTTACTACATGATTCCATGTGTTATTTCATAGTTTTGATGTCTTCACTATTATTCTACAATGTCAAAAATAGTAAAAAATAAAGAAAAACCCTTGAATGAGTAGGTGTGTCCAAACTTTTGACTTTTTCTCTATGTTGAAATGGGTGGGGCTTAAACTGCAACCCTGTCTCACCCCATGGCCCTATGGAAAGAAATGTGTGTGTTTTTCCGCACACTTGTTGTTTGTGTACATAGATTTTATAATGTTTCCCCAAACACCACTTTCCATCCATTTGTATAGCAGTCCCTCATGCTAAATTGAGTCAAAAGCTTTTTTGAAATCAGCAAAGCATGAGAAGACTTTGCCTTTGTTTTGGTTTGTTTCTTTTTCAATTAGGGTGTGCAGGGTGAATACGTGGTCTGTCTTACGGTATTTTGGTAAAAAGCCAATTTGACATTTATTCAGTACATTGTTTTCACTTAGGAAATGAACGAGTCTGCTGTTAATGATAATGCAGAGGATTTTCCCAAGGTTGCTGTTGACGCAAATCCCACGGTAGTTATTGGGGTCAAATTTTTCTCCACTTTTGTGGATTGGGGTGATCAGTCCTTGGTTCCAAATATTGGGGAAGATGTCAGAGCTAAGGATGATGTTAAAGAGTTTAAGTATAGCCAATTGGAATTTGTGGTCTGTATATTTTATGATTTCATTGAGGATACCATCAACACCACAGGCCTTTTTGGGTTGGAGGGTTTGTGTTTTGTCCTGTAGTTCATTCAATGAAATTGGAGAATCCAGTGGGTTCTGGTAATCTTTAATAGTTGATTCTAAGATTTGTATTTGATCATGTACATGTTTTTGCTGTTTGTTCTTTGTTATAGGGCCAAAAAGTTTGGAGAAGTGGTTTATCCATACATCTCTGTTTTGGATAGATAGCTCTTCGTGTTGTTGTTTGTTACGTTTTTTCCAATCTTCCCAGAAGTGGTTAGAGTCTACGGATTCTTCAATTACATTGAGCTGATTTCTGATGTGCTGTTCCTTCTTTTTCCGTAGTGTATTTCTGTATTGTTTTAGTGATTCACCATAGTGAAGGCGTAGGCTCAAGTTTTCTGGATCTCTATGTTTTTGGTTGGATAGGTTTCTCAATGTATTTCTTAGGTTTTTTGCATTCTTCATCAAACCATTTGTCATTGTTGTTAATTTTCCTAGGGTTTCTGCTTGACTTTTTTAGATTTGATAAGGAAGCTGAGAGGTCAAATATACTATTTAGGTTTTCTACTGCCAAGTTTACATCTTCACTATTACAGTGAAACATTTTTTTTGGCCTTACTGCTGTTAACCCATACAAACGCATTGAATAACAGATTCACTACATGGAACATCCACAAAACGAGTATCGTAATGGATTTTCTGGATCTGAGTTTTTTTTGTAATTTTTCATGATCCCCCCAAAAAAATTGATTTCGGTTCTAGCAAGCATCTTTCTCATGTCAGTCAGTCATAGCATTTCTAAACCATACTGTCTTTGAGTCAGTCATATGCATGGTCTAAAGAACTCAACTGGCTAGTTTGCCTGTCTGTAAAAATAAAATATATTTTTTTTAAATGTTTTGTCATTTAGTAGACGCTCTTATCCAGAGCAACTTACAGGAGCAATTAGGGTGAAGTGCCTTGCTCAAGGGCACATCGACAGATTATTCACCTAGTCGGCTCGGGGATTAGAACCAGCGACCTTTCGGTTGCTGGCACAACACTCTTAACCACTAAGCTACCTGCCGCCCCAAAGAGAAGGGCGGGCTGTACGTTGATCCTGCTCTGATTGGATAGAGTGATTCTGTATTTCTCCGTCCACTCGCTTCACAGTTTCACCCGATCACTTTTCCTTTTCCTCGCATGTTTTCATCATTTAGATTGCTGCTGCCTGCTACTATGATAAATGACGTGGTGAGGACGTTTAATGCTCCTGCTACTATGATAAATGACGTGGTGAGGACGTTTAATGCTCCTGCTACTATGATAAATGACGTGGTGAGGACGTTTGCTATCAAGCTATTAATAATTCCTCTTAAGGATCGGACCCTTTTTTTCAACATTCGCCTAAAATGACATAAAATGACATACCCAAATCTAACTGCCTGTAGCTCAGGACCTGAAGCAAGGATATGCATATTCTTGATACCATTTGAAAGGAAACACTTTGAAGTTTATAGAAATGTGAAATTAATGTAGGAGAATATAACACATTAGATCTGGTAAAAGTCATAAGTTAGGGGTTAGGGTTAGGGGTTAGGGTTAGGGTTAGGGTTAGGGGTTAGGATTAGAGGTTGGGGGTTAGGGGTTAGGGTTAGGGTTAGGGGTTAGGGGTTAGGGGTTAGGGGTTAGGGTTGGGGTTAGAGTTAGGGATTAGAGTTAGAGTTAGGGTTAGGGGTTAGGGTTAGGATTAGGGGTTAGGGTTAGGGTTAGGGGTTAGGGTTAGGGTTAGGGGTTAGGGTTAGGGGTTAGAGTTAGGGGTTAGGGTTAGGGTTAGGGGTTAGGGTTAGGGTTAGGGTTAGAGTTAGGGGTTAGAGTTAGGGGTTAGGGGTTAGAGTTAGGGATTAGGGTTAGGGGTTGGGGTTAGGGGTTAGGGTTAGGGGTTAGAGTTAGGGGTTAGGGTTAGGGGTTAGGGTTAGAGGTTGGGGTTAGGGGTTAGGGTTAGGGGTTAGGGGTTAGAGTTAGGATTAGGGGTTAGGGTTAGGGGTTTGGGTTAGGGGTTAGGGTTAGGGGTTAGGGTTAGGGTTAGGGGTTAGGGGTTAGGGTTGGGGTTAGAGTTAGGGGTTAGGGTTAGGGGTTAGAGTTAGGGGTTAGGGTTAGGGTTAGGGTTAGGGGTTAGGGTTAGGGTTAGAGTTAGGGGTTAGAGTTAGGGGTTAGGGGTTAGAGTTAGGGATTAGGGTTAGGGGTTAGAGTTAGGATTAGGGGTTAGGGTTAGGGGTTTGGGTTAGGGTTAGAGTTAATGGTTAGGGTTAGGGTTAGGGTTAGGGTTAGGGTTAGGGGTTAGGGGTTAGGGTTGGGGTTAGAGTTAGGGATTAGAGTTAGAGTTAGGGTTAGCGTTAGAGTTAGGATTAGGGGTTAGGGTTAGGATTAGGGGTTAGGGTTAGGGTTAGGGGTTAGGGTTAGGGGTTAGAGTTAGGGGTTAGGGTTAGAGTTAGGGTTAGCGTTAGAGTTAGGATTAGGGGTTAGGGTTAGGATTAGGGGTTAGGGTTAGGGTTAGGGGTTAGGGTTAGGGGTTAGGGGTTAGGGTTGGGGTTAGAGTTAGGGATTAGAGTTAGAGTTAGGGTTAGCGTTAGAGTTAGAGTTAGGATTAGGGGTTAGGGTTAGGATTAGGGGTTAGGGTTAGGGTTAGGGGTTAGGGTTAGGGGTTAGGGTTAGGATTAGGGGTTAGGGGTTAGGGTTAGGGGTTAGGGTTAGAGGTTGGGGGTTAGGGTTAGGGGTTAGGGGTTAGGGTTAGGGTTAGGGTTAGGGTTAGGGTTAGGGTTAGGGTTGGGGTTAGAGTTAGGGGTTAGGGTTAGGGGTTAGAGTTATGGGTTAGGGTTAGGGTTAGGGTTAGGGGTTAGAGTTAGGATTAGGGGTTAGGGGTTAGAGTTAATGGTTAGGGTTAGGGGTTAGAGTTAGGGGTTAGGGGTTAGAGTTCGTGGTTAGGGTTAGGGTTAGAGGTTAGGGGTTAGGGTTAGGGTTAGGGGTTAGGGTTAGGGTTAGGGTTTAGGGAAAATAGGATTTTGGATGGGAATCAATTGTTGATCCCCAAAATGTCCTCACAAGTATAGTAAGACATAGTTGTGTGTGTGTGTGTGTGTGTGTGTGTGTGTGTGTGTATGGCCAGAGAGAGATGTAGAGGTTAGGGTCCCAGTCATGTAGAGGTTAGGGTCCCAGTCATGTAGAGGTTAGGGTCCCAGTCATGTAGAGGTTAGGGTCCCAGTCATGTAGAGGTTAGGGTCCCAGTCATGTAGAGGTTAGGGTCCCAGTCATGTAGAGGTTAGGGTCCCAGTCATGTAGAGGTTAGGGTCCCAGTCATGTAGAGGTTAGGGTCCCAGTCATGTAGAGGTTAGGGTCCCAGTCATGTAGAGGTTAGGGTCCCAGTCATGTATACCTGCGGCAGCAACGTTACTCTACCATAACACACATATTATAGGGGGCCTTCTAGAAATAATGGGGCCACTGTGTGACATTGGGATCAACATCCCAAATGTATTTTTCAAAATGTAACCCTGGTCTAAGGCACTGCATCGCAGTGCTAGCTGTGCCACTAGAGATCCTGGTTCGAATCCAGGCTCTGTTGTAGCCGGCCGCGACCGGGAGACCCATGGGGCGGCGCACAATTGGCCCAGCGTCGTCCAGGGTAGGGGAGGGAATGGCCGGCAGGGATGTAGCTCAGTTGGTAGAGCATGGTGTTTGCAACGCCAGGGTTGTGGGTTCGATTCCCACGGGGGGCCAGTATGAAAAATTATAACATAATGTATGCACTCACTAACTTTAAGTTGCTCTGGATAAGAGCGTCTGCTAAATGACTAAAATGTATTTGTCATGTTATTTCATTACCAGATTATATTGTGGAGAAGCCCACTAGGCTATGAAATGTGTTGTCATTATATCCAGAATAATTCATAGGAATAGTGTTGGTGTTGTGCAATGGTCTAGCCTACACAATTGTGGACTCTGTGTCCAATCCAAGGCACAAAGACATGGGTTAGGAGTTAGAGTTAGGGGTTAGGGGTTAGAGTTAGGGGTTAGAGGTTAGGGGTTAGGGTTAGGGGTTAGAGTTAGGGGTTAGAGGTTAGGGGTTAGGGGTTAGGGTTAGAGTTAGGGGTTAGGGGTTAGGGTTAGAGTTAGGGGTTAGGGGTTAGGGTTAGGGGTTAGGGGTTAGAGGTTAGGGGTTAGGGTTAGGGGTTAGGGGTTAGGGGTTAGGGACATATGAACTCATTACCTTGATGCTTTCTCTGTTAAATCTAACGAGGCCCTTAATAAAGCAGACAACAGCAGATGATACCATCCATTTTGTTTGGAAAGAAAAGTTTAGGGTTAGGGTTAGGTTAAAGTTTACGTTTAAAAGTTCTACAAATGTTGCTTGGCTGAAAGACATTTTAGCAATTATATGACACATTTCATGCAATTATAAAAATGTTGCCATGGGGCAGTTTTAAAGCACGTTTTCGCTGGTAATAGTTCAGTTGTTGTAACCTATTTCTTGCGAGGCACATCGGACCATAAATTATAATAATTTTTTATTTTATTTCACTGGACTAATGGTCATGTCTCATGAGAGAGTGCGAGTCGAAGTGGAGAAGTGTGTTTCATGATTAGGGTTAGGGTTAGGGTTAGGGTTAGGGTTAGGGTTAGGGAGTGAGAGAGTGCAAGTCGAAGTGGAGAAGTGTGTTTCATGAAGTGTTGAATAAAAACAGCGTTGTAGTGCTGATCATCGTCTCTGAGTGTACTGAAACTGTCTTTAAGGCCCTCGATTAGATCAATGCAATCAGTGGTTGATATAGAGGGGGACTGGATGCCCTTCATGGCCAAATCAATGATATCAAATAACTGGGCAAATTCTCCAACATCTTCATCTAGACATGGTCTCTTGAAAACCTTGAACAATGAGCTTTGTTTGGCCATTTTACTTGTTTCTGCTAGCCAAGTTGGCTAGTGAGTCTTAGCTAGCCAGCTAACGGTGAGTAGTCTACACAGTGTACCCTAGTCTACACAGTGTACCCTAGTCTACACAGTGTACCCTAGTCTACACAGTATACCCTGGTCCACACAGTGTACCCTAGTCTACACAGTGTACCCTAGTCCACACAGTGTACCCTAGTCTACACAGTGTACCCTAGTCTACACAGTGTACCCTAGTCTACACAGTATACCCTGGTCCACACAGTGTACCCTAGTCTACACAGTATACCCTAGTCCACACAGTGTACCCTAGTCCACACAGTCTACCCTGGTCTAAACAGTATACCCTAGTCTACACAGTGTACCCTAGTCTACACAGTGTACCCTAGTCCACACAGTCTACCCTGGTCTAAACAGTGTACCCTAGTCCACACAGTGTACCCTAGTCTACACAGTGTACCCTAGTCTACACAGTGTACCCTGGTCCACACAGTGTACCCTAGTCTACACAGTGTACCCTAGTCTACACAGTGTACCCTAGTCTACACAGTGTACCCTAGTCTACACAGTGTACCCTGGTCTACACAGTGTACCCTAGTCTACACAGTGTACCCTAGTCCACACAGTGTACCCTAGTCTACACAGTATACCCTGGTCCACACAGTGTACCCTAGTCTACACAGTATACCCTAGTCCACACAGTATACCCTAGTCTACACAGTGTACCCTGGTCTAAACAGTATACCCTAGTCTACACAGTGTACCCTAGTCTACACAGTGTACCCTAGTCTACACAGTGTACCCTAGTCTAAACAGTGTACCCTAGTCCACACAGTGTACCCTAGTCTACACAGTGTACCCTAGTCTACACAGTGTACCCTAGTCTACACAGTGTACCCTGGTCCACACAGTGTACCCTAGTCTACACAGTGTACCCTAGTCTACACAGTGTACCCTAGTCTAAACAGTGTACCCTAGTCCACACAGTGTACCCTGGTCCACACAGTGTACCCTAGTCTACACAGTGTACCCTAGTCTACACAGTGTACCCTAGTCTACACAGTGTACCCTAGTCTACACAGTGTACCCTGGTCTACACAGTGTACCCTAGTCTACACAGTGTACCCTAGTCCACACAGTGTACCCTAGTCTACACAGTGTACCCTAGTCCACACAGTGTACCCTAGTCTACACAGTGTACCCTAGTCTACACAGTGTACCCTAGTCTACACAGTGTACCCTAGTCTAAACAGTGTACCCTAGTCTACACAGTGTACCCTAGTCTACACAGTATACCCTAGTCTACACAGTATACCCTAGTCCACACAGTGTACCCTAGCCTACATAGTGTACCCTAGTCTACACAGTGTACCCTAGTCTACACAGTGTACCCTAGTCCACACAGTGTTCCCTAGTCTACACAGTGTACCCTAGTCTACACAGTGATAGCCACTGTTTACTGCACGTGGTATCAGTGAATGTTGATAATCAGCAAGATTCAAATCCATTACAGAGGCCTAAATGAAATAGATTTAGGAACACCTGGTCTTTCCATGACCTAGACTGACCCGGCGAATCCAGGTGAAAGCTATGATCCCTTATTGATGTCACCTGTTAAATCCACTTCAATCAGTGTAGATGAAGGGGAAGAGACAGGTTAAAGAAGGATTTTTAAGGCTTGAGACAATTGAGACATGGAATGTGTATGTGTGCCATTCAGAGGGTGAATGGGCAAGACAAATTATTTAAGTGCCTTTAAACAGGGTTTGGTAGCAGGTGCCAGGCGCACCGATTTGAGTGTGTCAAGAACTGCAACGCTGCTGGGTTTTTCAACAGTGTCCTGTGTGTATCAAGAATGGTCCCTCACCCAAAGGACATTCAGCCAATTTGACGCAACTGTGGGAAGCATTGGAGTCAACATGGGCCAGCACCCACCCGTGTCTACGACCCTATCTCCTCTCTTCTCTCCTCTTCTCTCCCCTCTTCTCTCCTGTCCTCTCTCCTCCTCTCTCCCCTCTTCTCTCCTGTCCTCTCTCCTCTCCTCTCTCCCCTCTTCTCTCCTGTCCTCTCTCCTCTCCTCTCTCCCCTCTTCTCTCCTGTCCTCTCTCCTCTCCTCTCTCCCCTCTTCTCTCCTGTCCTCTCTCCTCTCCTCTCTCCCCTCTTCTCTCCTGTCCTCTCTCCTCTCCTCTCTCCCCTCTTCTCTCCTGTCCTCTCTCCTCCTCTCTCCCCTCTTCTCTCCTGTCCTCTCCCCTCTCTCCCTTCTTCTCTCCTGTCCTCTCTCCTCTCCTCTCTCCCCTCTTCTCTCCTGTCCTCTCTCCTCCTCTCTCCCCTCTTCTCTCCTGTCCTCTCTCCTCCTCTCTCCCCTCTTCTCTCCTGTCCTCTCTCCTCTCCTCTCTCCCCTCTTCTCTCCTGTCCTCTCTCTTCTCTCCCCTCTTCTCTCCTGTCCTCTCTCCTCCTCTCTCCCCTCTTCTCTCCTGTCCTCTCTCCTGTCCTCTCTCCCCTCTTCTCTCCTGTCCTCTCTCCTCTCCTCTCTCCCCTCTTCTCTCCTGTCCTCTCTCCTCTCTCCCCTATTCTCTCCTGTCCTCTCTCCTCCTCTCTCCCCTCTTCTCTCCTGTCCTCTCTCCTGTCCTCTCTCCCCTCTTCTCTCCTGTCCTCTCTCCTCTCCTCTCTCCCCTCTTCTCCCCTGTCCTCTCTCCTGTCCTCTTCTATCTGCTCTTCTCTTCTCTCCTTTCTTGCTTTTCCTCTCTCTCTCTCTCTCTCTCTCTCTCTCTCTCTCTCTCTCTCTCTCTCTCTCTCTCTCTCTCTCTCTCTCTCTCTCTCTCTCTCTCTCTCTCTCTCTCTCTCTCTCTCTCCTCTCTCTCTCTGTCTCTCTCTCTCTCTCTCTGTCTCTCTCTCTCTCTCTCTCTCTCTCTCTCTCTCTCTCTCTCTCTCTCTCTCTCTCCTCTCTCTCTCTCTCTCTCTCTCTCTCTCACACACTCTCTCTCTATCTCTCTCACACACTCTCTCTCTCTCTCTCTCTCTCTCACTCTCTCTCTCTCTCTCACACACTCTCTCTCTCTCTCTCTCACACTCTCTCTCTCACACTCTCTCTCTCTCTCACACTCTCTCTCTCTCTCTCTCTCACACACTCTCTCTCTTCTCTCTCTCTCTCTCTCACACACTCTCTCTCTCTCTCTCTCACACACTCTCTCTCTGTCTCTCTCTGTCTCTCTCTCTCTATCTCACACACTCTCGCTCTCTCTGTCTCTCTCTCTCTCTCCTCTCTCTCTCTCTCTCTACGTCTGTCTGTCTTTTAACAATGACTACCTCATCACCCTCTCTCCCTCTCCTCTCTCTAAATTGAATTGAATTCAATTTAAGGGCTTTATTGGCATGGGAAACCAATGTTTACAAAAGTGAAATAAACAATAAAAATATTAACAGTAAACATTACACTCACAACAGTTCTAAAGGAATAGAGACATTTCAAATGTCATATTATGTCTATATACAGTGTTGTAACAATGTGCAAATAGTTAAAGTACAAAAGGAGCAATAAATAAACATAAATATGGGTTGTATTTACAATGGTGTTTGTTCTTCACTGGTTGCCCTTTTCTTGTGGCAACAGGTCACAAATCTTGCTGCTGTGATGGTACACTGTGGTTTTTCACCCAATAGATATGGGAGTTTATCAAAATTGGATTTGTTTTCTAATTCTTTGTGGGTCTTCTCTCACTCTCTTGGGTAATAGATGTTGTGTTTTGTGCACTCAGCTTGGGATGGAAGTCTATGGAGATCAGTTAGTGCCAGTATTATTGTAAATGCACAGCATACAACTCACAAATGTGTACCATGGTCCGTAGAAAATTAAATCACAAATGTAATTCACTATCCACAAAAACCTGTTGACTTGTATTTGTAAACCAATACTTTAATAAATGCTAAATTATTCATAAATATGGATAAAGAGGAGGACAACATGAAAAGTAATTATCTCACGAAAGTTTGTCATTTCCTGTTTTACTTCTGGGGGGGGGGGGATGCCGTTAACAACTGTGATTACCATTGGGCAAAGAAAGGAAGCGAAGTCAGAAAACTCTCAGCCAAACCCCTCCCTTCCGCTAATTTCACCCGTGTTTATTATGGCCAAAAGCAAATGTTTGTTTTCATTCATTTTTACTATAAGGTCTATTTTGACTTTGTGGCTGTGGAATCTAGCGGAAACCTTTTTATTATCACGGGCTTGAAAAATCACCTCACCAGTTTAAGCACCGCCTTCGCCCAATTCTGATTCGTCCAAATACTGCTGCTTGTTTTTCTTTATTTTTACTATTTTATACATTGTAGAATAATAGTGAAGATATCAAAACTATGAAATAACATATATGGAATCATGTAGTAACCAAAAAAGTGTTAAACAAATCAAAATATATGTTATATTTGAGATTCTTCAAATAGCCACCCTTTGCCTTGATTACAGCTTTGCACACTCTTGGCATTCTCTCAACCAGCTTCACCTGGAATGCTTTTCCAACAGTCTTGAAGGTGTTCCCACGTATGCTGAACACTTGTTGGCTGCTTTTCCTTCAACCTGCGGTCCGACTCATCCAAAACCATCTCAATTTGGTTGAAGTCGGGGGAATGTGGAGGCCAGGTCATCTGATGCAGCACTCCATCACTCTCCTTCTTGGTAAAATAGCCCTTACACAGCCTGGAGATGTGTTGGGTCATTGTCCTGTTGAAAAACAAATGATAGTCCCACTAAGCCCAAACCAGATGGGATGGCGTATCGCTGCAGAATGCTGTGGTAGCCATGCTGGTTAAGTGTGCCTTGAATTCTAAATAAATCACAGACAGTCTCACCAGCAAAGCACCCCCACACCATAACACCTCCTCCTCCATGCTTTATGGTGGGAACTACACATGCAGAGATCATCCGTTCACCCGTTCTCACAATGACACGGCGGTTGGAACCAAAAATCTCAAATTTGGACTCCAGAACAAAGAACAAATAATAATGTCCATTGCTCGTGTTTCTTGGCCCAAGCAAGTCTCTTCTTCTTATTGGTGTCCTTTAGTAGTGGTTTCTTTGCAGCAATTCGACCATGAAGGCCTGATTCACGCAGTCTCCTCTGAACAGTTGATGTTGAGATGTGTCTGTTACTTGAACTCTGTGAAGCATTTATTTGGGCTGTAATTTCTGAAGCTGGTAACTCTAATGAACTTATCCTCTGCAGCAGAGGTAACTCTGGGTCTTCCATTCCTGTGGCGGTCCTCATGAGAGCCAGTTTCATCATAGCACTTGATGGTTTTTGCGACTGCACTTGAAGAAACTTTCAAAGTTCTTGAGATTTTCTAGATTGACTGACCTTCATGTCTTAAAGTAATGATGGACTGTCATTTCTCTTTGCTTATTTGAGCTGTTCTTGTCATAATATGAGTTTTTACCAAAAAGTTCTATTTTCGTTTCATCTGACCATATGACATTCTCCCAATCCTCTTCTGGATCATCCAAATGCACTCTAGCAAACTTCAGACGGGCCTGGACAGGTACTGGCTTAAGCAGGGGGACACGTCTTGCACTGCAGGATTTGAGTCCCTGGCGGTGTAGTGTGTTACTGATGGTAGGCTTTGTTACTTTTGTCCCAGCTCTCTGCAGGTCATTCACTAGGTCCCCCGTGTGGTTCTGGGATTTTTGCTCACCGTTCTTGTGATCATTTTGACCCCACGGGGTGAGATCTTGCGTGGAGCCCCAGATCGAGGGAGATTATCAGTGGTCTTGTATGTCTTCCATTTCCTAATAATTGCTCCCACAGTTGATTTCTTCAAACCAACCTGCTTACCTATTGCAGATTCAGTCTTCCCAGCCTGGTGCAGGTCTACAATTTTGTTTCTGGTGTCCTTTGACAGCTCTTTGGTCTTGGCCATAGTGGAGTTTGGAGTGTGACTGTTTGAGGTTGTGGACAGGTGTCTTTTATACTGATAACAAGTTCAAACAGGTGCCATTAATACAGGTAACGAGTGGAGGACAGAGGAGCCTCTTAAAGAAGAAGTTACAGGTCTGTGAGAGCCAGAAATCTTGCTTGTTTGTAGATGACCAAATACTTATTTTCCACCATAATTTGCAAATAAATTCATTAAAAATCCTACAATGTGATTTTCTGGATTTGTTTTTCTCAATTTGTCTGTCATAGTTGACATGTACCTATTATGAAAATTACAGGCCTCTCTCATCTTTTTAAGTGGGAGAACTTGCACAATTGGTGGCTGACTAAATACTTTTCCCCCCTATCTATCTATCTATCTATCTATCTATCTATCTATCTATCTATCTATCTATCTATCTATCTATCTATCTATCTATCTATCTATCTATCTATCTATCTATCTATCTATCTATCTATCTATCTATCTATCTATCTATCTATCTATCTATATCTTTAATCAGTATAAAGGAGGAAATGTTGCTTACTTGTTGAGCTAAATCAAAGCAGTAATGCATCCTGATGTCTTTGCTCGCTGGTTCAAAAGGGCCCCCAGAGACAACTGCAGGTCTTGACAGGTGGTCTTGCAGTCAGCAACCATCTTCTGGTAGACAGAGCACACTGAACAAGCAGGAGACGCTGCTCTTGCTACTTCAGCTTGGCTAACTTAACAGCTTCTGGCAGATTGGCAGATCTGAAGAGCTGATAGTTGTTTCTCTGGCACTGCCAGTACAGGTCTGTCCGGGGCTTAGTGTCTGGCACTGCCAGTACAGGTCTGTCCGGGGCTTAGTGTCTAACACTGCCAGGTCTGTCCGGGGCTTAGTGTCTGGCACTGCCAGTACAGGTCTGTCCGGGGCTTAGTGTCTGGCACTGCCAGTACAGGTCTGTCCGGGGCTTAGTGTCTAACACTGCCAGGTCTGTCCGGGGCTTAGTGTCTGGCACTGCCAGTACAGGTCTGTCCGGGGCTTAGTGTCTAACACTGCCAGGTCTGT
>NC_140007.1:48480785-48495785 GCF_964263955.1 Coregonus lavaretus
ATCAAGCTTAAGTAATCTTTAAAGGGGCAATCTGCAATTCATAAAATAACAAAGTGGGCACCCAGGTGGGAAGTATAAAGATCCAGTCCGTAAAAAAAAATGGAGGCCTCTTACACTTCAATGTTGTGATGTGTAAATCCTGGTGAAATGCATAGCACATAGAATTAAAAAGGTTTTACCAGATATTGTTCATCCTGATTAGACAGGTTTTTTTACACGGACAATATATTGTAGATAATATACGACAATTACTTGAAACAATTTAACATTATGAAAAATCAAAGATACCAGGCCTGGTCTTCATAGCAGATTTCCAGAAGGCGTTTCATAAAGTATGACTATATTTTATATATAAATGCCTGGACTACTTTAATTTCGGTGAATCTCTTATCCAATGGGTTAAAGTTATGTACAGCAACCCCAGGTGTAAAATATAAAGTCACATTGATTAACTCTTTGGTCAAAGGTTAAATTGTCAAAGTTTACTTACTTACTAATGGCGCTGTCTACTCCAGACGACTCGTTTAAAAAAATCATATGAGCAAAAAATATTTCATTTTATTTGGAATGCTAAGCCAGACAAAATTAAACGTGCCTATTTATATAATGAATATGAGCTTGGGGGGGGGGCTAAAATTATTAAATATTAAAGCTGTAAACCTCTCACTAAAAGCTTCACTCATACATAAATTATACTTAAACCCAAAATTGGTTCTCCAGTAGATTATTAAGAAAGGCTCATCATTTGTTCAAAAATGGCCTTTATACAGATTACAACTTCTCATTTCTGACTAATTGAAAATGAAACTTTGTTTAAAGTGTCGCCCTTTCTTAAACAAGCCATACAAAGCTGGTTAGAATTTTAATTTTATCCTCCAGAAAAGATAGAACAAATATTATAATAAATATTATGGTCTGACTCAAATATAATGATTGATTAAAAAAAAACATTCTTTATGGAGTAAAAAAAGAAAATGGTATTATATTTATTAATATAAACTCAGCAAAAAAAGAAATGTCCTCTCACTGTCAATTGCGTTTATTTACAGCAAACTTAACATGTGTAAATATGTGTAGATAAATATTTGTAGATTCAACAACTGAGACATAAACTGAACAAGTTCCACAGACATGTGACTAACAGAAATTGAATAATGTGTCCCTGAACAAAGGGGTGGGGTCAAAATCAAAGTAACAGTCAGTATCTGGTGTGGCCACCAGCTGCACTAAGTACTGCAGTGAATCTCCTCATGGACTGCACCAGATTTGCCAGTTCTTGCTGTGAGATGTTACCCCACTCTTCCACCAAGGCACCTGCAAGTTCCCAGACATTTCTGTGGGGAATGGCCCTAGCCCTCACCCTCCGATCCAACAGGTCCCAGACGTGCTCAATGGGATTGAGATCCAGGCTCTTCGCTGGCCATGGCAGAACACTGACATTCCTGTCTTGCTGGAAATCACGCACAGAACAAGCAGTATGGCTGGTAGCATTGTCATGCTGGAGGGTCATGTCAGAATGAGCCTGCAGGAAGGGTACCACATCAGGGAGGAGGATGTCTTTTTGCCAGTCCTGTCTGGTCCAGCGACGGTGGGTTTGTGCCCATAGGCGACGTTGTTGCCGGTGATGTCTGGTGAGGACCTGCCTTACAACAGGCCTACAAGCCCTCAGTCCAGCCTCTCTCAGCCTGTTGCGGACAGTCTGAGCACTGATGGAGGGATTGTGCGTTCCTGGTGTAACTCGGGCAGTTGTTGTTGCCATCCTGTACCTGTCCCGCAGGTGTGATGTTCGGATGTACCGATCCTGTGCAGGTGTTGTTACACGTGGTCTGCCACTGCGAGGACGATCAGCTGTCCATCCTGTATCCCTGTAGGGCTGTCTTAGGAGTCTCACTGTACGGACATTGCAATTTATTGCCCTGGCCACATCTGCATTCCTCATGCCTCCTTGCAGCATGCCTAAGGCATGTTCGCGCAGAGGAGCAGGGACCCTGGGCATCTTTCATTTTGTGTTTTTCAGAGTCAGTAGAAAGGCCTCTTTAGTGTCCTAAGTTGTCATAACTGTGACCTTAATTGCCTACCGTCTGTAAGCTGTTAGTGTCTTAACGACCGTTCCACAGGTGCATGTTCATTAATTGTTTATGGCTCATTTAACAAGCATGGGAAACAGTGTTCAAACCTTTTACAATTAAGATCTGTGAAGTTATTTGGATTTTTACAAATTATCTTAGAAAGACAGGGTCCTGAAAAAGGGCCGTTTTTTTTTTGCTGATATTATGAATAGGAATGATGGAGTTATACCACGTAGCTATCGAAAATATATGGAATGTATCCAAAGTTACAACCAACTGATTGCAGCATTACTGACATGGGAATCCATCCAAAGTTACTGCAAACATGGAGGAGGCAGAAGGAACGTGTTTGTCTGCCATATATTAAAGATACAAATTGGCTGAAAAGGAATTAGCATAAATAGACAAATATACCAGTTTGATTTGAGGACAGAAATGTTGCCAGCTGCACCATACAGGCTGCAACATCAATGGGAAGAGATTTTCAATGTACCGACTCCATCCAAGCAATAACACTTGATTGAACACTTCGAGTTTTTCAATTTAAATGATTATACAAAATTCTTGCCACCAACAGAATGCTGTATACCAGGGTTCTTCAATTCCGGTCCTGAAGGGCCGAAACACCTCTGTTTTTCATCCTCTCCTTCTAATCAGGGGCTAATTCAGACCTGGGACACCAGGTGAGTGCAATTAACTACCAGGTAGAAATAAAAAACAGAAGTGTTTTGGCCCTCCAGGACCGGAATTGAAGAACCCTGCTGTATACAGTTGAAGTCGGAAGTTTAAATACACTTAGGTTGGAGTCATTAAAACTTGTTTTTCAACCACTCCACAAATTTCTTGTTAACAAACTATAGTTTTGGCAAGTCGGTTAGGACATCTACTTTGTGCATAATTTTTCCAACAATTGTTTACAGACAGATTATTTCACTTATAATTCACTGTATCACAATTCCAGTGGGTCAGAAGTTTACATACACTAAATTGACTGTGCCTTTAAACAGCTTGGAAAATTCCAGAAAATGATGTCATGGCTTTAGAAGCTTCTGATAGGCTAATTGACATCATTTGAGTCAATTGGAGGTGTGGATGTATGTCACGATCGTTACCGAATGACACGGACCAAGGCGCAGCGTGATAAGCGTACATATTTATTTGTGTACTTAACATGACACAAAACAACAAACAAACGATACGTGAAGTCCTAGGTTACCAAAACAAACCTTAACGGAAAAGATCCCACAACTGACTGGTGCCAAAAGGCTGCCTAAGTATGGTTCCCAATCAGAGACAACGAGCTACAGCTGCCTCTGATTGGGAACCACCCTGGCCAACATAGATCTAAACGATCTAGAAACTAAACATAGAAAGAAACACAACACGAAATATACACACCCTGACTCAACAAATAACCGTCCCCTGAGTCAGGGCGTGACAGAAACATTCATGTGAAAACCTGGACTCACTGAAATGGTTGTATTTGTCCAGTCATATTGTCAAGTTATATAAGAAACATTCATGTGAAAACCTGGACTCAATGAAATAGTTGTATTTGTCCAGTCATATTGTCAAGTTATATAAGAAACATTCATGTGAAAACCTGGACTCACTGAAAAGGCTGTATTTGTCCAGTCATATTCTCAAGTTATATAAGAAACATTAATGTGAAAACCTGGACAGAATATAAACCAGACGTCAGGAATAGGGCCATGACGTTAATCTGTTGTTGTACTGAGAGATTAACAGGGCCAAAATAGGGCCATGACGTTAATCTGTTGTTGTACTGAGAGATTAACAGGGCCAAAATAGGGCCATGACGTTAATCTGTTGTTGTACTGAGAGATTAACAGGGCCAAAATAGGGCCATGACGTTAATCTGTTGTTGTACTGAGAGATTAACAGGGCCAAAATAGGGCCATGACGTTAATCTGTTGTTGTACTGAGAGATTAACAGGGCCAAAATAGGGCCATGACGTTAATGTCACATCTGAAAGACAGACTGAGTTTTTCCTGGTGGTTTCATGTGTTCAGTTAGGCCTAATATTCTCTTTCCCGAGACAGACGTTTCTCAGTGGGTTTGTTGTGAACTTTGATCTGAATGACATGTAGTATTGTAGTACGGTTGATCTGACTACTTCAAAGCTTTAAAGGGTAGACAAAAAGTTTTGGGACAGCCCTAGTGTGCAAGCCCTTACATGAACACACACCACACACACCAAACACACACACACACACACACACCACACACACACACACACACACACACACACACACACACCACACACAAACTAGAAATAGACTCCGACTCACTGGGAGACGCAAAGTGACGAGGCAGAGAGGGAGTACGTGTGATGGTGTGATTTCTGGCTTTGGCACTTTCTCACCTTCTAAAGTGACTCAGGGAGCTGATAATTCAACCATATACCCATCTGCAACCACAGCTAATGAAGTCACTGAAACCCTTAACAAAGAGTTGCAGTCTGTTTTGGAATGGGTGGCCAGTAATAAACTGGTCCTGAACATCTCTAAAACTAAGAACATTGTATTTGGTACAAATCATTTCCTAAGTTCTGGACCTCAGCTGAATCTGGTAATGAATGGTGTGGCAGTTGAGCAAGTTGAGGAACCTAAATTACTTGGCATTACCTTAGATTGTAAACTATCATGGTCAAAACATATAGATTCAATGGGGTGTAAGACTCTCTTGGCTAAGAGTTGAGGAAAGACTGACTCCGTCACTTCTTTTTTATATAAGAAACATTAATGTGTTGGAAGTTCCAAAATAGTCAACTTCCAAACAGCACTGACACACACACTTACCCCACCAGACATACCACCAGGGGTCTTTTCACAGTCCCCAGGTCCAGAACAAATTCAAGGAAACGTACAGGTTTATACAGAGCCATGAGTGCATGGAACTACCTTCCATCATATATAGCGCAAGTGAACAGCAAACCTGGTTTCAAAAATAAATAAAGCAACACCTCACAGCACAACGCCTCTCCCCCATGTGACCTACTTGTTGTGTTTATGGTCTGACATGTATGTGGAACTGATAGATGCACACACACACACACTACATGTTAATGTTTTAAAATGTATGTCAATTGTAAAGTATTTTTCATAATATGTTGGACCCCAGTATGACTAGCTGTCCCCATTGGCGTGGGCTAATATGGATCCTACTAAATAAAATAAATCACAAATAGAGAACATACACACACACTCCACCATCACTAACACTGGGGACAACTCTGGGGTGTCTATACACGTTAACAGTCCTGTTAACGTGATAACCACACACACACACACACACACACACACACATACACACACACACACACACACACACACACACACACACTGGTATGTGCTGTGGGGTTGTGAAGCTAGTGGGCTGTGGGTTGTGAAGCGAGAGGACTGTGGGTTGTGAAGCGAGAGGACTGTGGGTTGTGAAGCGAGAGGACTGTGGGGTTATGAAGCGAGAGGACTGTGGGGTTGTGAAGCTAGAGGACTGTGGGGTTGTGAAGCGAGAGGACTGTGGGGTTGTGAAGCGAGAGGACTGTGGGGTTGTGAAGCGAGAGGACTTGCAGCTTGTGAAGCGAGAGGACTGTCAGGTCTTGAAGCGAGAGGACTGTCAGGTCTTGATGCGAGAGGACTGTCAGGTCTTGAAGCGAGAGGACTGTCAGGTCTTGAAGCGAGAGGACTGTCAGGTCTTGAAGCGAGAGGACTGTCAGGTCTTGAAGCGAGAGGACTGTCAGGTTGTGAAGCTGGAGGACTGTCAGGTTGTGAAGCTAGTGGACTGTGGGGTTGTATTTTATTTGTATTTATTATGGATCCCCATTAGCTGCTGCCAAGGCAACAGCTACTCTTCCTGGGGTCCAGCAAAATTAAGGCAGTTATACAATTTTAAAAACATTACAATACATTCACAGATTTCACAACACACTGTGTGCCCTCAGGCCCCTACTCCACCACTACCACATATTTACATTACAAAATCCATGTGTACGTGTGTGTATAGTGTGCATGTTATCTTGTCTGTATGCATGTGTCTGTGTCTATATTTGTGTTGCTTCACAGTCCCCACTGTTCCATAAGGTGTATTTTTATCTGTTTTTAAAATCTAATTTTACTGCTTACATCAGTTACTTGATGTGGAATAGAGTTCCATGTAGTCATGGCTCTATGTAGTACTGTGCGCCTCCCATAGTCTGTTCTGGACTTGGGGACTGTGAAGAGACCTCTGGTGGCATGTCTTGTGGGGTATGCATGGCTGTCCGAGCTGTGTGCCAGTAGTTCAAACAGACAGCTCGGTGCTTTCAACATGTCAATACCTCTCATAAATACAAGTAGTGATGAAGTCAATCTCTCCTCCACTTTGAGCCAGGAGAGATTGACATGCATATTATTAATGTTAGCTCTCTGTGTACATCCAAGGGCCAGCCGTGCTGCCCTGTTCTGAGCCAATTGCAATTT
This sequence comes from Coregonus lavaretus, assembly GCF_964263955.1. NCBI lineage: Eukaryota > Metazoa > Chordata > Actinopteri > Salmoniformes > Salmonidae > Coregonus > Coregonus lavaretus. Next base: position 48,487,337 of record NC_140007.1, read on the forward strand.
CCTATGTCCCTTTTTGTGGCACCTGACCACACGACTGAACAGTAGTCCAGGTGCGACAAAACTAGGGCCTGTAGGACCTGCCTTGTTGATAGTGCTGTTAAGAAGGTAGAGCAGCACTTTATTATGGACAGACTTCTCCTGATCTTAGCTACTGTTGTATCAATATGTTTTGACCATGACAGTTTACAATCCAGGGTTACTCCAAGCAGTTTAGTCACCTCAACTTGCTCAATCAAAGCCAGTGGCATGTCGTTAGTAAAGATTGAAAAAAGTAAGTGGCCTAGACAGCTGCCCTGGGGAATTCCTGATTCTACCTAGAACATGTTGGATAGGCTTCCATTAAAGAACACCCTCTGTGTTCTGTTAGACAGGTAACTCTTTATCCACAATATAGCAGGGGGTGTAAAGCCATAACACATACGTTTTTCCATCAGCAGACTATGATCAATAATGTCAAAAGCCGCACTGAAGTCTAACAAAACAGCCCCCACAATCTTTTTATCATCAATTTCTCTCAGCCAATCATCATTCATTTCTGTAAGTGCAGTGCTTGTTGAATGTCCTTCCCTATAAGCGTGCTGAAAGTCTGTTGTCAATTTGTTTACTGTAAAATAGCATTGTATCTGGTCAAACACCATTTTTTTCAAAGGTTTACTACGAGTTGGTAACAGGCTAATTGGTTGGCTATTTGAGCCAGTAAAGAGGGCTTTACTATTCTTAGGTAGGGGAATAACTTTTGCTTCCCTCCAGGCCTGGGGGCACACACTTTCTAGTAGGCTTAAATTGAAAAAATGGCAAATAGGAGTGGCAATATCGTCCGCTATTATCCTCAGTAATTTTCCATCCAAGTTGTCAGTGTCGGAGTGGTGTGTGTAGATGAGTGGAAAGGAATCAAGCGCAGGAACCAGGATGACTTCAACCGTCTTTTATGTTACTGTTCAACACGTGAACAAAATAGTCGCCTACCCAACCGGGTGGCGCAAAACAATTACGCACAACACAGTGCGAAAATACCCATGAAAAGCGCACGCAGTGCGAACTCTCGGGACACGCCAACAACGAGAGAAAAATGACCATACAGAGGCAGTCTGACAACAAACAATCACGCATAACACCTGACCCAAACACACGAACTAAATAAGGGCACAATTAAGACACAAATAAGGGACAGGTGTTATGAACAAGCAAAACCAAAAGAACATGAAACATAGAACGGTGACAGCTAGTACTCCGGAGACGACGACCGCCGAAGCCTGCCCGAACAAGGAAGAGGAGCAGCCTCAGCCGAAACCGTGACAGTACCCCCCCCTTGACGCGCGGCTCCAGCCGTGCACCGACCCGGAGCTCGGGGACGACCCGGACGACGCGGAGCAGGGCGCGCAGGATGACCCCGATGGAAATCGGTCAGTAGGGACTGGTCTAATACGTCCCTCCTTGGCACCCATCACCGCTCCTCCGGGCCGTACCCCTCCCACTCCACGAGATATTGAAGACCCCCCATCCGGCGTCTAGAGTCCAGGATGGACCTCACGGTGTACGCCGGAGCCCCCTCGATGTCCAACGGGGGCGGAGGAGTCTCCTCAATCTCAAAGTCCTGGAGTGGACCAGCTACCACCGGCCTGAGGAGAGACACATGGAACGAGGGGTTAATATTTTTGTAATCAACAGGTAGTTCTAACCTATAACTCACCTCGTTCAATCTCCTCAGGACTTTAAATGGCCCCACAAACCGCCGACCCAGCTTCCGGCAGGGCAGGCGGAGGGGCAGGTTTCTGGTTGAGAGCCAGACTCGATCTCCAGGTGCGTACACTGGCCCCTCACTGCGGTGTAGGTCGGCGCTCGTCTTCTGTCGACGTATGGCACGCTGCAGATGGACGTGTGCAGCGTCCCACGTCTCCTCCGAGCGCCGCACCCACTCATCCACAGCGGGGGCCTCGATCTGGCTCTCATGCCATGGTGCCAGAACCGGCTGGTACCCTAACACACACTGAAAAGGGGTTAGTTGGGTGGAGGAGTGGCGAAGAGAGTTCTGTGCCATCTCGGCCCAGGGCACATATCTCGCCCACTCCTCCGGCCGGCCCTGACAGTATGACCTCAGAAACCTACCCACATCCTGGTTGACACGTTCAACCTGCCCATTACTCTCCGGGTGGTACCCCGAGGTAAGGCTTACCGAAACCCCCAACCGTTCCATAAATGCTCTCCACACTCTAGAGGTGAACTGGGGGCCTCGGTCAGACACTATATCCTCGGGTACCCCGTAATGCCGGAAGACATGGGTGAACAAAGCCTCAGCGGTCTGTAGGGCAGTGGGTAGACCCGGCATGGGAAGGAGACGACAGGCCTTAGAGAACCGATCCACAACGACCAGGATGGTAGTATTCCCCTGTGAGGGGGGAAGGTCGGTAACAAAATCCACCGAGAGGTGGGACCAGGGTCGTTGTGGAATAGGCAGGGGTTGTAACTTACCCCTGGGCAAATGTCTGGGCGCCTTACACTGGGCACACACCGAACAGGAGGAGACATAAATCCTCACATCCCTAGCTAACGTTGGCCACCAGTACTTCGTGCTAAGGCAGTGCACTGTCCGGCCGATACCCGGATGGCCAGAGGAGGGGGACGTATGAGCCCAACAAATGAGGCGATCGCGTACCTCGAGCGGAACGTACGTCCGACCCACAGGACACTGTGGAGGACTCGGGTCGGTGCGTAACGCCCGCTCGATCTCACCATCAACCTCCCACACCACCGGAGCAACCAGACAAGACTCCGGTAGTATGGGCGTGGACTCAACTGACCTCTCCTCTGCGTCATACCGCCGAGACAGAGCATCTGCCTTCCCGTTCTGGGACCCAGGGATGTATGTGATCTTAAACACAAACCGGGCTAGGAACATAGTCCAGCGAGCCTGGCGAGGATTCAGTCTCCTAGCTGCCCGGATGTACTCCAGGTTACGATGGTCAGTTAGAATGAGGAAAGGGTGTTGAGCCCCCTCGAGCCAATGCCGCCACACCTTTAGGGCCTGTACCACGGCTAACAGCTCCCTGTCTCCTACGTCATAATTCCGCTCCGCCGGACTGAGCTTCTTTGAGTAGAACGCACAGGGACGGAGTTTAGGTGGAGTGCCAGAACGCTGGGAAAGAACGGCCCCTATCCCGGCCTCTGACGCGTCCACCTCTACTTGGAACGGTAAAGAGGGATCTGGATGCGCCAACACCGGCGCCGAGGTAAACAGGTCCTTTAGTCTCCCAAATGCCCTGTCCGCCTCAGCTGACCACCGCAAGCGCACCGGACCCCCCTTTAACAGAGACGTTATGGGAGCTGCCACCTGTCCAAAACCCCGGATAAACCTCCGGTAATAATTCGCAAAACCCAAGAACCGTTGCACCTCCCTCACAGTGGTTGGGGTCTGCCAATTACGCACAGCTGACACCCGGTCTACCTCCATCTTCACCCCTGACGCAGATAACTGGTAACCCAGAAAGGAGACCGACTTCTGGAAAAACAGACATTTCTCTGCCTTGACATATAGGTCATGCTCCAACAGCCTCCTCAATACTCGGCGCACCAGGGCTACATGCTCAGCACGGGTAGGACTATACACCAGAATGTCGTCGATGTACACAACTACTCCCTGTCCCTGCATGTCCCGGAAAATCTCATCGACGAAGGATTGGAAGACTGAGGGAGCATTCATCAACCCATATGGCATGACTAGATACTCGTAGTGTCCGGAAGTCGTGCTAAACGCTGTCTTCCATTCATCGCCCTCTCGAATGCGTACCAAGTTATATGCGCTCCTAAGATCCAATTTTGTAAAGAACTGCGCACCGTGCAGTGACTCCGTCATAGTCGCAATCAGAGGAAGTGGATAGCTGTACTTCACTGTGATCTGATTGAGACCGCGGTAATCAATACACGGGCGCAGACCTCCATCCTTTTTCTTCACAAAAAAGAAACTTGAGGAAGCGGGTGAAACGGAGGCCCGTATGTATCCCTGTCTAAGAGACTCAGAGATGTATGTCTCCATAGCCTTTCTCTCCTCTTGAGACAAGGGATACACATGGCTCCGCGGGAGAGCTGCTCCTGACTGGAGATCTATCGCACAATCCCCCCGTCTATGAGGCGGCAGCTGCGCCGCCCTAGTCTTACTGAACGCCAGTGCCAAATCCTCATACTCGGGGGGAATCTGCAGTGCTGGCATTAGATTCGGACTCTCCACCGAGGTCGCCCCTATGGAAACACCCAGACACCGCCCCTCACATTGAGCAGACCACCCTTTAAGAGCTTTCTCTCGCCACCTAATAATAGGGTCATGAGTCATCAACCAGGGAAGACCCAGCACTACCGGATACGCAGGAGAGTCAATCAGATAGAGCTGAATTCTCTCCTCATGACCCTCCTGCGCCGTCATCTGAATGGGTGCTGTGACCTCCCTAATCAACCCAGACCCTAACGGACGGCTATCTAGGGCATGGACGGGGAAAGGCTTATCCACTGGAAGGAGGGGAATCCCTAACTCTATACAGAACTGGCGATCTACAAAATTCCCAGCTGCGCCTGAATCTACCAGCGCCTTATGCTGGGAACGAGGTGCAACCTGTGGGAAACAAACAGGCAAGGTTAGGTGCACGACAGAAAGCTCTGGGTAAGCAGGGCGCCTACTCACCTGGGGGGACCCCCCAATGCGTGACCTGCCATCTCCCTCACTGGAGGACCCGCCCCAACACCTAGCCGCGGTGTGCCCTCCACGACCACAGTTGGTGCAAGGGCCGGGTCCCCTCGGGCTCCTCCTCCTGCGTTCCCTAGCGCCAGCACCTCCGAGCTCCATAGGGCTCGGCTCGGAGGTGCTGGAGAGTGGAATGGGCGAACCCCCCCCTCCGGGACGCCCACGGGTGGCGAGCAGGGTATCCAGCCGGATGGCCATGTCGACCAGCTGGTCGAACGTCAACGACGTGTCCCTGCACGCCAACTCTCGCTGGACGTCCTCCCGGAGGCTGCAGCGGAAATGGTCGATATGGGCCCGCTCATTCCACCCTGCATCAGCCGCTAGGGTCCGAAACTCTAAGGCAAAGTCCTGGGCGCTCCTCATCCCCTGTCGGAGGTAGAATAGACGTTCCCCCGCCGCCTTCCCTTCCGGTGGATGGTCGAACACAGCACGGAAGCGGCGGGAGAACTCCGCATAGTTCGTGGTAGCGGCGTCCATTCTCCTCCACTCGGCGTTGGCCCACTCCAACGCCTTGCCGGTGAGACAGGAGATGAGGGCTGAGACGCTCTCGTGTCCCGAGGGCGCCGGGTGTACGGTGGCGAGGTAGAGCTCCACCTGCAGCAGGAATCCTTGACACCCGGCAGTGGAGCCGTCGTACGCCCTCGGGAGCGAGAGCCGAATCCCACTAGGTTCCGGAGATGAGACAGGGGGGCTGACCGATGGGGCTGGTTCGGTTCGTGGAGGTGTGGGAACCCCGCTGGTCTCCCATCGGTGCAGAGTATTCATCACCCCCTCCAGGGCATGACAGACCTGGTTGATGCGGTCCTCCTGACCACGAAGACGTTCAGCCATCTCGGCTGTCGGCGCGGTCGCTCCTGCTGATTCCATGGTGGGGATGCGTGATTCTGTCGGAGTGGTGTGTGTAGATGAGTGGAAAGGAATCAAGCGCAGGAACCAGGATGACTTCAACCGTCTTTTATGTTACTGTTCAACACGTGAACAAAATAGTCGCCTACCCAACCGGGTGGCGCAAAACAATTACGCACAACACAGTGCGAAAATACCCATGAAAAGCGCACGCAGTGCGAACTCTCGGGACACGCCAACAACGAGAGAAAAATGACCATACAGAGGCAGTCTGACAACAAACAATCACGCATAACACCTGACCCAAACACACGAACTAAATAAGGGCACAATTAAGACACAAATAAGGGACAGGTGTTATGAACAGGCAAAACCAAAAGAACATGAAACATAGAACGGTGACAGCTAGTACTCCGGAGACGACGACCGCCGAAGCCTGCCCGAACAAGGAAGAGGAGCAGCCTCGGCCGAAACCGTGACAGTCAGACCCCGGTGGCTTGTCATTGTTGATAGATAACAATAATATTTTCACCTCTTCCACACTCACTTTACGGAATTCAAAATTACAATTCTTGTCTTTCAGAATTTGGTCAGATATAGTTGGATGTGTAGTGTCAGCGTTTGCTGTTGGCATGTCATGCCTAAATTTGCTAATCTTGCCATTGAAAAAATTGTTAAAGTAGTTGGCAATATCAGATGGTTTTGTGATGAATGAGCCATCTGATTCAATGAATGATGGAGCTGAGTTTGCCTTTTTTCCCAACATTTAATTGAAGGGGCTCCAAAGCTTTTTACTATCATTCTTTATGTCATTTATCTTTGTTTCATAGTGTAGTTTCTTCTTCTTTTTTATTCAGTTTAGTCACATGATTTCTCAATTTGCAATACGTTTGCCAATCGGTTTTGCAGCCAGACTTATTTGCCATTCCTTTTGCCTCATCCCTCTCAACCATACAATTTTTCAATTCCTCGTCAATCCACTGGGATTTAACAGTTTTTACAGTCATTTTCTTAATGGGTGCAGCTTATTAGTAACTGGAATAAGCAGCGTCTGTTTGCTCCTCATTACACACCACAGACCAACAAATATTATTTACATCAACAACATAGGAGTCACTACAAAACTACAAAACTACAAAACCGTGCTTCTACATCTGCATTGCTTGCTGTTTGGGGTTTTAGGTTGTGTTTCTGTATAGCACTTTGTGACATCTGCTGATGTAAAAAGGGCTTTTATAAATAAACGTGATTGATTGATTGATTCTTGTATGACCTCTTATACACTATATTAGGCCCAGCCTTTGGAACTTTGGTTTTCCTAGATATGGCTACTATATTGTGATCAATACATCCGATGGATTTGGATACTGCTTTCAAGCAAATTTCTGCAGCATTAGTAAAGATGTGATCAATACATGTTGATGATTTCATTCCTGTGCTGTTTGTAACTACCCTGGTAGGTTGACTGATAACCTGAACCAGGTTGCAGGCACTGGTTACAGTTTGAAACTATTTCCTGAGTTATTTCCAAGCCACAACCCTGACACAACGTTGTAGAACCATCAGTTTACGTAATAGTCTGAAATAATCTAGGCTTCTGTAGGACATCGTCCCCTCCCCCCTACATACACACACCCTCCTGTCAATCGCATCACATCCCCCCATCTCCACACACACACACACACTCATATGACTACACATTTTCATATAAATAAACACACACACACACACACACACACACACACACTCAGCAGCAGCATCAGCACTGTGGATTAGAGATAGAGATTGGAGATTAGGGCAGCGGTGGGATTATATGCTCCTCTGATGCCACGCCCCTAACCTAGTTGACAACCCTCTCTATCTACAGTGGGGAAAAAAGTATTTAGTCAGCCACCAATTGTGCAAGTTCTCCCACTTAAAAAGATGAGAGAGGCCTGTAATTTTCATCATAGATACACGTCAACTATGACAGACAAATTGAGAAGAAAAAATCCAGAAAATCACATTGTAGGATTTTTTATGAATTTATTTGCAAATTATGGTGGAAAATAAGTATTTGGTCACCTACAAACAAGCAAGATTTCTGGCTCTCACAGACCTGTAACTTCTTCTTTAAGAGGCTCCTCTGTCCTCCACTCGTTACCTGTATTAATGGCACCTGTTTGAACTTGTTATCAGTATAAAAGACACCTGTCCACAACCTCAAACAGTCACACTCCAAACTCCACTATGGCCAAGACCAAAGAGCTGTCAAAGGACACCAGAAACAAAATTGTAGACCTGCACCAGGCTGGGAAGACTGAATCTGCAATAGGTAAGCAGCTTGGTTTGAAGAAATCAACTGTGGGAGCAATTATTAGGAAATGGAAGACATACAAGACCACTGATAATCTCCCTCGATCTGGGGCTCCACGCAAGATCTCACCCCGTGGGGTCAAAATGATCACAAGAACGGTGAGCAAAAATCCCAGAACCACACGGGGGGACCTAGTGAATGACCTGCAGAGAGCTGGGACCAAAGTAACAAAGCCTACCATCAGTAACACACTACGCCGCCAGGGACTCAAATCCTGCAGTGCCAGACGTGTCCCCCTGCTTAAGCCAGTACATGTCCAGGCCCGTCTGAAGTTTGCTAGAGTGCATTTGGATGATCCAGAAGAGGATTGGGAGAATGTCATATGGTCAGATGAAACCAAAATAGAACTTTTTGGTAAAAACTCAACTCGTCGTGTTTGGAGGACAAAGAATGCTGAGTTGCATCCAAAGAACACCATACCTACTGTGAAGCATGGGGGTGGAAACATCATGCTTTGGGGCTGTTTTTCTGCAAAGGGACCAGGACGACTGATGTGTAAAGGAAAGAATGAATGGGGC
>NC_140007.1:48498285-48705785 GCF_964263955.1 Coregonus lavaretus
GTTTAGAGAAATGGAGCAGCAGGAACACGTTGAATGTTACGTTTTGGAGAACATGGATGAATGTCTAATACTGCAGTGAGACTGTGAGAGCTTTTGTCTTGCCCATTCACCCTCTGAGTGGCACACATACACAATCCATGTCTCAATTGTCTCAAGGCTTAAAAATCCTTCTTTAACCTGTCGCCTTCCATCTACACTGATTGAAGTGGATTTAACAAGTGACATCAATAAGGGGTCATAGCTTTCACCTGGATTCACCTGGTCAGTCTGTCATGGAAAGAGCAGGTGTCCTTAATGTTTTGTACACTCAGTGGCTAGTTTATTAGGTTGCTATATAAAGCAGGCAGACAGACATCAAGGTATTCAGTTACTGCTCGATTACGTTAGAATGGGTAAAACAAGTGACCTAAGCAACTTTGATCGTTGGTATCTTAGAAGCGGCCGGACTCCTGGGCTTTTCACGCACGACAGTGTCTAGGGTTTTGCCGAAAATGGTTGGACAAACAAAAAACATCCAGTAAGCGGCACCCTGTGGGCGAAAACATCTCGTTGAACAGATCGAAGGAGAATGGAAAGAATCGTGCAAGCTAACAGGCAGGCCACAATGACGCAGTACAACAGTGGTGTGCAGAACGGCATCTGCGAACACACAACTCGCCAGTCCTTGTCACGATGGGCTATTGCAGCAGACGACCACACTGGGTGCCATGCTGATGGCAGAGTTAGGATTTGGCATAAGCAGCATGAGTCCCATGGCCCCATCCTGCCTGGTGTCAACGGTACATGCTGGTTGCAGTGGTGTATTTCCATCCTATCGGCAGTAACCGCATGTTGCCATCGCTTAAGCATGAAACGTTTTTCAACTTGTAGAATCCATGCCCCAAATAATTCAAGGTGTTCTGGAGGCTAAGGGGGGTCCGACCCGGTACTAGATGGTACCTAATAAACTGGCCGGTGAGTATATACACTGAACAAAAATATAAGCGCAACATGTAAAGTGTTGCTCCCATGTTTCATGAGCTGAAAGATCCCAGGATTGGTCCATACACACAAAAAGCTTATTTCTCTAAAATGATGTGCACACATTTTTTACATCTCTGTTAGTGAGCATTTCTCCTTTGCCAAAATAATCCATCCATCTGACAGGTGTACCATATCAAGAAGCTGATTAAACAGCATGATCATTACGCAGGTGCACCTTGTGCTAGGGACAATAAAAGGCCACTCTAAAATGTGCAGTTTTGTCACACAACACAATGCCACATATGTCTCAAGTTTTGATGGTGCGTGCAGTTGGCATGCTGACTGCAGGAATGTCCACCAGAGCTGTTGCCAGATAATTGAATTTTCATTTCTCTAACATAAGCCGCCTCCAACGTTGTTTTAGAGCATTTGGCAGTATGTCCAACCGGCCTCACAACAGCAGACCACGTGTATGGCGTCGTGTGGGCGACCGGTTTGCTGATGTCAACGTTGTGAACAGAGTGCTCCATGGTGGCGGTTGGGTTATGGTATGAGCAGGCATACAGTGGCTTGTGAAGGTATTCACCCCCCTTGGCATTTTTCCTATTTTGTTGCCTTACAACCTGGAATTAAAATGGATTTTTTGGGGGTTTGTATCATTTGATTTACACAACATGCCTACCACTTTGAAGATGCTAAATATTTTTTTTTGTGAAGCAAACAAGAAATAAGACAAAAAAACTGAAAACTTGAGCGTGCATAACTATTCACCCCCCCAAAGTCAATACTTTGTAGAGCCACCTTTTGCAGCAATTACAGCTGCAAGTCTCTTGGGGTATGTCTCTATAAGTTTGGCACATCTAGCCACTGGGATTTTTGCCCATTCTTCAAGGCAAAACTGCTCCAGCTCCTTCAAGTTGGATGGGTTCCGCTGGTGTACAGCAATCTTTAAGTCATACCACATATTCTCAATTGGATTGAGGTCTGGGCTTTGACTAGGCCATTCCAAGACATTTAAATGTTTCCCCTTAAACCACTTGAGTGTTGCTTTAGCAGTATGCTTAGGGTCATTATCCTGCTGGAAGGTGAACCTCCGTCCCAGTCTCAAATCTCTGGAAGACTGAAACAGATTTCCCTCAAGAATTTCCCTGTATTTAGCACCATCCATCATTCCTTCAATTCTGACCAGTTTCCCAGTCCCTGCCAATGAAAAACATCCCCACAGCATGATGCTGCCACCACCATGCTTCACTGTGGGGATGGTGTTCTCGGGGTGATGAGAGGTGTTGGGTGGAGATTATAACAGTACATGGCCATTAAGGCCTGATTTTTCTCCAAGATGTTCAAACGTTCATAGATGACCAGCAGCGTCAAATAATAATCACAGTGGTTGTAGAGGTTGCAACAGGTCAGTACATCAGGAGTAAATGTCACTTGGCTTTTCATAGCCGGGCATTTAGAGGTTGAAATAGCAGGTGCGGTAGAGAGAGAGAGTTGAAAACAACAGGTCTGGGACAAGGTAGCACGTCCGGTGATGTTAAAGGATAAGCAGTCACACAGCATGATGTTAAAGGATAAGCAGTCGCACAGCATGATGTTAAAGGATAAGCAGTCACACAGCATGATGTTAAAGGATAAGCAGTCACACAGCATGATGTTAAAGGATAAGCAGTCACACAGCATGATGTTAAAGGATAAGCAGTCACACAGCAGGATGTTAAAGGATAAGCAGTCACACAGCATGATGTTAAAGGATAAGCAGTCCATAAACTCTGACATAATAAGCCAGTAGGTCCCAATCATAAGAATACAAAAACACAACCATTAAACATTTTCCAATAGAAATGTACAACTATTACTTCCCATTGCAAAAAACATTTCACGTTTAGCACATAGTCACTGGTAACCTAACGTTTAAAGTGGAACTGAAACAAACAGACAATCATACTATGTAAAAAATATCAAATTCCCAGTTTATGCTACAAAACCAACTTTATAAAAGGTTTTTAAAATAGGTTATATTTAACTCAACGTTCCATGACGTACGGCTAAGGCATTGTTGGCAGAATAGATGGATGCAGTTCAATGCATGATTCATATAATTCACAAATACATTTCTTGGTAGTCCAAAACATATTGCTACCAGGTTGTAAATCACAGCTGGCCTGGTACATTGTTTGCTGCCTCCATTCGGGATGCACTGTTTCCGTTTCAATGAGTGAATATTCTGGACAAAAACTGACAAATAGAACTAACGTTGGGAATGTCAATACAATCAAACTAGCAAGGGCAATGATCACAAGTCAGTCATAACGTGGCTAATAGGCTAGCATATCTATTTATGTAGCAAGCTACAAACACGGAGCCTAACGCTAGCTAGATAGCTAGTGTCGTATCGCGTCAATGCTGGTAATTATTGCTGTCAAACAAAGAGTCCGCTTAGGCTGTACTTTGATTATAAGTTTTATTTATATCACAAGATGTCAGCATAAGTTTACAGACCCTGCAGGGCTGGAGAACAGTGTCCAAAGATAATGTCTGTTCTAACCTCTTCTTCGCTTTTACCCAGTATATATAATCTTCCCAAGATAGGGGTGGCTCCCTCTACTGTCCAATCCCCTGTCTACAACACACACTTCCTGTATTTTGTATGTGGCGTCATTCTAAAACCTTCCCTCTGACACTAAATAAACATCCTTTCAGTTCCACTTAAAAAACATTAACAAAGACATAATCTTAATACACTACACTAGCTAGCTAGCTGTTCTGAGGATGTCATGTCATGCCATTGGAGGAGTGGGTGAGTGACTGACTTTTTCCACTCATATTGTTTTTTGGTGGCTATACACAGCTAGAGATGCAGGTGTCATTTGGTTAGCTAGCAAGAACTTGAACAACTGTTATCCAGTTAGCATATCTCTTGCGTTCGCAAATTCACTCTGGCTTTCTACTCCGATTTCAGAGCACTCTCGTCTGAGTGTGCCAGAGTGCAGAACAACTGATTAATTTACGAACGCGCAACACCTGCTGAATATGACCGCTGTCATTAAACGTAGGCAAAAACAGTAATAGCTAGTCAAGAACATTCTAGATAACATGTAAACAGCCTCACCAGCTCTGCCACGGCGAGTAAAATGGTCTGAGTGAGGTGTTCTATCATTTGTGTCTGGAAGTAGCTAGCAAGCTAGCCAACTTTAGCCAGTTAGCTTGGGTGCTTGGTTGGGACAAGCATGCATTGGCAGGCAAGCTGCAGAAGGAGGAGGAGGCTACAATTCCCTATTGTTTATCAGTGTAATTTTGACGGCCAACTAGCTGAAAAAGTTTGAGAGGGTTTATCTAATGTTCCTTCGTTAGATTTTAGCTAATCTTGTTCTGGCTAGCATCAGTTGTTGATCTTGTTGTTGTTGATGTGCATTACTGGCGGGGAGAGAGCCTATCTTTTCATGGTTGTTTGATCAATAGGACTGTAAAGTTCCCAAATGGTGGTTACATGCAGGGCATTCGGAAAGTATTCAGACCCCTTGACTTTGTTACGTTACAGCCTTATTCTAAAATGGATTAAATAAAACATTTCCTCATCAATCGACACACGACACCCCATAATGATCATTTGAAACGTAACTTCTTGTTCAACGTTATTCTTGAAAAGGGAGAAGCTAACAAATTAGCAACAACATCCTCTTTGATGACACCTGCTGCAGCCGCTGCAAACTAGCCGACAACCAAAGCTAGCTAGCTAGACCGCGGGAAAACTACTGCTCGCTTTTGCATAGTGACCTGTTGGCCTTCAAGAAGGCAGAAGTTTCTATACGTTTTTATACAATTGGTCCCACCCATTAAGTCAGAATGTGACTGGTTGATTCCACTGTCACTCCAAAATTTTGCCATAATACAGTTGAATGGCAGATGCCTTTATCTAGCTTCTGATGGCCTAGATTTATCTCCCCAGAGACCACCAAAGAAAAATCCTGATTGGATATTTTTTTCTCTTCAATGTTAACTCTTTCCTTTCCAACAAAAACTGAAGAGATTAAATCTGAACATCATTGAAAATAATAATATAATTTGAATGATATTATTATAATCATTATTTTATAAATCCTTAGCCCTTCTCTGAAGGCGTAGAAGGCCCATTGTTCCACATTGTGTTCGGGTTAGTAATAATTTGTATTTTCCCTCACCGTGCATTTATTCACTATTCTGAATGTCTAAAGAATCCATATGTTGTTCTGAAATATGAACACAGATTTGACAAAATTACAATCATGGTGTTGGTGTTGGTGTTGGTCTGAATTGGAGTCGCATTTTTCTGCTCTCGATCTTTACTCGGTCTCGGGCCCCTTGTCCCCCTCCCGGTCTCGGTCTTGACTCGGTCTCGGGCCCCTTGTCCCCCTCCTGGTCTCGGTCTTGAATCAGGCTCGCTTTAGGTGGTCTCAAACACAACACTGCTGAAATGTCTTGAGTCAATAAGTATTCAACCCCATTGTTATGGCAAGCCTAAATTAGTTCAGGAGGAACATTTTGTCACATAATAAGTAGCATGGACTGATTTTTGAATGACTACCTCCTCCAGCCCAACATTCCACATGAGTACGCAGATCTCTCCGATGTCTTCTCTGCCTCCAAGGCTAAGTGTCTCCCTCCTCACAGGCCCTGGGACTGCGCCATTGACCAGCTGGAGGGACAACACCCCCCGAAGAGTCGCATTTACCCCCTTTCCATGGTGGAGACTGAGGCCATGGAGAAGTATGTGGCGGAGACCCTGAAACAAGGGTTCATCAGACGCTCTACCTCTCCTGCCTCCGCCAGCTTCTTCTTTGTGGCCAAAAAAGACGGAGGACTGAGACCATGCATTGACTACAAGGGGCTGAACGCAGTCACCACCAAGTACCGGAACCCCCTCCCTCTGGTTCCGTCGGTCATCGAGCAGCTACGTGGGGCCCGGTACTTTACCAAGTTGGACTTGGTCCGAATCCGGGAAGGAGACGAGTGGAAGACGGCATTCAGCACTACCTCAGGCCACTATGAATACTGTGTCATTCCCTACAGCCTCGCCAACGCACCTTCTGTGTTCCAGTCCTTCGTCAATGACGTGCTGAGCAGACCGGTGGTGGTGTACATCGACGATATCCTGATCTACTCGGCTACGTTCGAGGAGCATGTCAGGGACGTCCGACCTGTCCTACTCTGCCTCCGGGAACACAGCCTGTTGGTGAAGGGGGAGAAATGGGAATTCCACCAACAGGCCATCTCCTTCCTAGGATACAGGATCACTCCTCAGGGGGTGTTCATGGAAGGAGTGAAGACGGACGCCGTCAGGTCATGGCCAGTTCCCACCACCATCAAGGGCCTACAGAGCTTCCTGGGCTTCACTAATGTCTACAGGCGTTTCATCAGGTCCTTTAGCTCCACAGCCGCCCCGCTCACCTCTCTCCTTAAGGGTGGGCCTCAGAAGCTGGCCTGGAACCCTGAGGCTGACATTGCCTTCAAGAGGCTGAAGGAGAGGTTCACCACAGCGCCCATCCTAAAATATCCAGATCCATCTCGTCCTTTCATCCTGGAGGTGGACGCATCGGAGGAGGGCATGGGTGGGGTCCTCTCCCAGCGGCACGGTAAACCAGAGAAAATCCCTGTGCCTTTTTCTCTAAAAAGTTTACCCCCGCAGAGAGGAACTATGGAGTTGGAGACAGGGAGCTGTTGGTGGTGGTCCTCGCTCTGGAGGAATGGAGACACTGGCTGGAGGGCGCAGTCCATCCATTCCGGATTCTTACTGACCACCGGAATTTGATGCACATACGGGCAGCGAAATGGATGAACTCTCGTCAAGCCAGGTGGGCCCAATTTCTCACTCGCTTCCAATTCATTCTGTCCTACCGCCCAGGATCCCAGAATGTTGAAAGCCGACCCACTCTCCGGGATGCACCATACCGGAGAAAGGAAGGATCTGGGGGGTCCTATCCTGCCTCCGTCTCTCATTGTGGCACCTGTCGTTTGGGATGTGGACGAAGACATCCGCTTGGCGGCTCAGGAGGACCCTGCGTCTGCCAAAGCCCCTCCGGGGCGCGTGTATGTACCCACCAGTGTCCGTGTCCGCCTGCTGATCTGGGCGCACACCACCCTTACGGCAGGGCACTCTGGTATTACGCGCACCCTGCATTCTCTCTAGCCCAAAAATACTGGTGGCCCACCTTGGCTTCTGATGTCTCCTGCTACGTCAACTCCTGTTCCGTATGTGCCCAAACAAAGACACCTCGGAACGCCCCGGCAGGCAAACTAGTTCCTCTCCCAGTGCCTCAGTGACCTTGGTCACACCTGTCCATAGACTTTGTCACCGACCGTCCACGTTCTGACGGCTTCACCACAGTCATGGTGGTCGTAGATCGGTTCTCCAAATCATGCCGTTTTTTGCCACTAACTGGTCGTCCTTCTGCTCTCCAGGTCACTGAGGTCCTGTTCCAACAGGTCTTCCGGCATTATGGACTTCCGGAGGACATCGTCTCGGACCGTGGCCCCCAATTCACCTCCCGAGTGTGGAAGGCTTTCCTTGGGAAGATCAGAGCCACGGCCTCTGTCGAATGGGCAGGTGGAGCGCATGAACCAGGAGCTGGGGAGGTTTTTTGTTGCCACTGTCAGGACCGGCAGGGTGAGTGGGCCGGTTTCTTCTTCCTCCACGGTTCTTACTCCCTTCCAGTGCATCCTGGGGTACCAGCCGGCCCTGGCCCCTTGGACACCCAGCCAGACCGATGCACCCGCTGTCGACGAGTGGTTCCACAGGGCCGGACAGGTCTGGGACGTTGCCCATGTCCATCTCCAGAGGGCCATTCGTCGGCAGAAGGACCAAGCCGACCGCCACTGCAGTGAGGCCCCTGTATTCCAGCCTGGGGATCGTGTCTGGCTGTCCACAAAAAAACTCCCTCTACGCCTGCCCTGCAAGAAACTGAGTCCCCGGTTTGTGAGGCCGTTTAAGGTCCTCCGGCGGATAAATGAGGTATCATACCGGCTGCTCCTTCCCCTCACTACCGTGTCTCACCCACTTTTCATGTGTCTCTCCTCAGGCCAGTGGTTCCTGGTCCTCTGGCGGATGCCGTCCCCCGGGGTACGCCTCCTCTGCCCCTGGACATTGACGGGAGTCCAGCGTATACAGTGAGGGACCTGCTGGACTCCAGGTTCCGTGGGGGACGGCTCCATTATCTGGTGGACTGGGAGGAGTATGGTCCTGAAGAGAGGAGCTGGGTTCCGGCTGGGGACGTTCTGGACCCCAACCTAATTCGGGACTTCCACCGTCGCCGCCCTGACCGGCCTGCTCCTCGTCCTCGGGGTTGTCCTCCTGGCCGGCAACGTCCAGCGGCTGGAGCCGCACGTCCGGGGGGGAGGGGGTACTATCACGTCTCCTCCCGTTTCTCCCCTCCGGCGCTCTGATTCACCGGTCAACTGAGCCACCGGTCTGAGCAACACTGGAATGGAAACCCAACGCACCCTAATCACCTCCAGCGCACCTGCACCTCATCATCTCATCCCCACCCCTATTTAGCCCTGGACTGTTCCGGAAGATGTTGTGTGTGATTGTTTAAGCTTCGTGTCGTTTACTCTCTCTTTGTTATTTCTCTTTGTCATTGTTAAGTAAACCTTGACCTTGTTAATTCCTGCGTCTGCGTCCTGCCTCTCCGTATACTCAGTACGCGTCACATTCACCAGACACTGGGAGATGAATTCACCTTTCAGCAGGACAATAACCTAAAACACAAGGCCAAATCTACACTGGAGTTGCTTACCAAGAAGACAGTGAATGTTCCTGAGTGGCCGAGTTACAGTTTAGACTTAAATCTACTTGAAAATCTATGGCAAGACCTGAAAATGGTTGTCTAGCTATGATATACAATCAATTTGACAAAGCTTGAAGAATTAATAAAAGAATAATGGGCAAATGTTGCACAATCCAGGTGTGGAAAGCTCTTAGAGACTTACCCAGAAAGACTCACAGCTGTAATCGCTGCCAAAGGTGATTCTAACATGTATTGACTCAGGGGGTTGAATACTTATCTAATAAAGACATGAGTGTTTTATTTTTCCAATTTCTTTCTCCAAATGTTAGAATTTTTCTTCCACTTTGACATTACAGAGTATTTTGTGTAGATCATTGACCAAAAAATTACAATTAAATCCATTTTAATCCCACAACAGAATATGTTAATGTGATTTTTTTTTGTAAACCCTGTAACTGTTTTGAATTCCAAGAAGAGATGGAAAATTAATCTGCTTAGGAATGAATCATGCAAAACATGTTTTATTTTTTTGGCACGGCGTCAATGAGATTCAATTCTATGATCTTCTGTTCTCTATCCATGGAATTAGTCCACTTCACCACCAGGATGTTAGATACATGCCATGTTTTTTGAACTCATACAAAGCTGTTCATTGTAGTCTATTCAAACAGACCCCATTTCAAAGGAAACAGACGAGGTGTAGCTGCCAACATAGCTGAACACATAGTAGATCGTTTTGTTGACACTGAGAATGGAATGTATATGTTTTTAAATAACATTCTTAGAACGTTCTTTGAACTTTACTAATGTTTTCTTGTGGTTTTTATGTAACGTTTTCTTAATGTTCTGAGAACATGAGTTTAAACCTGTAGAAAACGTTATGCTGAAGTACTGAAATTCCCACAGAAGAAACATGGTTCTCAGAACGTTATGCCCTCGTAAAACTGACTATCCTACCGATCCTTGACTTCGGCGATGTCATTTACAAAATAGCTTCCAACACTCTACTCAGCAAATTGGATGTAGTCTATCACAGTGCCATCCGTTCTGTCACCAAAGCCCCATATAGTACCCACCATTGTGACCTGTACGCTCTCGTTGGCTGGCCCTCACTACATATTCTTCACCAAACCCACTGGCTCCAGGTCATCTATAAATCACTTCTAGGCAAATCCCCGCCTTATCTTAGCTCATTGGTCACCATAGCAACACCCACCCGTAGTATGCGCTCCAGCAGGTATATCTCACTGGTCATCCCCAAAGCCAACACCTCCATTGGCCGCCATTCCTTCCAGTTCTCTGCTGCAAATGACTGGAACGAACTGCAAAAATCTCTGAAGCTGGAGACTCTTATCTCCCTCAATAACTTTAAGCATCAGTTGTCAGAGCAGCTTACCGATCACTGCACCTGTACACAGCCCATCTGTAATTAGCCCACCCAACTACCTCATCCCCATATTGTTATTTACATTGTTATTTATTTTGCTAATTTGCACCCCAGTATCTCTATTTGCACATCATCTTCTGCACATCTATCACTCCAGTGTTAATACTAAATTGTAATTATTTTGCACTATGGCCTATTTATTGCCTTACCTCCATAATTTACCACATTTGCACACACTGTATATATATTTTCTATTGTGTTATTGACTTTATGTTTTGTTTTACCCCATATGTAACTCTGTGTTGTTGTTGTTTTTATCGCACTGCTTTGCTTTATCTTGGCCAGGTCGCAGTTGTAAATGAGAACTTGTTCTCAACTGGCTTCATACCTGGTTAAATAAAGCTGAAATAAAAAAATAAACAAATGTGCTAGCTGGGTAACCTGCACCATTTCCAGACTGTTGTGGGAAGCTTGTATGCAAAATAACCATAGGACAACCACACTCTCACCAAGCTCTATGACACATATGGTTCTCAGAACGTTATGTGCTAACTGGGGTGTCACTGACTGACTGACTGACTGGGAGAAAAGGTTATGAGACCAGGGGCTTAGTGAGGTGATCCCAAGATGGTGGGTTCATGGAATTAGAATGAATTACAACTCCTGATAGAAACATAATTATAATTATATGGGTGGGTCTAGTCCTTTGGGTGATGATGTCACAGCTGGTTCCTTTTCATTCTGAAGAATTCAAACTCTTGGATGGAGAGATTGGTTGGGTTTGGGTCACTCACTACCACTGGCTCATGAATCGTGTGCACAACGAACGCTACAGAAAGGAAATGATTCACTTGTGCACTTGCTGTGTGTCAGTTATATAAAGTGCATTTCTATCGGGAACATTGTCTGAACTTTTCACGTTACTCACTTAAAGGAGTTGTTTGACGCTGTAATGCTGGTTTCTTATTAGTAGATGTGTTACTTGACGCTGTAATGCTGGTTTCTTATTGGTAGATGTGTTGATTGACACTGTAATGCTGGTTTCTTATTGGTAGATGTGTTGATTGACACTGTAATGCTGGTTTCTTATTGGTAGATGTGTTGATTGACGCTGTATGCTGGTTTCTTATTGGGAGATGTGTTGATTGACGCTGTAATGCTGGTTTCTTATTGGGAGATGTTTTGATTGACGCTGTAATGCTGGTTTCTTATTGGGAGATGTTTTGATTGACGCTGTAATGCTGGTTTCTTATTGGTAGATGTGTTGATTGACACTGTAATGCTGGTTTCTTATTGGTAGATGTGTTGATTGACGCTGTATGCTGGTTTCTTATTGGTAGATGTGTTGATTGACACCGTAATGCTGGTTTCTTATTGGGAGATGTGTTGATTGACGCTGTATGCTGGTTTGTTATTGGTAGATGTGTTAAATTTAAGCTGTAATACTACTCTGTGATAGGTTAATGGATTGACTGAGTGTAAATCTTGTCTCTGATAGGTGGATGTCGCCATGCCATTTGGGTGCCTTGCCCTGCGAGATGGGCGGAACTTAGACAACATCTATGATGTCACCGATAAGTATGAGATGGGACAGGTCCTTAAAGCGTAAGTGCCATTTATATATTGTCACGATGTTAGAAATGGTGTGGTGTGGAATCAGGCGCAGAAGCAGATGGACAGTCCAACAAGACTTTACTGGAGAGTGCAAAATAATCCAAAACAGCCAGAGGCCAAAAAGACGCACACAGGCGTCAAAACACGAGCGCACAACACAGGGCGCAAAACTCTCCTCAACCGAGGAGGAAGCTAAATAGCAATGGCGTACCGAAACATGGGTAACGCACAAACACCTGACACAAAACAATTACACACAACACTACACTAACAACAAGGAAACTAAATAGGGTGCTTAATGAGACATAACACAAGACAGGTGTGGCTAACAGACAAAACTAATCAAACAGGAAACATGGAGCGGTGGCAGCTAGTACTCCGGAGACGACGACCGGCGAAACCCGCCCGAACAAGGAGGAGGAGATGCCTCGGCCGAAACCGTGACAGTACCCCCCCCTTGACGCGCGGCTCCAGCCGTGCGCCGCCTCCGGCCTCGGGGACGCCCAGGAGGACGCGGAGCAGGGCGCGTAGGATGACCACGATGGAATTCGGTCATCAGGGACGGATCCAGAATGTCCCTCCTCGGCACCCAGCACCGCTCCTCCGGACCGTACCCCTCCCACTCCAAGAGATATTGGAGACCCCCCATCCGGCGTCTCGAATCCAGGATGGTCCGAACAGTGTACGCCGGAGCCCCCTCGATCTCCAACGGGGGCGGAGGAGTCTCCTCAATCTCGAAGTCCTGGAGTGGACCAGCTACCACCGGCCTGAGGAGAGACACATGGATTGAGGGGTTAATATTCTTGTAATCAATAGGTAGTTCTAACCTGTAACACACCTCATTCAATCTCCTCAGGACTTTAAAAGGCCCCACAAACCGCCGACCCAGCTTCCGGCAGGGCAGGCGGAGGGGTAGGTTTCTGGTTGAGAGCCAGACTCGATCTCCAGGTGCGTACACTGGCCCCTCACTGCGGTGTAGGTCGGCGCTCGTCTTTTGTCGACGTATGGCACGCTGCAGATGGACGTGAGCAGCGTTCCACGTCTCCTCCGAGCGCCGTACCCACTCATCCACAGCGGGGGCCTCGATCTGGCTCTCATGCCACGGTGCCAGAACCGGCTGGTACCCTAATACACACTGAAAAGGGGTTAGTCTAGTGGAGGAGTGGCGGAGAGAGTTCTGTGCCATCTCGGCCCAGGGCACATATCTCGCCCACTCCTCCGGCCGGCCCTGACAATATGACCTCAGAAACCTACCCACATCCTGGTTGACTCTTTCGACCTGCCCATTGCTTTCCGGGTGGTAACCCGAGGTAAGGCTCACCGAGACCCCCAAACGTTCCATAAATGCTCTCCAGACTCTGGAGGTAAACTGGGGGCCTCGATCGGACACTATATCCTCGGGTACCCCGTAATGCCGGAAGACGTGAGTGAATAGAGCCTCAGCGGTCTGTAGGGCAGTAGGAAGACCCGGCATGGGAAGGAGACGACAGGCCTTAGAGAACCGATCCACAACGACCAGGATGGTGGTATTCCCCTGTGAGGAGGGAAGATCGGTAACAAAATCCACCGATAGGTGAGACCAGGGTCGTTGTGGAACGGGCAGGGGCTGTAATTTACCCCTGGGCAAGTGTCTGGGTGCCTTTTAAAGTCCTGAGGAGATTGAATGAGGTGTGTTACAGGTTAGAACTACCTATTGATTACAATAATATTAACCCCTCATTCCATGTGTCTTTCCTCAGGCCGGTGGTAGCTGGTCCACTCCAGGACTTCGAGATTGAGGAGACTCCTCCGCCCCCGTTGGAGATCGAGGGGGCTCCGGCGTACACTGTTCGGACCATCCTGGATTCGAGACGCCGGATGGGGGGTCTCCAATATCTCGTGGAGTGGGAGGGGTACGGTCCGGAGGAGCGGTGCTGGGTGCCGAGGAGGGACATTCTGGATCCGTCCCTGATGACCGAATTCCATCGTGGTCATCCTACGCGCCCTGCTCCGCGTCCTCCTGGGCGTCCCCGAGGCCGGAGGCGGCGCACGGCTGGAGCCGCGCGTCAAGGGGGGGGTACTGTCACGGTTTCGGCCGAGGCAGCTCCTCCTCCTTGTTCGGGCGGGTTTCGCCGGTCGTCGTCTCCGGAGTACTAGCTGCCACCGCTCCATGTTTCCTGTTTGATTAGTTTTGTCTGTTAGCCACACCTGTCTTGTGTTATGTCTCATTAAGCACCCTATTTAGTTTCCTTGTTGTTAGTGTAGTAAAGGTGTGTAATTCTGTCACGATGTTAGAAATGGTGTGGTGTGGAATCAGGCGCAGAAGCAGATGGACAGTCCAACAAGACTTTACTGGAGAGTGCAAAATAATCCAAAACAGCCAGAGGCCAAAAAGACGCACACAGGCGTCAAAACACGAGCGCACAACACAGGGCGCAAAACTCTCCTCAACCGAGGAGGAAGCTAAATAGCAATGGCGTACCGAAACATGGGTAACGCACAAACACCTGACACAAAACAATTACACACAACACTACACTAACAACAAGGAAACTAAATAGGGTGCTTAATGAGACATAACACAAGACAGGTGTGGCTAACAGACAAAACTAATCAAACAGGAAACATGGAGCGGTGGCAGCTAGTACTCCGGAGACGACGACCGGCGAAACCCGCCCGAACAAGGAGGAGGAGCTGCCTCGGCCGAAACCGTGACATATATGATCACTAAAGACCATAGACTGCTATACTTTTAATACTATATATTGCAGATCCCTATGGGCCCTAATCAAATGTAGTGCACTACATTTGGGACGCAACCTTAATGTAATGGAATCAACCCTCTATGCAGCTGTTCCACAAACAGTTTTTAATTTCATTCAGTTTCCACTTCCTCCTCTCCTCCTCTCCTCCTCTCCCTCCTCTCCTCCTCTCCTCTCCTCCTCCTCCTCTCCTCCTCTCCTCCTCTCCTCTCTCCTCCTCCTCTCCTCTCCTCCTCTCCTCTCCTCCTCCTCTCCTCTCCTCCTCTCCTCTACCCTCTCCTCTCTCCCCTCTCCTCTTCTCCCTCCTCTCCTCCTCTCCTCTTCTCCCTGCTCTCCTCCTCTCCCCCTCTCCTCCTCTTCTCCTCTCCTCTCCTCCTCTCCTCCTCTCCTCCTCTCCTCCTCTCCTCCTCTCCCTCTCCTCCTCTCCCCCTCTCCCTCTCCCCCTCTCCTCTTCTCCCTCCTCTCCTCCTCTCCTCTTCTCCTGCTCTCCTCCTCTCACCCCTCTCCTCCTCTCCTCCTCTCCTCTTCTCCCTGCTCTCCTCCTCTACCCCTCTCCTCCTCTTCCTCCTCTCCTCCTCTCCCTCTCTCCTCTCCCCCTCTCCCCTTCTCCCCCTCTCCTCCTCTCCTCCTCTCCTCCTCTCCCTCTCCTCCTCTCCCCCTCTTCTCCCTCCTCTCCCCCTCTCCTCTTCTCCTCCTCTCCTCCTCTCTTCCTCTCCTCTCCTCTCCTCCTCTCCTCCCTCCTCCTCCTCTCCCCTCTCCTCCTCTTCTCTCCTCCTCTCCCCTTCTCCCCCTCTCCTCCTCTCCCCCTCCTCCTCCTCTCCTCCTCTCCCCTTCTCCCCCTCTCCTCCTCTCCCCCTCTCCTCTCTCCTCCCCCCTCTCCTCCCCCTCTCCTTGAGACGCCGAATTAATCTAAGATAACTGTCATTAGTTTTGACGTTTTTGTCGAGAAGATCTTAGTCGCGCAATCTGACATCTTACTAACACGTTTGGCGCAGTATTTCTGAAGTGAAAAATGTGCATGAAAATGATTAGTCTCTCGTTAAATGACAGAAAACACTTCATTAAAGAATCTCTACTGTTGACAAATCACCGACGAAGGGGCGTAGACTTGGCTGCCGACTTTCAACTTGCCTCGAGAATGTTTTTGTGTACGAAGACCAAAACAAAACAATAACGTTACAAAATGTTGTATAATATATAATATAATATATGCACAAACTGTTCCCAACTGCCTCCCAAAAAAAAGGGTTAAATATGAGACCCTTTGCTATGAGACTCGAAATTGAGCTCAGGTGCATCTTGTTTCCATTGATCATCCTTGAGATGTTTCTACAACTTGAGTGGAGTCCACCTGTGGTCAATTAAATTGATTTGACATGATTTGGAAAGGGCTCACACCTGTCTATATAAGGTCCCACAGTTCACAGTGCATGTCAGAGCAAATATAAATCATGAGGTTGAAGGAATTGTCCTTAGAGCTCCGAGACAGGATTGTGTCGAGGCACAGATCTGGGAAGGGTAGCTAAAAATGTCTGCAGCATTGAAGGTCCCCAAGAACACAGTGGCCTCCATCATTCTTAAATGGAAGAAGTTTAGAACCACCAAGACTCTTCCTAGAGCTGGCTGCCCCGGGCCAAACTGAGCAATCGGGGGAGTAGGGCATTGGTCAGGGAGGTGACCAAGAACCTGATGGTCACTCTGACAGAGCTCCAGAGTTCCTCTGTGGAGATGGGAGAAATTTCCAGAAGGACAAACCATCTCTGCAGCACTCCACCAATCAGGCCTTTATTGTAGAGTGGCCAGACAGAAGCCACTCCTCAGTAAAAGGCACATGACAGCCCGCTTGGAGTTTGCCAAAAGACACCTAAAGACTCTCAGACCATGAGAAACAAAATCCTCTGGTCTGATGAAACCAAGATTGAACTCTTTGCTTGAATGCCAAGCGTCACGTCTGGAGGAAATCTGGCACATCCCTACGGTGAAGCATGGTGGTAGCAGCATCATGCTGTGGGGATGTTTTTTCAGCAGCAGGGACTGGGAGACTAGTCAGGATCGAGGGAAAGATTAATGGAGCAAAGTACAGAGAGATCCTTGATGAAAACCTGCTCCAGAGCGCTCAGGACCTCAGACTGGGGGCGAAGGTTCACCTTCCAACAGGACAACGACCCTAAGCACACAGCCAAGACCAAACGCAGGACTGTACGTTTTGTTTACCCCATATGTAACTCTGTGTTGTTGTTGGTTTTATCGCACTGCTTTGCTTTATCTTGGCCAGGTCGCAGTCGTAAATGAGAACTTGTTCTCAACTGGCTTACCTGGTTAAATAAAGGTGAAATAAATAAATAAAAGGTGCTTCAACAAAGTACTGAGTAAAGGGTGTGAATACTTATGTAAATGTGATATTTCCGTTTTTTTATTTTATACATTTGCAAGAATTTCTAAAAACCTGCTTTTGCTTCGTCATTATGGGTATTGTGTGTAGATTGATGAGAGGGAAAAAAACGATTTAATCAATTTTAGAATAAGGCTGTAATGTAACAAATGTGGAAAAAGCTTCTTGTATCTCCTAGATATAGGAGAGACACATCAAAACCTTACTCCTTATGATTCATTGTTGTACTGTCTGTTTTGTCATTTATGAATGTGTTATTCAACGCGTTCCATGGACTATAGCAGTAAAGGCCAATTCAATATTTTATCAAATAATTTTGTATGTGTTATTTGTTACCTAAAATTCAAAATGAAATAGATAAATTATCCATGGTATGACCATGGTGAAACAATTCCATATGTTAGCTTAGTAGAATCCTCCCAAAGGCTTAAAATGCATCAGTCCTCTCTCTCTCTCTCTCTCTCTCTCCTCTCTCTCG
Source organism: Coregonus lavaretus (assembly GCF_964263955.1). Classification (NCBI taxonomy): domain Eukaryota; kingdom Metazoa; phylum Chordata; class Actinopteri; order Salmoniformes; family Salmonidae; genus Coregonus; species Coregonus lavaretus. The sequence goes on from NC_140007.1 coordinate 48,515,624, forward strand.
CCACCTCTCTCCCCTCTCCCTCCCCGTCTCTCTCTCCATCTCTCTCCCCCCTCTCTCTCTCTCTCTCTCTCTCTCTCACTCTCTCTCTCCTCTCTCTCTCTCTCTCTCTCTCTCTCTCTCCTCTCTCTCTCTCTCTCTCTACTCTCTCCTCTCTCTCGCCACCTCCCTCCCCGTCTCTCTCTCCATCTCTCTCTCCCCCCTCTCTCGCTCTCCTCTTTCTCTCTCTGTAGGAAGGAGTTCTGCGAGCTGTGTCTGGCTAAAGACCGACAAACCAACAAGGTGTTTGTCTGTAAGAAGTTTCTGAAGAAGGACGGGAGGAAAGTACGCAAGGCTGCCAAGAATGAAATCCTGATCCTCAAAATGTACGCGATCCTCAATGAGCGACATACCCTTTAACACATACCTAAATCTCTGTTTAAAACTAGTCTGAGTGGGAGTAGAAAGCCTAACAGAACATTTTAAAGCTTATCAAACTACAGCTGACGTTTTTTGCTTCTCTGTTTTCTACATTGATAAGCCACCTGGCCTCCCAAATGGTTCCCTGTACCCTATATAGTCTGCTACTTTCAATCCTGGTATAGACAATAGGGGGCCATTGCAGACGCAAACCTGTTCTCCGGATCTAAAGCAGATATTCATTTAAAGGAAATAACTAAACCCAGCCAGCAGACACTGTGGTCCTCCAGGAGATCAGATTGACAACCAGCCAGCAGACACTGTGGTCCTCAGTCCTCAGACAGCAGTTTGAGTCAATAGAAACCTGTTTGTGTGTCTGAATGTCTCCTGCTCTGGTTCCTAACGTCCCAAATGGGATCCTGTTCCCTTTATAGTGCGATACTTTTGATCTGGGCCCATAGGCACTATATAGTGAATAGGGTGCCATTTGGTACTCAATCTGACACTGTTAATAGAAAGCTGTGTCTGAATGCCTCCTCCTCTGTCTGTTCCAGGGTCAACCATCCAAACATCCTCCAACTGATCGACACGTTTGAGACGCGGAAAGAGTACTTCATCATCCAGGAGCTGTGAGTACATGACCTCCAAAGGCTACAGCCAGAGCCAGAGTTTCTTACTGTGCTCTGCTCCTCTCTGCAACAGAAGAGATACAGTATTTTAGCTGATGAGCTTTTTTACCCTTGATGACTGTAAACACACAAACACACACCGCTGTCTACTTAAAGCAGTACTCAGTACTCGTGGATGAATGTTTCTCTAGAGGATCTAGGCAGAGACTCCCTGTGAAAAATAAAGGTTAATTTATTTATTTTTAATAAAAAATAAAATAATAACAATCGTTATCAAGAATCAGCATGAGATGACTGTCATCACACTCACACGCTTCTTTATTCAAGTGGTTTAGAGATGCAGAGTCTTACAGCTCATTGGGTTAGCGCTGGGCTCGGAGGGCTCTTATTGGATAGCTGTGATTGCTTTAATAATTAGTTTAAAACAGATTGCTACGGGATATATGAAACAGGAAACAGGAGGTATGAAATAGGAGATATGAAACAGGAAACAGGAGATATGAAACAGGATATATGAAACAGGAAACAGGAGATATGAAACAGGAAACAGGAGGTATGAAACAGGAAACAGGAGATATGAAACAGGAAAAAGGAGATATGAAACAGGAGGTAATATAAAAGTAGACTGACACAGACGCAAGCACACTAATGATGAGAGAGAGACCAGGGAGCCGTTGGACCAGGGGTAATGAGAGAGAGACCAGGGGTAATGAGAGAGAGACCAGGGGTAATGAGAGAGAGACCAGGGGTAATGAGATAGAGACCAGGGAGCCGTTGGACCAGGGGTAATGAGAGAGAGACCAGGGGTAATGAGAGAGAGACCAGGGGTAATGAGAGAGAGACCAGGGGTAATGAGAGAGAGACCAGGGGTAATGAGATAGAGACCAGGGAGCCGTTGGACCAGGGGTAATGAGAGAGAGACCAGGGAGTCGTTGGACCAGGGGTAATGAGAGAGAGACCAGGGAGCCGTTGGACCAGGGGTAATGAGAGAGAGACCAGGGGTAATGAGAGAGAGACCAGGGGTAATGAGAGAGAGACCAGGGGTAATGAGAGAGAGACCAGGGAGTCGTTGGACCAGGGGTAATGAGAGAGAGACCAGGGGTAATGAGAGAGAGACCAGGGGTAATGAGAGAAAGACCAGGGAGCCGTTGGACCAGGGGTAATGAGAGAGAGACCAGGGAGCCGTTGGACCAAGGGTAATGAGAGAGAGACCAGGGAGCCGTTGGACCAAGGGTAATGAGAGAGAGACCAGGGGTAATGAGAGAGAGACCAGGGGTAATGAGAGAGAGACCAGGGAGCCGTTGGACCAAGGTAATGAGAGAGAGACCAGGGAGCCGTTGGACCAGGGGTAATGAGAGAGAGACCAGGGGTAATGAGAGAGAGACCAGGGGTAATGAGAGAGAGACCAGGGGTAATGAGAGAGAGACCAGGGAGCCGTTGGACCAGGGGTAATGAGAGAGAGACCAGGGAGCCGTTGGACCAAGGGTAATGAGAGAGAGACCAGGGAGCCGTTGGACCAGGGGTAATGAGAGAGAGACCAGGGAGCCGTTGGACCAGGGGTAATGAGAGAGAGACCAGGGAGCCGTTGGACCAAGGGTAATGAGAGAGAGACCAGGGAGCCGTTGGACCAGGGGTAATGAGAGAGAGACCAGGGAGCCGTTGGACCAAGGGTAATGAGAGAGAGACCAGGGAGCCATTGGACCAGGGGTAATGAGAGAGAGACCAGGGGTAATGAGAGAGAGACCAGGGGTAATGAGAGAGAGACCAGGGGTAATGAGATAGAGACCAGGGAGCCGTTGGACCAGGGGTAATGAGAGAGAGACCAGGGAGCCGTTGGACCAGGGGTAATGAGAGAGAGACCAGGGAGCCGTTGGACCAGGGGTAATGAGAGAGAGATCAGGGGTAATGAGAGAGAGACCAGGAGTAATGAGAGAGAGACCAGGGAGCCGTTGGACCAGGGGTAATGAGAGAGAGACCAGGGAGCCATTGGACCAGGGGTAATGAGAGAGAGACCAGGGAGCCGTTGGACCAGGGGTAATGAGAGAGAGACCAGGGAGCTGTTGGACCAGGGGTAATGAGATACACTCATCATTAACTCTACTTGCAGTCCTTATGGACTAATAACAAGGTGTGAGTGTGTGTGTGTGTGTGTGTGTGTGTGTGTGTGTGTGTGTCTGTGTCTGTGTCTGTGTCTGTGTCTGTCTGTGTGTGTGTGTGTGTGTGTGTGTGTGTGTGTCTGTGTGTGTGTGTGTGTGTGTGTGTGTGTGTGTGTGTGTGTCTGTGTGTGTGTGTATGTGTGTGTGTGTGTGTGTGTGTGTGTGTGTGTGTGTGTGTGTGTGTTTGTGTGTGTGTGTGTGTGTGTGTGTCTGTGTGTGTGTGTGTGTGTGTGTGTGTGTGTGTGTGTGTGTGTGTGTGTGTGTGTGTGTGTGTGTGTGTGTGTGTGTGTGTGTGTGTGTGTGTGTGTGTGTGTGTGTGTGTGGCAGGGCTACAGGCGGTGATGTGTTTGACTGGATTCTGGACCAGGGGAATTACACAGAGAGAGATGCCTCCAACGTGGTCAGACAGCTTCTACAGGCTGTATCCTACCTGCACTCACTCAACATAGTACACAGGAACCTCAAGGTAGGTCAAGGGGTGTGTGTGTGTGTGTGTGTGTGTGTGTGTGTGTGTGTGTGTGTGTGTGTGTGTAAAACCAAGAGAGATAACATTAAGGAGTCCCTCCTAACATTCAAGTATCCCTCCTAACATTCAAGTATCCCACCTAACATTAAAGTATCCCTCCTAACATTAAGGAGTCCCTCCTAACATTAAGGAGTCCCACCTAACATTAAGGAGTCCCTCCTAACATTCAAGTATCCCTCCTAACATTAAAGTATCCCTCCTAACATTAAGGAGTCCCACCTAACATTAAGGAGTCCCTCCCCTCATCTTGCCCCAAAAAGCGAATCTCCTCTATTTAGTGAACACAGTGACTATGGTTACATGCACACAATAATATGATTATTGAGAATAGTCAGATTAATGTAATAATTTGTTTAAAACGTTTATATTCTTTGCAAGAAGAACGATTTCCCTAATAATTGCAATCAAGATAAACATTCAACCACAGCGACCATGTTGTTTTTGTGAAGACGATTTGATTCTGAGTTCCGACATATAAAGTTTGTATGTGAAAACAATTTCTAAGATGTATACCGAACTCACTTCACTCGCGCATAAGAGGGAGGCTTGCGTTACCTGTGCTGGCACATGATCTCCTTAACAGCTTCTACCCCCAAGCCATAACACTGCTGAACAATTAGTCAAATGGCCACCTGGACTATTTACATTGACTCTTTCTTGAAAGGCATGGTTTCTTGTTGGTTAAGGGCTTGTAAGTAAGCATTTCACGGTAAGGTCTACACCTGTTGTATTCGGCGCATGTGCCAATTAAAGTTTGATTTGACCTTAACATTCACAAGGCCGCAGGGTCAGACACATTACCAGGATGTGTACTCAGAGGATGCACTGACCAGCTGGCAAGTGTCTTCACTGACATTTTCAAACTCTCGTTGACCCTGTCTGTAATACCTACATGTTTCTAGCAGACCACCATAGTCCCTGTGCCCAAGAACGCCAAGGTAACCTGTCTAAATGACTACCGACCCGTAGCACTCACATCTGTAGCCATGAAGTGCTTTGAAAGGCTGCTCACATCAACACCATCATCCCAGACACCACTGGACCCACTCCAATTCTCATACCGCCCCAACAGAAACATGGTAAAGATATGAAGCTCTCTACCTGCTCCACTGTGTGTGTGTGTGTGTGTGTGTGTGTGTGTGTGTGTGTGTGTGTGTGTGTGTGTGTGTGTTTTGTGGTTCTACAGTTGGAGAACCTGATGTACTACACAGAGAACAATCACAACAAAGTGGTTCTGCGGGATTTCTACCTGTCCAAGTTTGAGAACGGTTCCATCACAGAACCCTGTGGAACACCGGAGTACCTGGGTAGGGTACCTCTCTCTCTCTGCTCTCCCCCCTCTCCCCCTCTCCCCATCTCCCTTCTCACCCCATCTTCCTTTTCTAACTCTCCTCTGTCACTCTCCCCATCACCATCTCCCTTCTCTCCTCCTCCTCCTCCTCCCCCTCTCCTCCTCCTCCCCCTCTTCTCCTTCCCCCTCTCCCTCCCTCTCCTCCTCCTCCTCCCTCTCCTCCTCCTCCCCCCTCTTCTCCTCCCCCCTCTCCTCCCTCTCCTCCTCCTCCCCCTCTTCTCCTCCTCCTCCTCCTCCCTCTCCTCCTCCTCCCCCCTCTTCTCCTCCCCCCCTCTCCTCCCTCTCCTCCTCCTCCCTCTTCTCCTCCTCCTCACCCCTCTTCTCTCCTCCTCCTTCTCTCCCTCTCCTCCAGTCCTATCCTATAGTATCTACAGTAAAGGGCAGCTCAATCATTCTCACCAGAGAGAGAGAGAAGAGAGAGAGAAGAGAGAGAGAAGAGAGAGGAAAGAGAGGGAAGAAATAGGGAAGAGAGAGAGGGGAGAGAGAGAAAAGAGAGAGAGAGAGGAGTGAGATAAGAGAGGGAAGAGAGAGGGAAGAGAAAGAAGAGAGAGAGAAGAGAGAGAGGGGAGAGAGAGAGGAGAGAGGGAGGAGTGAGAGAAGAGAGAGAGAAGAGAATGAGAGAAGGGAGGGAAGAGAGAGAAGAGAGAGAGAGAAGAGAGGGAAGAGAGAGAGGAGAGGGAAGAGAGAGAGAAGAGAGAGAAGAGAGAGAGGAGAGAGAGAGAGAGAGGGGGGGGAGATAGAGAGAGAGGAGAGAGAGAGAGAGAGGGAGAGAGAGAGAGAGAGAGAAGAGAGAGAGGAGAGAGAGGAGAGGGAAGAGAGAGAGAAGAGAGAGAAGAGAGAGAGGAGAGAGAGAAGAGAGGGAAGAGCGAGAAGAGAGAGAGGAGAGAGCGAGAGAGAAGAGAGGGGGAAAAGAGAGAAGAGAGAGAGAGAGAGAGAGAGAGAGAGAGAGAGAAGAGAGAGAGAGAGAGAGAGAGAGAGAGAGAGAGAGAGAGAGAAGGAGAGAGGGAGAGAGACAGAGAAATGAGAGATGAGGGGATAGAAAGAGGAGAGAGAAAAAGGACTGATTTCATCTGATGATGAATAATGAAGCAAGTTAACCTTCTCTCTGTTCCCCCACCTCTATCACCCCTTAACCTTCTCTCTGTTCCCCCACCTCTCTATCACCCCTTAACCTTCTCTCTGTTCCCCCAACTATCTATCACCCCTTAACCTTCTCTCTGTTCCCCCACCTCTCTATCACCCCTTAACCTTCTCTCTGTTCCCCCACCTCTCTATCACACCTTAACCTTCTCTCTGTTCCCCACCTCTCTATAACCCCTTAACCTTCTCTCTGTTCCCCACCTCTCTATCACCCCTTAACCTTCTCTCTGTTCCCCCACCTCTCTATCACCCCTTAACCTTCTCTCTGTTCCCCCACCTCTCTATAACCCCTTAACCTTCTCTCTGTTCCCCCACCTCTCTATCACCCCTTAACCTTCTCTCTGTTCCCCCACCTCTCTATCACCCCTTAACCTTCTCTCTGTTCCCCCACCTCTCTATAACCCCTTAACCTTCTCTCTGTTCCCCCACCTCTATAACCCCTTAACCTTCTCTCTGTTCCCCCACCTCTCTATAACCCCTTAACCTTCTCTCTGTTCCCCCACCTCTATAACCCCTTAACCTTCTCTCTGTTCCCCCACCTCTATAACCCCTTAACCTTCTCTCTGTTCCCCCACCTCTCTATAACCCCTTAACCTTCTCTCTGTTCCCCCACCTCTATCACCCCTTAACCTTCTCTCTGTTCCCCCACCTCTATAACCCCTTAACCTTCTCTCTGTTCCCCCACCTCTCTATCACCCCTTAACCTTCTCTCTGTTCCCCCACCTCTCTATCACCCCTTAACCTTCTCTCTGTTCCCCCACCTCTCTATAACCCCTTAACCTTCTCTCTGTTCCCCCACCTCTCTATCACCCCTTAACCTTCTCTCTGTTCCCCCACCTCTCTATCACCCCTTAACCTTCTCTCTGTTCCCCCACCTCTCTATAACCCCTTAACCTTCTCTCTGTTCCCCCACCTCTATAACCCCTTAACCTTCTCTCTGTTCCCCCACCTCTCTATAACCCCTTAACCTTCTCTCTGTTCCCCCACCTCTATAACCCCTTAACCTTCTCTCTGTTCCCCCACCTCTATAACCCCTTAACCTTCTCTCTGTTCCCCCACCTCTCTATAACCCCTTAACCTTCTCTCTGTTCCCCCACCTCTCTATAACCCCTTAACCTTCTCTCTGTTCCCCCACTTCTCTATCACCCCTTAACCTTCTCTCTGTTCCCCCACCTCTATAACCCCTTAACCTTCTCTCTGTTCCCCCACCTCTATAACCCCTTAACCTTCTCTCTGTTCCCCCACCTCTCTATCACCCCTTAACCTTCTCTCTGTTCCCCCACCTCTCTATCACCCCTTAACCTTCTCTCTGTTCCCCCACCTCTCTATAACCCCTTAACCTTCTCTCTGTTCCCCCACCTCTATAACCCCTTAACCTTCTCTCTGTTCCCCCACCTCTCTATAACCCCTTAACCTTCTCTCTGTTCCCCCACCTCTCTATCACCCCTTAACCTTCTCTCTGTTCCCCCACCTCTCTATAACCCCTTAACCTTCTCTCTGTTCCCCCACCTCTCTATAACCCCTTAACCTTCTCTCTGTTCCCCCACCTCTCTATAACCCCTTAACCTTCTCTCTGTTCCCCCACCTCTATAACCCCTTAACCTTCTCTCTGTTCCCCCACCTCTCTATAACCCCTTAACCTTCTCTCTGTTCCCCCACCTCTCTATAACCCCTTAACCTTCTCTCTGTTCCCCCACCTCTATAACCCCTTAACCTTCTCTCTGTTCCCCCACCTCTCTATAACCCCTTAACCTTCTCTCTGTTCCCCCACCTCTATAACCCCTTAACCTTCTCTCTGTTCCCCCACCTCTCTATAACCCCTTAACCTTCTCTCTGTTCCCCCACCTCTCTATCACCCCTTAACCTTCTCTCTGTTCCCCCACCTCTCTATAACCCCTTAACCTTCTCTCTGTTCCCCCACCTCTCTATAACCCCTTAACCTTCTCTCTGTTCCCCCACCTCTCTATCACCCCTTAACCTTCTCTCTGTTCCCCCACCTCTCTATCACCCCTTAACCTTCTCTCTGTTCCCCCACCTCTCTATCACCCCTTAACCTTCTCTCTGTTCCCCCACCTCTCTATAACCCCTTAACCTTCTCTCTGTTCCCCCACCTCTCTATCACCCCTTAACCTTCTCTCTGTTCCCCCACCTCTCTATCACCCCTTAACCTTCTCTCTGTTCCCCCACCTCTCTATCACCCCTTAACCTTCTCTCTGTTCCCCCACCTCTCTATAACCCCTTAACCTTCTCTCTGTTCCCCCACCTCTCTATAACCCCTTAACTTTCTCTCTGTTCCCCACCTCTCTATAACCCCTTAACCTTCTCTCTGTTCCCCCAACTCTCTATAACCCCTTAACCTTCTCTCTCTTTCTCTCGCTCTCTTTCCCCTAAACTTTTTTTCTCTCCCTTACTTTCACTCTCACTCTCGCTCTCTCTCTCTCTCTCTCTCTGTCAGCTCCAGAGGTTGTGGCCAGACATCGGTACGGTCGACCAGTGGACTGTTGGGCAGTAGGGGTCATCATGTATATACTGTGAGTGTTCATACAGGCTACATACTGTTAGGTCATAGAGGAGTTATATAACATGTAAAACTCTGGGTCTCAACTTACTGAATAGTAGAATACACAAAGAGCAAGTTCAAAATTTGGTTGTGCATCAGTAATTTTTCAGCTAACAATTTTTACATTGGTAAATTAGTCTAGCCAGCTATCCAAGGCCGGACTTACTGACTACACACATTTTTTTTTATGGTTTTTATAGACATGCAATTTAACTGTAAAAATGTATTACCTTTTAATGTGCCATGAACACAACCATGTTTTCATCTGATTGTCAAACAAATCACTTCAAAAAGTAGGTTACCTTTGCATGTTCATCCAAAATAATTCCATCATCCGAACAGTGCAATTCGGTACTGCGATTTGATGTTCCAAACATATTGCTCACTAATACGTCTCCTGCAGAGAGACAAGAGGGAGCATGTCTCATGGAAATAAAAGTGCTGAAAACATGTTGGCTCACTATCTAAAAAGAAGATGGAGAACAAGCTATAGGATGGAAAATACTGGTGTTTTGGCGCGTCTTTGTCACGGTTTCGGCCGAGGCTGCTCCTCTTCCTTGTTCGGGCAGGCTTCGGCGGTCGTCGTCTCCGGAGTACTAGCTGCCACCGTTCTATGTTTCATGTTCTTTTGGTTTTGTCTGTTTCATAACACCTGTCCCTTATTTGTGTATTAATTGTTTCCCTTATTTAGTTCGTGTGTTTGGGTCAGGTGTTATGCGTGATTGTTCATTGTCAGCCTGCCTCTGTGAAGTTCGGATTATTTCTCTCGTTGTGTTTTCCCGAGAGCTCGCACTGTGTGCGCTTTTCTTGTTTTGACGCACTGTGTGTTTTGTGCGTAATTGTGTGCGCCACCCGGTTGGGTTGGCTACTCCTTGTTCTCGTTGCTTTGGGAACATTACTAAAGACGGTTGAAGTCATCCTGGGTCCTGCGCTTGATTCCTTCCACTCACCTACACACACCACTCTGACAGAATCACGCATCAATCATGGAATCAGCAGGAGCGACCACGCCGACAGCCGAGATGGCAGAACGTCTTCGTGGTCAGGAGGACCGCATCAATCAGGTCTGTCACGCCCTGGAGGGAGTGATGAATACTCTGCACCGATGGGAGACCAGCGGGGTTCCCACACCTCCACCAACCGAACCAGCCCCATCGGTCAGCCCCCCCGTCTCATCTCCGGAACCTAGTGGGATTCGGCTCTCGCTCCCGAGGGCGTACGACGGCTCCACTGCCGGGTGTCAAGGATTCCTGCTGCAGGTGGAGCTCTACCTCGCCACCGTCCACCCGGCGCCCTCGGGACACGAGAGCGTCTCAGCCCTCATCTCCTGTCTCACCGGCAAGGCGTTGGAGTGGGCCAACGCCGAGTGGAGGAGAATGGACGCCGCTACTACGAACTATGCGGAGTTCTCCCGCCGCTTCCGTGCTGTGTTCGACCATCCACCGGAAGGGAAGGCGGCGGGGGAACGTCTGTTCTACCTCCGACAGGGGATGAGGGGCGCCCAGGACTTTGCCTTAGAGTTCCGGACCCTAGCGGCTGATGCAGGGTGGAATGAGCGGGCCCTTATCGACCATTTCCGCTGCAGCCTCCGGGAGGACGTCCAGCGAGAGTTGGCGTGCAGGGACACGTCGTTGACGTTCGACCAGCTGGTCGACATGGCCATCCGGCTGGATACCCTGCTCGCCACCCGTGGGCGTCCCGGAGGGGGGGGTTCGCCCATTCCACTCTCCAGCACCTCCGAGCCGAGCCCTATGGAGCTCGGAGGTGCTGGCGCTAGGGAACGGAGGAGGAGGAGCCCGAGGGGACCCGGCCCTTGCACCAACTGTGGTCGTGGAGGACACACCGCGGCTAGGTGTTGGGGCGGGTCCTCCAGTGAGGGAGATGGCAGGTCACGCATTGGGGGGTCCCCCCAGGTGAGTAGGCGCCCTGCTTACCCAGAGCTTTCTGTCGTGCACCTAACCTTGCCTGTTTGTTTCCCACAGGTTGCACCTCGTTCCCAGCATAAGGCGCTGGTAGATTCAGGCGCAGCTGGGAATTTTGTAGATCGCCAGTTCTGTATAGAGTTAGGGATTCCCCTCCTTCCAGTGGATAAACCTTTCCCCGTCCATGCCCTAGATAGCCGTCCGTTAGGGTCTGGGTTGATTAGGGAAGTCACAGCACCCATTCAGATGACGGCGCAGGAGGGTCATGAGGAGAGAATTCAGCTCTATCTGATTGACTCTCCTGCGTATCCGGTAGTGCTGGGTCTTCCCTGGTTGATGACTCATGACCCTATTATTAGGTGGCGAGAGAAAGCTCTTAAAGGGTGGTCTGCTCAATGTGAGGGGCGGTGTCTGGGTGTTTCCATAGGGGCGACCTCGGTGGAGAGTCCGAATCTAATGCCAGCACTGCAGATTCCCCCCGAGTATGAGGATTTGGCACTGGCGTTCAGTAAGACTCGGGCGGCGCAGCTGCCGCCTCATAGACGGGGGGATTGTGCGATAGATCTCCAGTCAGGAGCAGCTCTCCCGCGGAGCCATGTGTATCCCTTGTCTCAAGAGGAGAGAAAGGCTATGGAGACATACATCTCTGAGTCTCTGAGACAGGGATACATACGGCCCTCCGTTTCACCCGCTTCCTCAAGTTTCTTTTTTGTAAAGAAAAAGGATGGAGGTCTGCGCCCGTGTATTGATTACCGCGGTCTCAATCAGATCACAGTGAAGTACAGCTATCCACTTCCTCTGATTGCGACTATGACGGAGTCACTGCACGGTGCGCGGTTCTTTACAAAATTGGATCTTAGGAGCGCATATAACTTGGTACGCATTCGAGCGGGCGATGAATGGAAGACAGCGTTTAGCACGACTTCCGGACACTACGAGTATCTAGTCATGCCATATGGGTTGATGAATGCTCCCTCAGTCTTCCAATCCTTCGTCGATGAGATTTTCCGGGACATGCAGGGACAGGGAGTAGTTGTGTACATCGACGACATTCTGGTGTATAGTCCTACCCGTGCTGAGCATGTAGCCCTGGTGCGCCGAGTATTGAGGAGGCTGTTGGAGCATGACCTATATGTCAAGGCAGAGAAATGTCTGTTTTTCCAGAAGTCGGTCTCCTTTCTGGGTTACCAGTTGTCTGCGTCAGGGGTGAAGATGGAGGTAGACCGGGCGTCAGCTGTGCGTAATTGGCAGACCCCAACCACTGTGAAGGAGGTGCAACGGTTCTTGGGTTTTGCGAATTATTACCGGAGGTTTATCCGGGGTTTTGGACAGGTGGCAGCTCCCATAACGTCTCTGTTAAAGGGGGGTCCGGTGCGCTTGCGGTGGTCAGCTGAGGCGGACAGGGCATTTGGGAGACTAAAGGACCTGTTTACCTCGGCGCCGGTGCTGGCGCATCCGGATCCTTCTTTACCGTTCCAAGTAGAGGTGGACGCGTCAGAGGCCGGGATAGGGGCCGTTCTTTCCCAGCGTTCTGGCACTCCACCTAAACTCCGTCCCTGTGCGTTCTACTCTAAGAAGCTCAGTCCGGCGGAGCGGAATTATGACGTAGGAGACAGGGAGCTGTTAGCCGTGGTACAGGCCCTAAAGGTGTGGCGGCATTGGCTCGAGGGGGCTCAACACCCTTTCCTCATTCTAACTGACCATCGTAACCTGGAGTACATCCGGGCAGCTAGGAGACTGAATCCTCGCCAGGCTCGTTGGACTATGTTCCTAGCCCGGTTTGTGTTTAAGATCACATACATCCCTGGGTCCCAGAACGGGAAGGCAGATGCTCTGTCTCGGCGGTATGACGCAGAGGAGAGGTCAGTTGAGTCCACGCCCATACTACCGGAGTCTTGTCTGGTTGCTCCGGTGGTGTGGGAGGTTGATGGTGAGATCGAGCGGGCGTTACGCACCGACCCGAGTCCTCCACAGTGTCCTGTGGGTCGGACGTACGTTCCGCTCGAGGTACGCGATCGCCTCATTTGTTGGGCTCATACGTCCCCCTCCTCTGGCCATCCGGGTATCGGCCGGACAGTGCACTGCCTTAGCACGAAGTACTGGTGGCCAACGTTAGCTAGGGATGTGAGGATTTATGTCTCCTCCTGTTCGGTGTGTGCCCAGTGTAAGGCGCCCAGACATTTGCCCAGGGGTAAGTTACAACCCCTGCCTATTCCACAACGACCCTGGTCCCACCTCTCGGTGGATTTTGTTACCGACCTCCCCCCCTCACAGGGGAATACTACCATCCTGGTCGTTGTGGATCGGTTCTCTAAGGCCTGTCGTCTCCTTCCCATGCCGGGTCTACCCACTGCCCTACAGACCGCTGAGGCTCTGTTCACCCATGTCTTCCGGCATTACGGGGTACCCGAGGATATAGTGTCTGACCGAGGCCCCCAGTTCACCTCTAGGGTGTGGAGAGCATTTATGGAACGGTTGGGGGTTTCGGTAAGCCTTACCTCGGGGTACCACCCGGAGAGTAATGGGCAGGTTGAACGTGTCAACCAGGATGTGGGTAGGTTTCTGAGGTCATACTGTCAGGGCCGGCCGGAGGAGTGGGCGAGATATGTGCCCTGGGCCGAGATGGCACAGAACTCTCTTCGCCACTCCTCCACCCAACTAACCCCTTTTCAGTGTGTATTAGGGTACCAGCCGGTTCTGGCACCATGGCATGAGAGCCAGATCGAGGCCCCCGCTGTGGATGAGTGGGTGCGGCGCTCGGAGGAGACGTGGGACGCTGCACACGTCCATCTGCAGCGTGCCATACGTCGACAGAAGACGAGCGCCGACCTACACCGCAGTGAGGGGCCAGTGTACGCACCTGGAGATCGAGTCTGGCTCTCAACCAGAAACCTGCCCCTCCGCCTGCCCTGCCGGAAGCTGGGTCGGCGGTTTGTGGGGCCATTTAAAGTCCTGAGGAGATTGAACGAGGTGAGTTATAGGTTAGAACTACCTGTTGATTACAAAAATATTAACCCCTCGTTCCATGTGTCTCTCCTCAGGCCGGTGGTAGCTGGTCCACTCCAGGACTTTGAGATTGAGGAGACTCCTCCGCCCCCGTTGGACATCGAGGGGGCTCCGGCGTACACCGTGAGGTCCATCCTGGATTCTAGACGCCGGATGGGGGGTCTTCAATATCTCGTGGAGTGGGAGGGGTACGGCCCGGAGGAGCGGTGCTGGGTGCCAAGGAGGGACGTCTTAGACCAGTCCCTACTGACCGATTTCCATCGGGGTCATCCTGCGCGCCCTGCTCCGCGTCGTCCGGGTCGTCCCCGAGCTCCGGGTCGGCGCACGGCTGGAGCCGCGCGTCAAGGGGGGGGTACTGTCACGGTTTCGGCCGAGGCTGCTCCTCTTCCTTGTTCGGGCAGGCTTCGGCGGTCGTCGTCTCCGGAGTACTAGCTGCCACCGTTCTATGTTTCATGTTCTTTTGGTTTTGTCTGTTTCATAACACCTGTCCCTTATTTGTGTATTAATTGTTTCCCTTATTTAGTTCGTGTGTTTGGGTCAGGTGTTATGCGTGATTGTTCATTGTCAGCCTGCCTCTGTGAAGTTCGGATTATTTCTCTCGTTGTGTTTTCCCGAGAGCTCGCACTGTGTGCGCTTTTCTTGTTTTGACGCACTGTGTGTTTTGTGCGTAATTGTGTGCGCCACCCGGTTGGGTTGGCTACTCCTTGTTCTCGTTGCTTTGGGAACATTACTAAAGACGGTTGAAGTCATCCTGGGTCCTGCGCTTGATTCCTTCCACTCACCTACACACACCACTCTGACAGTCTTAAGGATGGAGGGTCATTTAATTTCCAGTTTGTAGCCCTTTCCTGCAGTCAAATGACCAAAGCGCCCTCTAGTGGCCTCCTGGGTGGAATGTTATTAATATCTTTCATAATTTCATAACTAATAAGCGATATTTATTTTTTGCCGAAGATCAAACGGTTTTGTTATATTTCAGTCTTCTGTGATGTATATGAGGTGTAATATTGGGATGCAAACTCAATATTGAATACATTTCAACTCTATATCTGACATGGTACAGGTGCCTTCTTTTTCTTTAAGCCCTAAACCATGTCTGTGAGGTGGATACCTTTGTTTCAAAGTAGATTTGTTTAAGACTACCAAGAAACACTGTGACCCTCATTTAGCCCACTGCAGTAAAATGTTAAGCAAAAGTTTTTTCTAAATGATTGATGAAAAAAAGTACAGTCCAACCCATTGGGTATCTCATCACACCCTCATATTGTTTTACCCCATATGTAACTCTGTGTTGTTGTTTTTATCGCACTGCTTTGCTTTATCTTGGCCAGGTCGCAGTTGTAAATGAGAACTTGTTCTCAACTGGCTTACCTGGTTAAATAAAGGTTAAATAAAAATAAAAATAAAAAATATGCCATGTCTTGAAATATGCGGATAGACGGATTAAAACAACATTTATATTGTAAAACTTCTGACAGCCAACTTTTCTAACCCTGTCCCCAAATGTTGGACTTTATAGCGTTCCCAGAAGGCATGAATGATTGAGTCACTGTTAGTTTTACACTTAAGACATGACTCTGCCGTTGTGCTGTAGAATTTGTTCATTTTGTCTCTTGCGTAATAAAGTCTATACATGAGTTTATACTGAACGAAGCGTACATTTTCGTTAACTGTAATTTATATGTTTTCTAAGAGGTTGTCAGTTCGATAGGCTGTTATATATCTTAGCTATCATATAAGTATCCTTTTCTGACTCAAATAGAATTCCCTCAACATTGCTCTGATATCCAAAAGATTTCAGATCGAAATTGTGATAAAACTTTTAAATTGCGTGCATTTGAAAATATCTACATTGGTCAGTCCAATATTGCTTTTTAATTCTGTCATGGACATAATTGTGTTTCCTGTTACCAAGTCAGTTACGGTTTCTATGCCATTAGTGTTCCATGAGGACCAATCTATCAGGGAATTCTGAAACGCTATCCAAGGATTGTTCCATAGGGGTGTGTTTTCAGGGAGTGATATCGGTTCTTGTAGAATACGTTTCATTTTCTTCCATATTGTTATAGTTTTCTTAACAATTAAGTTGTTAATGTTCTTAGCTCCTTCCTTTGAAAACAGACACGTGAAAATATTCTGGGGATGAGCATCTTCAATATGTACCCATTGTTCCTGTTTAGTGCATTTAACTATATGTCTCAAGTAAAAGCCCTGGGGGGTGAGTTGATACAATCCCAAGTCTGGGAGGTTAAAACCCCCCTCAGACTCAGGAAGATGTAAAACTTTCCTTTTTATTCTATGAGTTTTATTTGCCCGTATAAAGTCTGTTATGACCGAGCATACTTTTTTAAAGAATGTCTTCGGTGGGATAATTGGTATTACCGAAAATGAAAATGACTTTTAGGGGGTTGGGGAGATCTCGTCCTGTCACCAGTAATAACTCATCATAATGATTAGTCCTGTCCCCAGTAATAACTCATCATAATGATTAGTCCTGTCCCCAGTAATAACTCATCATAATGATTAGTCCTGTCCCCAGTAATAACTCATCATAATGATTGAGGAGATTTTAATGTTTATTTGTATTTATTAGCTACTCTTCCTGGGGTTTATTATGGATCCCCATTAGTTCCTACCAAGGCAGCAGCTACTCTTCCTGGGGTTTATTATGGATCCCCATTAGTTCCTACCAAGGCAGCAGCTACTCTTCCTGGGGTTTATTATGGATCCCCATTAGTTCCTGCCAAGGCAGCAGCTACTCTTCCTGGGGTTTATTATGGATCCCCATTAGTTCCTACCAAGGCAGCAGCTACTCTTCCTGGGGTTTATTATGGATCCCCATTAGTTCCTGCCAAGGCAGCAGCTACTCTTCCTGGGGTTTATTATGGATCCCCATTAGTTCCTACCAAGGCAGCAGCTACTCTTCCTGGGGTTTATTATGGATCCCCATTAGTTCCTGCCAAGGCAGCAGCTACTCTTCCTGGGGTTTATTATGGATCCCCATTAGTTCCTACCAAGGCAGCAGCTACTCTTCCTGGGGTTTATTATGGATCCCCATTAGTTCCTGCCAAGGCAGCAGCTACTCTTCCTGGGGTTTATTATGGATCCCCATTAGTTCCTACCAAGGCAGCAGCTACTCTTCCTGGGGTTTATTATGGATCCCCATTAGTTCCTGCCAAGGCAGCAGCTACTCTTCCTGGGGTTTATTATGGATCCCCATTAGTTCCTGCCAAAGCAGCAGCTACTCTTCCTGGGGTTTATTATGGATCCCCATTAGTTCCTGCCAAGGCAGCAGCTACTCTTCCTGAGGTCCAGCAACATTAAGGCAGTTATATACAATTTAAAAAACATTAAGTGTGTGCCCTCAGGCCACTATTCTACTACCACATATCTACAACACAAAGTCCATGTGTACATGTGTGTAGAGTGCGGATGGTATCAAGTGTGTGTCTGTGCCTGTGTGTGTGTGTGTCTATTCACAGTCCCCACTGTTCCATAAGGTGTATTCTTACCTGTTTTTTAAATCTGATTTTACTGCTTGCGTCAGTTACCTGATGTGGAATAGAGTTCCATGTAGTCATGGCTCTATGTAGTACTGTGCGCCTCCCATAGTCTGTTCTGGACTTGGGGACTGTGAAGAGACCTCTGGTGGCATGTCTTGTGGGGCATGCATGGGTGTCTGAGCTGTGTGCTATTAGTTTAAACAGACACCTCGGTGCATTCAACATGTCAATACCTCTCACAAAAACAAGTAGTGATGAAGTCAATCTCTCCTCTACTTTGAGCCAGGAGAGATTGACATGCATATGAATGTTAGTTCTCCGTGCACATTAAAGGGCCAGCAGTTATGCACTGTTCTGGGCCTAATGTAAGTCCCTCTTTGTGGTACCTGACCACACGACTGAACAGTAGTCTAGGTGCAACAAAACTAGGGCCTGTAGGACCTGCCTTGATGATTGTGATGTTAAGAAGGCAGAGCAGCGCTTTATTATGGACAGACTTCTCCCCATCTTAGCTACTGTTGTATCAATATATTTTAACCATGACAGTTTACAATCCAGGGTTACTCCAAGCAGTTTAGTCTCCTCAACTTTTGCAATTTCCACATTATTAATTACAAGATTTAGTTGAGGTTTAGTGAATGATTTGTCCCAAATACAATGCTTTTAGTTTTTGAAATATTTAGGACTAACTTATTCCTTGACACCCATTCTGAAACTGACTGCAGCTCTTTGTTAAGTGTTAAAGTGATTTCACTTGCTGTAGTAACTGACGTGTCTAGTGTTGAGTCATCCGCATAAATAGACACTCAGGCTTTACTCAGAGACAGTGGCAGGTCATTAGTAAAGATTGAAAAAAGAAAGGGGCCTAGACAGCTGCCCTGGGGAATGACTGACTCTACCTGGATTATGTTGGAGAGGCTTCAATTAAAGAACACCCTCTGTGTTCTGTTAGACAAGTAACTCTTTATCCACAATATAGCAGGGGGTGTAAAGCCATAACACATAAGTTTTTTCCGAAGCAGATTATGATCGATAATGTCAAAAGCTGCACTGAAGTCTAACAAAACAGCTCCCACCATATTTTTATTATCGATTTCTCTCAGCCAATCATCAGCCATTTGTGTAAATGCATGTTGAATGCCCTTCCCTATAAACGTGCTGAAAATCTGTTGTTAATTTGTTTACTGTGAAATAGCATTTTATCTGGTCAAACACATATTTTTCCAAAAGTTTACTACGGGTTGGAAACAGGCTGATTGGTTGGCTGTTTGAGCCAGTAAAGGGGGCTTTGCTATTCTTGGGTAACGGAATGACTTTTGCTTCCCTCCAGGCCTGAGGGCACACACTTTCCTGTAGGCTTAGATTGAAGAGATGGCAAATAGGAGTGGCAATATCGTCCACTATCATCCTCAGTAATTTTCCCATCCAAGTTGTCAGACCCAGGTGGCTTGTCATTGTTTAAAAACAACAATAATTTTTCACCTCTTCCACGTTCATTTTACGGAATTCAAAATTACAACGCTTGTCTTTCATAATTTGGTCAGTTATGCATGGATGTGTCACAGGTTCAGAATTTTTTGTTGGCATGTCATGCCTAAGTTTGCTATCCTTGCCTATGAAAAAATCATTAAAGTAGTTGGCAATATCAGTGGGTTTTGTGATGAATGAGCCATCTGATTCAATGAATGATGGAGCTGAATTTGCCTTTTTACCCAGAATTTCATTTAAGGTGCTCCAACGCTTTTTACTATCATTCTTTATGTCATTTATCTTTGTTTCATAGGACAGTTTCTTCTTGTTGTTCGATTTAGTCACATGATTTCTCAATTTACAGTATGTTTGCCATTCCTTTTGCCTCATCCCTCTCAACCATAGGAACAGGAACAGCGCCGGAAGAAGATGGCTGCCGTTTTACAGCCCTCTAACCAATTGTACTATTATGTGTGTTTTTCCGCGTTATTTGTAATTTATTTTGTACATAATGTTTCTGCCATCGTCTCTTATAACCAAAGAGAGCTTCTGGATATCAGGACAGCGATTACTCACCTCGCATTGGACGAATACTTTTTCTTCAACGAGGCGTTCGCGAAGGATATTCTACAGACACCCAACAAGGCCCAGATCCCCGTCATTCGCGTGAGGAAGAGACGGAGATATCGTGGGCGCAGATCCGGGTGCCTTGTAAGGATCCGACTACATGACTGCATGGCTGCATGGCCAGGCACGACTCCAACACCATCATTAAGTTTGCCGACGACACAACAGTGGTAGGCCTGATCACCGACAACGATGAGACAGCCTATAGGGAGGAGGTCAGAGATCTGGCCGTGTGGTGCCAGGACAACAACCTCTCCCTCAACGTGACCAAGACAAAGGAGATGATTGTGGACTACAGGAAAAAAAAGAGGACTGAGCACGCCCCCATTCTCATCGACGGGGCTGTAGTGGAACAGGTTGAGAGCTTCAAGTTCCTTGGTGTCCACATCACCAACGAACTATCATGGTCCAAACACACCAAGACAGTCGTGAAGAGGGCACGACAAAGCCTATTCCCCCTCAGGAGACTAAAAAGATTTGGCATGGGTCCTCAGATCCTCACAAAATTCTACAGCTGCACCATCGAGAGCATCCTGACTGGTTGCATCACCGCCTGGTATGGCAACTGCTTGGCCTCTGACCGCAAGGCACTACAGAGGGTAGTGCGTACGGCCCAGTACATCACTGGGGCAAAGCTCCCTGCCATCCAGGACCTCTATACCAGGCGGTGTCAGAGGAAGGCCCTCAAAATTGTCAAAGACTCCAGCCACCCTAGTCATAGACTGTTCTCTCTGCTACCGCACGGCAAGCGGTACCGGAGTGCCAAGTCTAGGTCCAAAAGACTTCTCAACAGCTTCTACCCCCAAGCCATAAGACTCCTGAACAGCTAATCATGGCTACCCGGACTATTTGCACTGCCCCCCCACCCCATCCTTTTTACGCTGCTGCTACTCTGTTAAGTATTTATGCATAGTCACTTTAACTCTACCCACATGTACATATTACCTCAACTACCTCAACTAGCCGGTGCCCCCGCACATTGACTATGCAACGGTACCCCCCTGTATATATAGCCTCCCTACTGTGACTTTATTTTACTGTATATATAGCCTCCCTACTGTCACTTTATTTTACTTCTGCTCTTTTTTTCTCAACACTTTTTTGTTGTTGTTTTATTCTTACTTTTTTTGTTTAAAATAAATGCACTGTTGGTTAAGGGCTGTAAGTAAGCATTTCACTGTAATGTCTGCACCTGTTGTATTCGGCGCATGTGACCAATAAAATTTGATTTGATTTGATTTGACCATACATTTTTTCAATTCCTCATCAATCCATGTGAATTTAACAGCTTTTACAGTTATTTTCTTAATGGGTGCATGCTTATTAGTAACTGGAATAAGCAATTTCATCAATGTGTCCAGTGCAGCATCTGGTTGCTCCTCATTACACACCACAGACCTCATTACACACCACAGACCAGCAAATATTATCTACATCTTCAACATAAGAATCATTACTAAACGTATTGTATGACCTCTTATACACTATATTAGGCCCAGCCTTTGGAACTTTGATTTTCCTAGATATGGCTACTATATTATGATCACTACATCCAATGGATTTGGACAGTGCTTTAGAGCAGATTCTGCAGCATTAGTATGTCACGCCCTGGCTCTGGGGACTCTCGTATGTTGAGCCAGGGTGTTAGGTTCTAGTTTTGTGTTTCTATGTTGGCCAGGGTGGCTCCCAATCAGAGACGGCTGTTGCTCGTTGTCTCTGATTGGGAGCCATACTTAGGTAGCTGTAAGGCATTCGTTTGGTGTGGTTTCTTGTTCCTTTTGATTTGTGTTTGTATCGAAGGACTTCACGTTTCGTTTGTTGTTTTGTTTCGCTGTGGTGTACAAGAAAATAAATATGTACGCATCTCACGCTGCGCCTTGGCCCGCTTCTTTTCAAGACGATCGTGACAGAAGAAACCACCACGACTGGGTCAAGCAGCGTGATGAGGAGAAAGGTTGGAATTGGGAGCAGTGGAGAGAGAATTGGACGAGAACCATGGGGGCCTGGTCCACGGGGGAGAGACAAGCCCAGAACATTTTTAGGGGGGGGCTCACGCCGTGGACGACGGGGCAGCAGGAGTACGGGATAGAGTGGTTCAGAGGGTTGGCAGAGGAGGCCGCCAGGTTACGGGAGTTACTGGACACCAGGGGGAAGGAGTATGTAGAGGCACGGCGAGAGGTACTGGGGTGTGTTGCCAGTCCGGTCCGGCCCGTTCCTGATCCCCGCGTAGGGCCAGTGGCGTGTGTTCCCAGTACGGTTCGGTCTGTTCCTGCCTCTCGCACCGAGCCTGTGGTGCGCGTCGCCAGCCCGGTCCGGCCTGTTCCTGTCCCTCGCGCCAAGCCTGTGGTGCGCGTCGCCAGCCCGGTTCGGCCTGTTCCTGCTCCCCGCACCAAGCCTATGGTGCGCGTCGCCAGCCCAGTCCGGCCTGTTCCTGCTCCCCGCACCAAGCCAGTGGTGCGCTTCGTCAGCCCGGTTCGGCCCGTCCCTGCTCCCCGCACCAAGCCAATGGTGCGCGTCGTCAGCCCGGTCCGGCCTGTTCCTGCGCCCCGCACCAAGCAAGTGGGGCACTTCATCAGCCCGGTTCGGCCCGTCCCTGCTCCCCGCACCAAGCCAATGGTGCGCTTCGTCAACCCGGTTCGGCCCGTCCCTGCTCCCCGCACCAAGTCAATGGTGCGCGTCGTCAGCCCGGTCCGGCCTGTTCCTGCTCCCCGCACCAAGCAAGTGGTGCGCTTCATCAGCCCGGTTCGGCCCGTCCCTGCTCCCCGCACCAAGCCAATGGTGCGCGTCGTCAGCCCGGTCCGGCCCGTCCCTGCTCCCCGCACCAAGCCTGTGGTGCGCGTCGTCAGTCCGGCACAGCCCGTGCCTGTTCCACCGGTGCCTGGTCCGGCACCGGTCAGCTGCTCCACTCCGGAGCTAGAGCATTCCGCTCCACCAGTGTTCAGTCCAGCTCCGGCCAGCAGGGCCAGACCGGATCAGGGGCGCTTTGGGGGGTTAGAGAGGGAGTGGGAGTCATGCCCGGAGCCGGATCCACCGCCGAGGCGGAGTGCCCACCCGGTCCCTCCCCTGTTGTGTTTGGTTGGCGCGGCCGGAGTCCGCGCCTTTGGGTGGGGGACTGCCTGGCTCTGGGGACTCTCGTATGTTGAGCCAGGGTGTTAGGTTCTAGTTTTGTGTTTCTATGTTGGCCAGGGTGGCTCCCAATCAGAGACGGCTGTTGCTCGTTGTCTCTGATTGGGAGCCATACTTAGGTAGCTGTAAGGCATTCGTTTGGTGTGGTTTCTTGTTCCTTTTGATTTGTGTTTGTATCGAAGGACTTCACGTTTCGTTTGTTGTTTTGTTTCGCTGTGGTGTACAAGAAAAATAAATATGTACGCATCTCACGCTGCGCCTTGGCCCGCTTCTTTTCAAGACGATCGTGACATAGTAAAGATGTGATCAATACATGTTGATGATTTCATTCCTGTGCTGTTTGTAAATACCCTGGTAGGTTGCCGGCACTGGTTACAGTTTGAAGCTTTCTCTTGAGTGGGCAGCTTGATGACAGCCAGTCAATATTTAGGTCACCCAGAAAATATACCTCTGTTGATATCACATACATTATCAAGCATTTCACACATACAGTATTATCCAGATACTGACTCTTAGCACTTGGTGGTCTATAGCAGCTTCCCACCAGAATGGGCTTTAGGTGAGGCAGATTAACCTGTAGCCATATTACTTCAACAGTATTTAACATGAGATTTACAGGAATATGAATCTGAACATACACAGCAACATCTTCTCCATGGGCATTCCTGTCTCTTCTGAAGATGTTGAAACCTTGTATTGCTACCACTGTATCATCAAATACTGTCTCCTGAGTGGCGCAGTGGTCTAAAGCACTGCATCGCAGTGCTAACTGTGCCACTAGAGATCCTGGTTCGAATCCAGGCTCTGTCGCAGCCGGCCGCGACCGGGAGACTCATGGGCGGCGCACAATTGGCCCAGCGTCGTCCAGGGTAGGGGAGGGAATGGCCGGCAGGGATGTAGCTCAGTTGATAGAGCATGGCGTTTGCAACGCCAGGGTTGTGGGTTCGATTCCCACGGGGGGCCAGTATAAAAAAAAATGTATTCACTAACTGTAAGTCGCTCTGGATAAGAGCGTCTGCTAAATGACTAAAATGTAAAAATGTAAATGTAATCAAATGTATTATCTAAGTGAGTTTCAGAGATAGTCAGTATATAAATGTTATCGGTTACTAGCAAGTTATTGATTTCATGGACCTTGTTTCTTAGGTTAAATGTGACCGACCTGCTCGTTTTGGTCTTATGTAGCAAAATTTGAAATTGTGTATATATTGGATAAAAGTAGAGACTCAGAGCTAGAAAAATGTATATCATACACTGTAGTTGAGGTACAATGGGAAAGTAATTCTGCTTTTGAAAGTTGATAAACTTGTAACCCCACTTTTGAGAAAAGAAAATGGCCCTTGAATGTTTTGGTAAACCTGCTGGAGAGCTCTTCTTTGTCGTCTTACACCTATTCAGCATCGTTCACACCCTCTTAAGCCTTAGCCCCACCCATGTCTTTAAGGATTCACATGTGAGGCCATGTGCTAAACAGAGTGAGTAGTTTAGTAAACAACCAAAGATTTCAAGACTAAAAGTGGATAAAGTAGTAGCCTACAATAAGGAAAAACTCCAGGTAAAAATACCCTTTATCTAGTCCTTGGCCTATATCCTAATCTGACTTTGGTGCAGGTCATGTTGTTCTTCACATTACCGTATCTGGTAAACACACACTATATCTTATAAAATCTATGTTTATTTGTCACATGCACAGGATATAGAACGTGTTTGCTTATTTTTTTATTTGTGAGTTTTGGTGGGCGGTACTCTCTTGGCAGGTTTGTTGTGGTGCCAGATTCTTTCCATTTTTTAATAATGGATTTAATGGTGCTCCGTGGGATGATCAAAGTTTCTGATATTTTTTTATAACCCTGATCTGTACTTCTCCACAACTTTGTAATGCAACAAAATAGGAAAAACACCAAGGGGATGAATACTTTTGCAAGGCACTGTACACATGTTCATGAAATACAATAGATGGCAGTACCTGACTAACTTGATGGGTCATGTAATCATCTGGTGAAGTGGGGTCTTTTGTTTAGACATGTTGCTAGCTAAATAATTAACCTAATGGTGATTTCAAGACAACTGGGAACTTGTCAAATCATGACATCAGTGATCTAGAAAGAGGCCCGGGTATCCTGAAATAAAGAAATGATCTCACTACAATACATTTTAATAGAAAGGTAGCAAAAATAGAAAAGATTTTGCTACCGTGGAAAGGAAAGTACCTGTCTATTTGTAGAAAAATCACACTGATTAACTCTTTAGCATTATCCCAGTTTACCTATTTGCTTATGGTCTTGCCTACAACTAGCGACCTGTTTTTTAAATTATATGAGCAAAGAATATTCAATTTTATTTGGAACGGCAAGCCAGATAAAATTAAACTGCCTATTTATATAATGAATATGAATTCGGAGGGCAGAAATGATTAAATATTGAAGTATTAGACCTCTCACTAAAGGCGTCAGTCATACAAAAGTTATACTTAAATCCAAACTGGTTCTCTTAGTAAGAATGTCTCAACCCCATGTTCAAGAATGGCAGTTTTTCCCTTTATTCAGATTACAACCACTCACTTTCAGTTGTTTGAAAATGAAATAATCTCCAAAATATTGCTATTTTTAAAACAAGCAATAGAAAGTTGAATACAATTTCAGTTTAATCCACCAGAAAAGACAGAACATATATTACAACAAATATTGTGGTTAAACTAAAATATACTAATTGCTACAGTCCCCTGTAGCTCAGTTGGTAGAGCATGGTGCTTGCAACGCCAGGGTTGTGGGTTCATTTCCCACGGGGGGCCAGTATGAAAAAATAAATAATTATGCACTCACTAACTGTAAGTCGCTCTGGATAAGAGCATCTGCTAAATGACAAAAAAATAAAATAAAAATGTAAACAAAAAAGATTAAAAACCATGATCAAAATA
Source organism: Coregonus lavaretus (assembly GCF_964263955.1). Classification (NCBI taxonomy): domain Eukaryota; kingdom Metazoa; phylum Chordata; class Actinopteri; order Salmoniformes; family Salmonidae; genus Coregonus; species Coregonus lavaretus. The sequence goes on from NC_140007.1 coordinate 48,540,953, forward strand.
AAAAAAAGGTTGAATCTTTGTAAATGACATCAGAAATAGGACTGGTGGAGATCCATTTTTGACATGCGTTTTTCAGGATTTTGTTGTTGTTATTCTGTCTCTCACTGTTCAAATAAACCTACCATTAAAATTATAGACTGATCATGTCTTTGTCAGTGGGCAAACGTACAAAATCAGCAGGGGATCAAATACTTTTTTCCCCTCACTGTACATATTGGAACCATCTTACAGATCGCATTCACTCTTCTCCAGAGGTTGCATTGCCCCATGGACGTTCTCACCATAAAACCAGGACAGTGAATCATTCTAATAAGTTTGGTTTTAATAAAATTAAACCAAAAACAAGCACTGTTTTTTTAAACAACAATAAATAAATAAAATAAAATAAATAAACTCGGCAGGATATAAAAATACACGACGCTTTGAACCATCATTATATTATATATATTATCATTATTCATTATTATTATATTCATCATTAGCCTAGCCTAGCCTAGCCTAGCCTAGCGACGCTGTTGAACCAGTATAGTTATAGTTATTATATTCTAGGGTAAGTAAGGGAAGAGTGTGTATTCATCGAGGTTCTCATGTCTCGTTTTATTAGCCTACATCATGGAGGGGGGTTTTTACGCATTTCCAAAAGCATGGCTATAATAACGCAGGCCTGCCTACAATACTCCTCTCAAACTTGATCTTTTAATAAAGCTTTGGTGATTAAGATTTATTTTCAAGCAGTCTCACAAGCCAAATCCTTTTTCAACGGTCTTGACTAGCCTACTTGATTACATTGGGCAAGACAAAAAGAAAACAGCTTTCATTGAGAGGAGGGGAGGCTATGCTTGGTTTTTAATCAAATAAAACAAAATGGGGAAAAAACATTTTTGTTTTATGTTCCTAAATACGAAGTATACAGGCACCTAAAGCACATCTTATTCCATGTGCGTCACGGCTGGATCGTCTGCGTTTCCCCTGTCAAAATTGATGACTGAAATTAGCACTTTGGATCATGTTTTTAAGGACACTTCTCAAATATTTCCACTCTGCCCATCTGAGCTCAAGAGTGCTGATGTTACACAGGTAAATGACCAAACCTGATGGGCTGAAAATGCCAGTGCGCCAGTTTTTACATGACGAAATTGCAAACTAACGTGCGTTTGAAGGATGAAGGGGCCGGAGTCTCAGACACTCTCACGGTCCAATGAGGGGGAGCTCTGAAGACCTGAACCTGAGGTAGAAGCCACTGGAGAGGGAGACAGAACAGATGACGAAGGTGCAGGTATCTCCGGATCCGATCTCGAAGCGGAAGCCCCAAGGGTTGAAGGCGCCAGAACCTCTGGATCCAGGGCGGCGAAGCTGTTTGAAGTCTGTATCCGGTCTGGGCTTCTCATCACCAAGGAGGCCCATATTGTCAAAGGCCACTGCTTTCTACTTCCACGGTGAGTGAAGTGGCTCCATGGTTGGTTGGCAGGGTCAAGAATAGGAACATCCACTAAGTCATCCAGAAGCATCCTACTAACTCAATTTTCCAAGGAATGGGGAGACCCCTTTGTGGAAGGATTACTGCAGAGCACCGGCCAGTCGTTTATGGAGAGACGACACAGTGGTGACACTCCCACCAGGTCAGAGCGGCGTCCAGCTACAGGAGTAGAAGAGGTGGTGACACTCCCACCAGGTCAGAGTAGCCACTTCGCCTCTGTAGTCCTCTGCGAGCAAACAGTTACATTGAAAGTCCGGACAGTCCACATTGTCCCCGAATTGAGCAAAATAAACACCGCTCCTGCAGCGTTGAAACTGTTCGTTAGCGACCTCCATTTGAAACTACAGGCTAGCTAGGCTAACTAGGCTAACTGGGCTAACTGGGCTAACTGGGCTAACTGGGCTAGCTAGGCTAATTGAGCTTCTATGTCTATCTTCTTGACAGAAATATATACACTGCTCAAAAAAATAAAGGGAACACTAAAATAACACATCCTAGATCTGAATGAATGAAATAATCTTTTTAAATACTTTTTTCTTTACATAGTTGAATGTGCTGACAACAAAATCACACAAAAATTATCAATGGAAATCAAATGTATCAACCCATGGAGGTCTGGATTTGGAGTCACCCTCAAAAAATTAAAGTGGAAAACCACACTACAGGCTGATCCAACTTTGATGTAATGTCCTTAAAACAAGTCAAAATGAGGCTCAGTAGTGTGTGTGGCCTCCACGTGCCTGTATGACCTCCCTACAACGCCTGGGCATGCTCCTGATGAGGTGGCGGATGGTCTCCTGAGGGATCTCCTCCCATACCTGGACTAAAGCATCCACCAACTCCTGGACAGTCTGTGGTGCAACGTGGCGTTGGTGGATTGAGTGAGACATGATGTCCCAGATGTGCTCAATTGGATTCAGGTCTGGGGAATGGGCGGGCCAGTCCATAGCATCAATGCCTTCCTCTTGCAGGAACTGCTGACACACTCCAGCCACATGAGGTCTAACATTGTCTTGCATTAGGAGGAACCCAGGGCCAACCGCACCAGCATATGGTCTCACAAGGGGTCTGAGGATCTCATCTCGGTACCTAATGGCAGTCAGGCTACCTCTGGCGAGCACATGGAGGGCTGTGCAGCCCCCAAAGAAATGCCACCCCACACCATGACTGACCCACCGCCAAACCGGTCATGCTGGAGGATGTTGCAGGCAGCAGAACATTCTCCATGGCGTCTCCAGACTCTGTCACGTCTGTCACATGTGCTCAGTGTGAACCTGCTTTCATCTGTGAAGAGCACAGGGCGCCAGTGGTGAATTTGCCAATCTTGGTGTTCTCTGGCAAATGCCAAACGTCCTGCACGGTGTTGGGCTGTAAGCACAACCCCCACCTGTGGACGTCGGGCCCTCATACCACCCTCATGGAGTCTGTTTCTGACCGTTTGAGCAGACACATGCACATTTGTGGCCTGCTGGAGGTCATTTTGCAGGGCTCTGGCAGTGCTCTGCCTGCTCCTCCTTGCACAAAGGCGGAGGTAGCAGTCCTGCTGCTGGGTTGTTGCCCTCCTATGGCCTCCTCCACGTCTCCTGATGTACTGGCCTGTCTCCTGGTAGCGCCTCCATGCTCTGGACACTACGCTGACAGACACAGCAAACCTTCTTGCCACAGCTCGCATTGATGTGCCATCCTGGATGAGCTGCACTACCTGAGCCACTTGTTTGGGTTGTAGACTCTGTCTCATGCTACCACTAGAGTGAAAGCCCCGCCAGCATTCAAGTTACATTGGTAACACACTACGTCGCGAAGGACTGAAATCCTGCAGCGCCCGCAAGGTCCCCCTGCTCAAGAAAGCACACATACAGGCCCGTCTGAAGTTTGCCAATGAACATCTGAATGATTCAGAGGAGAACTGGGTGAAAGTGTTGTGGTCAGATGAGACCAAAATGGAGCTCTTTGGCATCAACTCAACTCGCCGTGTTTGGAGGAGGAGGAATGCTGCCTATGACCCCAAGAACACCATCCCCACCGTCAAAGATGGAGGTGGAAACATTATGCTTTGGGAGTCTGCTAAGGGGACAGGACAACTTCACCGCATCAAAGGGACGATGGACGGGGCCATGTACCGTCAAATCTTGGGTGAGAACCTCCTTTCCTCAGCCAGGGCATTGAAAATGGGTCGTGGATGGGCATTCCAGCATGACAATGACCCAAAACACACGGCCAAGGCAACAAAGGAGTGGCTCAAGAAGAAGCACATTAAGGTCCTGGAGTGGCCTAGCCAGTCTCCAGACCTTAATCCCATAGAAAATATGTGGAGGGAGCTGAAGGTTTGAGTTGCCAAACGTCAGCCTCGAAACCTTAAAGACTTGGAGAAGATCTGCAAAGAGGAGTGGAACAAAATACCTCCTGAGATGTGTACAAACCTGGTGGCCAACTACAAGAAACGTCTGACCTCTGTGATTGCCAACAAGGGTTTTGCCACCAAGTACTAAGTCATGTTTTGCAGAGGGGTCAAATACTTATTTCCCTCATTAAAATGCAAATCAATTTATAACATTTTTTGTCATGCGTCTTTCTGGATTTTTTTGTTGTTATTCAGTCTCTCACTGTTCAAATAAACCTACCATTAAAATTATAGACTGATCATGTCTTTGTCAGTGGGCAAACGTACAAAATCAGCAGGGGATCAAATACTTTTTTCCCTCACTGTATATATTTTTTTGAATAAAGAGATCTCGTCCTGTAACTCATCATAATGATTAATGAAGAGGTCTCGCCCTGTCTCCAGTAATAACTCATCATATTGATTAATGAGGTCTCTTCTTGTCCCCAGTAATAACTCATCATAATGATTAATGAGGAGATCTCATCCTGAACCAGTAATAACTCATCATAATGATTAATGAGGTCTCATCCTGTCCCCAATAATAACTAATCATAATAATTAGTCTTGTCCCAGTAATAACTCATCAGAATTATTAGTAAATAAATCAGTTACATCAATATATGTACAGTTTGAGAATGACTTCTGCAAATGTGTCTGATGGAAATGATCTGCGGACATTGGATTTCATGTTCTCTCCGTTCTCAATCTCTCTCTCCATCCCTCTCTCAGTCTGTCGTGGAACCCTCCGTTCTCAATCTCTCTCTCCATCCCTCTCTCAGTCTGTCGTGGAACCCTCCGTTCTCAATCTCTCTCTCCATCCCTCTCTCTCTCAGTCTGTCGGGGAACCCTCCGTTCTCAATCTCTCTCTCCCTCCCTCTGAGTCTGTCAGGGAACCCTCCGTTCTCAATCTCTCTCTCTCTCCCTCTCTCAGTCTGTCAGGGAACCCTCCGTTCTCAATCTCTCTCTCCATCCCTCTCTCTCAGTCTGTCGTGGAACCCTCCGTTCTCAATCTCTCTCTCCATCCCTCTCTCAGTCTGTCGGGGAACCCTCCGTTCTCAATCTCTCTCTCAGTCTGCCGGGGAACCCTCCGTTCTCAATCTCTCTCTCCATCCCTCTCTCAGTCTGTCGGGGAACCCTCCGTTCTCAATCTCTCTCTCCATCCCTCTCTCAGTCTGCCGGGGAACCCTCCGTTCTCAATCTCTCTCTCCATCCCTCTCTCAGTCTGTCGGGGAACCCTCCGTTCTCAATCTCTCTCTCCATCCCTCTCTCAGTCTGTCGGGGAACCCTCCGTTCTCAATCTCTCTCTCCATCCCTCTCTCAGTCTGCCGGGGAACCCTCCGTTCTCAATCTCTCTCTCCATCCCTCTCTCAGTCTGTCAGGGAACCCTCCGTTCTCAATCTCTCTCTCCATCCCTCTCTCAGTCTGTCAGGGAACCCTCCGTTCTCAATCTCTCTCTCCATCCCTCTCTCTCTCAGTCTGTCGGGGAACCCTCCGTTCTCAATCTCTCTCTCCATCCCTCTCTCTGAGTCTGTCAGGGAACCCTCCGTTCTCAATCTCTCTCTCCATCCCTCTCTCAGTCTGTCGGGGAACCCTCCGTTCTCAATCTCTCTCTCCATCCCTCTCTCTCTCAGTCTGTCGGGGAACCCTCCGTTCTCAATCTCTCTCTCCATCCCTCTCTCAGTCTGTCGGGGAACCCTCCGTTCTCAATCTCTCTCTCCATCCCTCTCTCAGTCTGTCGGGGAACCCTCCGTTCTCAATCTCTCTCTCCATCCCTCTCTCAGTCTGCCGGGGAACCCTCCGTTCTCAATCTCTCTCTCCATCCCTCTCTCAGTCTGTCAGGGAACCCTCCGTTCTCAATCTCTCTCTCCATCCCTCTCTCAGTCTGTCAGGGAACCCTCCGTTCTCAATCTCTCTCTCCATCCCTCTCTCTCTCAGTCTGTCGGGGAACCCTCCGTTCTCAATCTCTCTCTCCATCCCTCTCTCTGAGTCTGTCAGGGAACCCTCCGTTCTCAATCTCTCTCTCCATCCCTCTCTCAGTCTGTCGGGGAACCCTCCGTTCTCAATCTCTCTCTCCATCCCTCTCTCTCTCAGTCTGTCGGGGAACCCTCCGTTCTCAATCTCTCTCTCCATCCCTCTCTCAGTCTGTCAGGGAACCCTCCGTTCTCAATCTCTCTCTCCATCCCTCTCTCAGTCTGTCAGGGAACCCTCCGTTCTCAATCTCTCTCTCCATCCCTCTCTCAGTCTGTCAGGGAACCCTCCGTTCTCAATCTCTCTCTCCATCCCTCTCTCTCTCAGTCTGTCGGGGAACCCTCTGTTCTCAATCTCTCTCTCCATCCCTCTCTCAGTCTGTCGGGGAACCCTCCGTTCTCAATCTCTCTCTCCATCCCTCTCTCTCTCAGTCTGTCGGGGAACCCTCCGTTCTCAATCTCTCTCTCCATCCCTCTCTCAGTCTGTCGGGGAACCCTTGTTCTCAATCTCTCTCTCCCTCTCTCTCTCAGTCTGTCGGGGAACCCTTGTTCTCAATCTCTCTCTCCATCCCTCTCTCAGTCTGTCGGGGAACCCTCCATTCTCAATCTCTCTCTCCATCCCTCTCTCAGTCTGTCGGGGAATCCTCTGTTCTCAATCTCTCTCTCCATCCCTCTCAGTCTGCCGGGGAACCCTCCGTTCTCAATCTCTCTCTCCATCCCTCTCTCTCTCAGTCTGCCGGGGAACCCTCCATTCTCAATCTCTCTCTCTCCATCCCTCTCTCTCTCAGTCTTTTGGGGAACCCTCCGTTCTCAATCTTTCTCTCCATCCCTCTCTCTCTGTCTGTCGGGGAACCCTCTGTTCTCCATCCCTCTCTCTCTCAGTCTTTTGGGGAACCCTCCGTTCTCAATCTCTCTCTCCATCCCTCTCTCTCTCAGTCTGTCAGGGAACCCTCCGTTCTACGACGAGACAGAAGAAGAGAACACAGACCTTCACAACCGGATCATCTTCTGTCGTATCGTAGCCGGGGAGTTTGAGTTTGACGCTCCTTACTGGGACTACATCTCTGTTCCAGGTACACAACACACACACACACCTGTTCCAGGTACACAACTGAAGAAAAAATAAAAACTTACTGTGGTACCTGTCTTTATTGCACTAACACTTCTTACTAGCACTGATGTCCATGAAAGCTGCTTTTTTGACAAACGTTTTTACCTGCTAGAACTGACTGTGATATGTGGTTGTCTTGCCTTCCTTAGTTCAATGCCCTGACTGGAAACTGTGATATGTGGTTGTCTTGCCTACCTTAGTTCAATGATTAGTCACTCTGGATGAGACGAGTGTCTGCTAAATCAGTGTTTCCCAACTCCGATCCTCCAGTTTCCCCAACAGTTCACATTTGTGTTGTAGCTCTGGACAAACGCACCTCATTCAACTCATCGAGGGCTTGATGATTAGTTTACATGTTGAATCAGGTGTGCTTGTCCAGGGTTTCAATAAATATATGTACTGTTGGGGTACTGGAGGACCAGGGTTGGGAACCCTGTAATAAATGACCAAAATGTTAAATATAGAGACAGCCACTAGAGGGGGCTAATATACTGCAGGTACATAACAATGACTTACTGTACTGCATCCTTTCTCCCCCCGTCCCCCTCTCTCTCTCTCTCTCTCTCTCTCTCTCTCTATCTCTCTCTCTCTCTCTCTCTCTCTCTCTCTCTCTCTCTCTCTCTCTCTTCTCTCTCTCTCTCTCTCTCTCTCTCTCTCTCTCTCTCTCTCCCTCTCTCTCTCTCTCTCTCTCTATCTCTCTATCTCTCTCTCTCTCTCTCTCTCTCTCTCTCTCTCTCTCTCTCCCTCTCTCTCTCTCGCTCTCTCTCTCTCTCTCTCTCTCTCTCTCTCTCTCTCTCCCTCCCTCTCCCTCTATCTCTCTCTCCTCTCTCTCTCTCTCTCTCTCTCTCTCTCTCTCTCTCTCTCTCTCTCTCTCTCTCTCTCTCTCTCTCTCTCTCTCCCTCTCTCTCTCTCTCTCTCTCCCTCTATCTCTCTCCCTCTCCCTCTATCTCTCTCCCTCTCCCTCTCTCTCTCTTCCTCTCCCCTCTCTCCCTCTCTCAGCTAAGGAGTTAGTGTGTAGACTGATGGAGGTGGACCAGATGCTGAGAATCACAGCTGCAGACGCTCTCTTTCACGAATGGTGAGCACCATCCCACACACTAACACAGACACACACTAACACAGATACACACTAACACACACACAGACACACACTAACACACACACAGACACACACTAACACAGACACACACTAACACAGACACACACACTAACACACACACAGACACACACACACACTAACACAGACACACACTAACACAGACACACACACACACACTAACACACACACAGACACACACACACACTAACACAGACACACATATGCACACACATACACTATTTAGTAAACAGTCTCGTCATAGGTCCCGTGTAGCTCAGTTGGTAGAGCATGGCGTTGGCAACGCCAGGGTTGTGGGTTCAATTCCCACGGGGGGCCAGTGTGAAAATGTATGCACTCACTAACTGTAAGTGGCTCTGGATAAGAGCGTCTGATAAATGACGTAAATGTAAAAATGTAATAAACACATAAAAGAGACACGCTGCGTCCCACAGGCTAACTCCATGAATGGTGTCATTAACATGCGTATTGTTCTGTCTGTCTGTCAGGATCGCTGGTAACGGGGCCTCAGAGAAGAACCTGAAGGATGGAGTGTGTGCCCAGTTTGAGAAGAACTTTGCTAAGGCCAAGTGGAGGGTAAGAATACTCTAGGACGATTCCCGAGTTGGATGACCGTTCAAAAATATTTTTCCCAGAGTTCCCAGTTGTCTTGAACGCAGCATTAGTCCTAATGGATGTCCTCTGCTGATCCAGTTATTATCCCCCTAGCTGGTATGTACTGCTGCCCATAAGACTGTTCCTCTCATGAGAAATATATTTGAATTGATTTACCTGGATTCAATTGATGATGATGATGATAATGATTATGCAGATGATTAAGTTGTTGTTTCCAGAGGTGGCTGGTGGGCAATGATTTAGGAGGACATGTTCATTGTAATGGCTGGAATGGAAAGGGTATCAAACACATCAATACGCATTACAATGAGCCTGTCCTCCTACATTACTGCCCACCACCAGCCTCATTTGGTTGTTTCTAAGGATGATGTCAATGATGATGATGGTGATTATGATAATATGCCATGTAGCAGACGCTTTTATCCAAAGCGACTTACAGTCATGCGCGCATACATTTTTACGTATGGGTGGTCCCCGGGGATCGAACCCACGACCCTTGGCGTTACAAGCGCCGTGCTCTACCAGCTGAGCTACATGTACTGTAGATTAACCGTCTAACCCTCTTCTCTCCCCTGCATCCCAGGAGCTGAAGGTACTGTAGAGTACTCTCTCTCAGACTCTCACCAGTCAACGTTTTCTATCTTCCTTCACTCATTTCCGATGGCCTGCTAATCTCATGGCTAACCATATCATTATTTGCGAAAGAGATATTGTTGTTCTCAGTCACCTGGCTGAACACCAACTGGGGCTGTGTCCCAAAATGGTGCGCTATTCGCTTGCACTATTTTTGACCAGAGCTCTATAGGCCCTAGTCAAATGTAGTGCACTATATAGGGAATAGGGTGCCATTTGTGACGCATCCCCAGGAGTCAGATGAACACCATCAGATTGTTTCTGTTAACATGAGAGAGAAACAGAGAGAGAAACAGAGAGAGAGAAATAGAGAGAGAGAAACAGAGAGAGAGAAACAGAGAGAGAGAAACAGAGAGAGAGAGAAACAGAGGGAGGAACAGAGAGAGAGAGAGAGAGAGAGAGAGAGAGAGAGATAGAAACAGAGAGAGAGAGAAACAGAGAGAGAGAAACAGAGAGAGAAAGAAACAGAGAGAGAGAGAGAGAGAGACAGAGAGAGAGAGAGAGAGACAGCGAGACAGAGAGAGAGAGAGAGAGAGAGAGAGAGAGAGAGAGAGAGAGAGAGAGAGAGAGAGAGAGAGAGAGAGAGATAGAAACAGAGAGAGAGAAACAGAGAGAGAGACACAGAGAGAGAAAGAAAGAAACAGAGAGAGAGAGAAACAGAGGGAAACCGAGGGAGGAACAGAGAGAGGAAATGTGTTGATCATGTCTGATTGGTGAGATGAAGTCTCTCTTCCCTAAGCCCCTCCCACTCTGATCCAGCCCACCGTCACTCAGCCAATCCCAGAAGAGTTCCATCCGCTCTGCCATGCTCCTCTTCTTCGGGTGCATCTCAAGTGACTTCTTCTCCTTGCATCCTTTCCTTGTTTCCTTTCCTACATCTGCACTGATCTAGGGAACACAGGTTAGATGAAAGGCCGGAGACTATTAAGGGGATTTACTTTCACCAGTCCAGCAGAGTCTCTCTCTCTCTCTCTGTCTGTCTCTCTCTCTCTCTCTCTCTCTCTCTCTCTCTCTCTCTCTCTCTCTCTCTCTCTCTCTCTCTATCTCTCTGTGTTTCAGGAGAACATAACACCACAGGTCAGGATTCACAAAGAGACAGGAGAACATAACTAACACACGACTGGTCAGGATTCCAGTCGTTCGCAAAGAGGCAGCCGCGATTAGAACTCTGTCAGATCAAGAATATAAGCGTTCTGAGATTTCATCAACGTTTGAAACAATATTTAGACGTTGACCCGTAATTTATTTTCTTTATTGTGTACAAAATATACACTGAGTGTACAAAACATTAGGAACACCCTCCTAATATTGAGTTTCATACCCCCTATTTGCCCTCAGAACCTAAATTCGTCGGGGCTCTACAAGGTGTCGAAAGCATTCCACAGGGATGCTGGCCCATGTTGACTCCAATGCTTCCCACAGTTGTGTCAAGTTGGCTGGATTTCCTTTTGGTGGTGGATAATTCTTGATACACACGGGAAACTGTTGAGCGTGAAAAACCCAGCAGCGTTGCAGTTCTTGACATACTCGAACCAGTGTGTCTGGCACCTACTACCATGCCCCGTTCAAAGACACTTCAATATTTAGTCTTGCTCATTCACCCTCTGAATGGCACACATACACAATCCATGTCTCAATTGTCTCAAGGCTTAAAAATCCTTCTTTAACCTGTCTCCTCCCCTTCATCTACACTGATTGAAGTGAATTTAACAAGTGACATCAATAAGGGCTCATAGCTTTCACCTGGATTCACCTGGTCAGTCTATGTCATAGAAAGTGCAGGTGTTCTTAATGTTTTGTATACTCAATGTATATTTATTTTATAGATTTTCTCAAATTAGAAAAATTACTGAGGTCCGGACCTCGGTGTCCTCATATGTACACTACAAAAGTATGTGGACACCTGCTCATCTCATTCCAAAATCATAGGCATTAATATGGAGTTGGTCCCCCCTTTGCTGCGATAACAGCCTCCACTCTTCTGGGAAGGCTTTCCACTAGATGTTGGAACATTGCTGAGGGGACTTGCTTCCATTCAGCCACAAGAGCATTAGTGAGGTCGGGCACTGATGTTGGGCAATTAGGCCTGGCTTGCAGTCAGCGTTCCGATTCATCCCAAACTGTTGCCACAAAGTTGGAAGCACAGAATCATCTAGAATGTCATTGTATGCTGTAGCATTAAGATTTCCCTTCACTGGAACTAAGGGGCCTAGGCCGAACCATGAAAAACAGCCCCAGACCATTATTCCTCCTCCACCAAACGTTACAGTTGTCACTATGCATTCGGGCAGGTAGCGTTCTCCTGGCATCCGCCAAATCCAGATTCGCCCGTCGGACTGCCAGATGGTGAAGCGTGATTCATCACTCCAGAGAACACGTTTCCACTGCTCCAGAGTCCAATGGCGGCGAGCTTTACACCACTCCAGCCGACGCTTGGCATTGCGCATGGTGATCTTATGCTTGTGTGCGGCTGCTCGGCCATGGAAACCCATTTCATGAAGCTCCCAAAGAACAGTCCTTGTGCTGACATTGCTTCCAGAGGCAGTTTGGAACTCGGTAGTGAGTGTTGCAACCGAGGACATACGCGCTTCAGCACTCGGTGGTCACATTCTGTGAGCTTGTGTGGCCTACCACTTCACGGCTGAGCCGTTGTTGCTCCTAGACATTTCCACTTCACAATAACAGCACTTACAGTTGACCGGGGCAGCTCTAGCAGGGCAGAAATTTGATGAACTGACTTGGAAAGGTGACATCCGATGACGGTGCCACATTGATAGTCACTGAGCTCTTCAGTAAGGCCATTCTACTACCAATGTTTGTCTATGGAGATTGCATGGCTCTGTGCTCGATTTTATACACCTGTCAGCAACAGGTGTGGCTGAAATAAGCCGAATCCACTCATTTGAAAGGGTGTCCACATACTAGTGTAATTACGGCCATGCAGATCTCTCCGGGTCAGATGAAGTGAAGGAGGACGCCGGTTTAGAGCGACAAGGTGAAAATCTGTCGACGTGAGCAAATGCTAGACAAGGAAAGCAGCTGATGAAAGGAAGGAAGCTACAGTTGAGTATTGAGATGCAGTATCCGGCCCTGTCTCATTCCTCTGTAGTGGCTCCTGGTTCATTGACCCATGCATGTGACGCTTCAGTCTCATCGTAGATTGAGGAAGAAGTCACACACACAATCACACACACAATCACACACACAATCACACACACAATCACACACACAATCACACACACAATCACACACACAATCAAACACACAATCAAACACACAATCACACACAGTCAAAACGTTTGAGGAAGTAGGCTCTGTGTCTGCAGTGTTCATTACTGCTTCACTGCTAAATATTTGGTCTTAGACATACAGTTTCTCCCCCAAAAAATGTGTAAAGATGTGAAGGTACAGGACAGTTCTGGGATGTATTGTCTGATTACATCTTTCTCTCCCCCCTCCCCCCTCCCCGGTCACCCTCCCTCCCTCCTACCAATGTTTCCCCCTCTCTCTCTCCCCCGTTGTCTCTCTCTCTCTCCCCCGTTGTCTCTCTCTCTCTCCCCCGTTGTCTCTCTCTCTCTCCCCCGTTGTCTCTCTCTCTCTCCCCCGTTGTCTCTCTCTCTCTCCCCCGTTGTCTCTCTCTCTCTCCCCCGTTGTCTCTCTCTCTCTCCCCCGTTGTCTCTCTCTCTCTCCCCCGTTGTCTCTCTCTCTCTCCCCCGTTGTCTCTCTCTCTCTCCCCCGTTGTCTCTCTCTCTCTCCCCCGTTGTCTCTCTCTCTCTCCCCCGTTGTCTCTCTCTCTCTCCCCCGTTGTCTCTCTCTCTCTCCCCCGTTGTCTCTCTCTCTCACAGAAAGCGATCAGAGTCACCACCTTCATGCAGCGTCTTCGTGCGTCTGAGGCTGCTGTAGCCGAAGCGGAGGCAGGAGGGCAGGGGGAAGGAAGGGGGGAGGACCAGGGGGGAGGAGGGCAGGGGGAAGGAAGGGGGGAGGACCAGGGGGGAGGAGGGCAGGGGGAAGGAAGGGGGGAGGACCAGGGGGGAGGAGGGCAGGGGGAAGGAAGGGGGGAGGACCAGGGGGGAGGAGGGCAGGGGGAAGGAAGGGGGGAGGACCAGGGGGGAGGAGGGCAGGGGGAAGGAAGGGGGGAGGACCAGGGGGGAGGAGGGCAGGGGGAAGGAAGGGGTGAGGACCAGGGGGGAGGAGGGCAGGGGGAAGGAAGGGGGAAGGACCAGGGGGGAGGAGGGCAGGGGGAAGGAAGGGGGAAGGACCAGGGGGGAGGAGGGCAGGGGGAAGGAAGGGGGGAGGACCAGGGGGGAGGAGGGCAGAGTGAGCGGAGAAAAGGAGGAGTAGTGGAGAGCGAGGGAGGAGGGGTGACACCAGAGGTGACGGTTGAAACCAATCCGGAGCGTGAGGAGAGGAACGGGGGAGTAGGGGTCAGGAGGGGGGGAGAGGAGGAGAGGGGAGGAGGGGGGAGGATCCCTTTGAGTCCTTCCGCCAACAATGAACCGTTCTCCCAGCCTCCCAGCCGAACTAATGCCAGCTCCAAACCTCCGGGGGACGAGCCGAAGAAGCCAGCCGTGAAGAAGACGATAGGCAACATGGCCGCTGCATTGGGTCAAACCAAAACAACCCCAGAGATCAAAACACCTCCTACCCCCATCGTAACCCCTGACCTCACCAAGCCCCGGGACCACGTCTCTGTCACTGACCACGACACAGCAGCATCATCGTTACCTAGCAACGCAGAGAAGAAGCAACCAACCTCCGTCACTCCTGAGACTCCAACGACCCAACGATGCAAGATGGACGCCCAACTCCACAACACGGGCCCAGGACCTGCTGCTGCTGCTACTACTACTACTACTACAACTACTGCTGCTGCAGCCATAGCCCCACCTGCTGGCAGGAGGCCGGCAGTGCAGGTTCCGGTAGAGGAGAAGAAGCAGGAGATGGATGATAGGAGCTGGTGTCAGACCCAGCTCCCTGAGGCTGTGGCAGAGAGGCCTGCTGGAGGGGGGGGAGTGGGGGTAGGAGTGGTGTCCACGGGGGTCGGAACTGGGATTGAGATGGGAGGGGGAAGGGGAGGGGCAGGTACATTTGGAGCAGGGTCAGGGTCAGGGATATTTGGAACAGGGCTAGGATCAGCAGTAAGAACTGGGATAGGGCTAAGAGGTGACGCGAGCCCCATCGGTAGAGACCGGAGGGCAGACAGGCACAGTGTAGAGTTCAGCATGTCCAGGGGGGCACCCAAACCGTCCGAGGGGGGCTGCAGTTACACCATAGGGTCCCTGGGAAGCTCTCCTGGTCTAGGCCGACACACCACCACATACGGCCCGGAGGTGGAGCTGGGGGGGTACGGGGGTTCCTACTACTCCTCTCTGTACGGCAGTGGGGGTGGAGGAGGGATGTACGGGGGACTGGAGCACGGAGGTGTTGGGGTCAGAGGTCACGCTAGTAGTAGTGCTGACTGGCAGATGGACAGCGTGATCGAACAGATCGAGAAGCAAATGGCGGCGGTGCTGGAGAAGATCGAGGGGGACATGCCCTCTCTCCTGGAACAGATCAGTGACTGCCCCCCGCCTCCCGAACCCCCCCGCGGCCCCCGCAGCGCACACACCTCCCCCTCCTCACGCTACCGCTCCTCCCAACACCAACCATCTCACTCCCCTACCTCTTCCTCCCTCACCTCCACTGCTACACCCCCACCCCTCCCCACCTCCCCCAGACCTCCTCTACCCTCCCTCCCCCACCTCACCATCCCCCCTCCCTCCTACCCGCCTCCTTCCCCGCCCACCAACTCCCCTGGTCAGCCAATCGGTGAGCACGAGGAGAGAGACGGACAGAGGGGAGCAGTCCATTCTAGCCAATCCCCATCCCCGAGGCCAGGGAAGGGCCTATGAGGTGGGCGTGATGGGGTTTGGGGTTGTTATGACGTTCCAATATCCACACTAGAACACCTCTTCGATTCTAGAATGCATGTATAATACATTGCTTCATTCTAAGGAGCGTGTCAGTGGATATTGTAATAGAGCAACAGATGGGTTTTACATATGAACCAGCGTTAATACCAGACGCACTATTACTCCACCAGAAACATGAGATCGAGATTGTTCAATTAAATTGAAGAATCAGAAATTAATTGAATTGAAATTAATCTCCTGTATTGATTGGATTTAAATGGAATTGAGCCCACCCCTGTTTCTAAAACTCAATAGAGGTGATTCAGTCTCTCATAGTGCAGTAATCTCAGAGAACTAAATCTTCAGTCTCTCATAGTTCAGTAATCTCAGAGAACTAAAGTATTGCGTAATTGGACAGATGCTCTATGAAATTCTGGGTCCATAAGTGTTAAGAGAACAGAACCGGAACAAAGAGATCCATTCTCTCTCTTTGCAAGTTACGGGCAAGTGTATGGGTCAAATGTACCCTCCCCTTACGAAATGTGAAAGATGCTAACACCTGCGAAAGATTTGTCCAAAGCTCCAGAACGAATGCTGCTCATTATCTCAGGCATCCCGTTGTATCAGGACAGATCTACGCTACCATTTATGTTGATGTACAGATGTCGGATCTTAACTTGATCGTCACAGAGTTTTTGATGCATCAGGAAAATCCAATGAGCCTTGTGAGTAGGATTGCAAAATTCCAGGAACTATCAATAAATTCCCTGATTTTCCAGAAATCCCAATTGGAGGATTCCCGGAATCAGGGGGGAATAAGAAGGAAATCCGGAATCCTCCAACCAGGATTTCTGGAAAACCAAGGAATTTATTGAAAGTTCACAGAATTTTGCAACCTTACTCATGAGTGCTTGAAAATGAGCAGTTCTCTTTCTCTCCATGCGGGGGCAGTCGAGTCATTGCGATCAGGGCTTGCTATCAAAATAATATTCTCTCTCGCTCACTCAAACGCCAGGCCTAGGTCATTTTATAAAGCTTAATAACACAACCTAAAACATAACAAAAATAACTTCACAAATCCTACTCCCCTCATTTGTTAAATCTTCCATAGCTCCCTCCCCAGCCTCTGAGGCATTAGAGGGTATCACTGCTCATGACAGCGCCTCATGTAACTCATTCCCTGAGAAATCTTTTAATCCCAGGAACCGCTCTGCCGCATCCACAATAATGTCCATCTTCCTGGACTTTCTCTCCAGTCCACTTTCTTTACACGTAACATCCCTGGATCCTGCTGGAGGGAAGCCAACTGCATTGAAGGCCTTCCCAACACCATGGAATCCTCAAGAGTACCTTTCATTTCCTCCACCCTTTCGACAACCTCTGCATATGAAATGTTCTGGACGGCCCTGACTTTGGCAACCTCGTTCTCTTTCGCCCTCATTCAAAGATGTAGCTTCATGCTTTCCACCAGGGCTGCAACACGTCACAGCTTCTTCATAACATACACCACGACTTTCTTTTCCACAACTTCTCCATCTGGGAGTCCTCCGCCTGCAGACACACTCTCTAAATGTCCAAACACTCTACACCGTTCACACTGCAACGGCCTGGAAATAACAGTTCTTACAGTAAAGTATACAAACCCCCGCTTCACTCGGGTCGGGAGGGACTCCACATCAAAAAACACAAGAATAGACAAGCTCCACTCCAGGAATACTCTTCAGCTCCTCAATGCCCACTTCCTCTGATACTCCAGCAATTAGTCCCTTGACAGGTGCTCTTCTCCTTAGCTTAAAGCATGATACAGCATCAGGTCATCAATTCGCCTGATACCCAACAGACGCTTCCTCTGTTCAGCAGAAACACAAAAAATCAAGATCAGCCTACTTCTCATGACCCTCACCGACTCCACTTTACCCACACCTCTTTCCACCATATTGGTTCTTCCAACAGATTCAGGCCCCAATTCTCCCAGAAACAGGATACTCCCACCAGACACCAGGACTAGACAGATGTCTAGAGGTCAGAGGACTAGACCAGACACCAGGTGTCTCCACACTAGGAGTCTTCTTTCCCATCCCAACTTTTGCTTCTTTTTCCCGTTCTTTTGGACAGAGGTCCATTCTTCCTTACTTCCACCGCCATCCGATTCATTTTCCACATCCGCCTCCACCATCCTTCCTTCACCTGAGTCTGTGCTCTCATCTTCCATTGGTCTGGTGGCCTCGACTCCTGGCCCCTCCCTCTCCCTAAGCCTCTGCCCAGTAGTCTTTGACACTCAACCAAATGAGAACTGTTCGTCGTCCCGGGTACCTCCCAATGAAATGAGTCCAGACACCGACGTCATCTTTTAGGGAGCGGTAATGAGGTGGCCAATAATGGTTGCAATTGAGATGAGCTGTGCAGGTGAATTTAGCACCGTATTGATGGTTTAACAAGACATCACATGGCAATAATAAGAATCCTGCCTTTTGAGGCAGAATTTCTAGGCAGGATGTCAAAATTGCAGCAACGCATTTGTGGAAACCAAGACTGTTCTCAGGGCAGGCCTGGTGCGGCTAGATTGAGTCTCATCGGGGAACCATTTTTGCATTTTAGCTAACGCCTCGATCAGACCGACAGCTTATTTGCAACCATGCTGTGTAATAATAACTGCAGTCAAACTTTTTTCATTATGTAATCCCACATTTTTTTGGTGAATATGTGTAGAACAAAAGTTTGACATTCACCTTTTGCTACTATTTCTGTCAAATCTACACATACAATCTGATGCATACATTCAACGTATGCACCACACGAACACAGAACGCACTGCAACTGCCTCTGCAACGCAATGCTGCAAGGCAAAAACAGCTTTCCATTGAAAATGAATGCACTTCTGGTGTACCACAACGCATTGAAGCTGTCGGTCTGATCGAGGCATAACTCTAACCCTTTCCCTAACCTTAACTTAATTCCCCTAACCTGTCACCATAAAACCTGCCACGTTAATTATCCTAACCTGCTGCAAGAAGTCACTTCTGCGAGTCAAAACCGGCAGACCTGCCCTGAGAACAGTCTTGGTTTCCGCTAATGCGATACAGCGTCAAAATGGGCATATCCCAATCCTATAACACCATGCGGTGCATTGATTATTTAATGTCTGAATTAATGGCGGACAGAAGTACTCGCTTGGGATAACATTTTGCAGAAGAATAAGGAATCACTTCACGAAATGTAAATATATATAAAAATACAATTTAAAAAAAAATATGTTTAAATGTTGGACGCGATAGCTAGCTAGCAGGCGATCTCATCCTGTTTATCGGCTGTTTAGAGATGAACAACTAACTAAATCGTAGATTCAGCAATGTGTCAATTGTGAGACCCGGAGAGTTTTTAAATCATAAATTGGTAACTTGCTACCCAGCTAAAGACATGTAGCAAATAGTTTTCCCCCATTTGTATTTCAGTGACTAAAGTGGGCACCTGATTGCATTGCATTGGCTTGGAAGGAGAAAACAGTCCTGCCCGACTCGTTCGGAGGTAAGACATTTTAACAACATCTGATGAAAAACGTAGGAAATGCAGCCAACTGTGTTCTGTTCAATCTAGGCTTGCTAGCCAGCCAAGTAATTTCTGCATTCTGTTGATGAGTCTGTTTTGCTAACTAGCTGCATGCATGGAGTATCTGTTCACCTAGCTAACGTTAGCTAACTTTCTCTTGCCAATTTCCCTTCCCCTATTGTGTTGCACCATTGGGGTTGGTGTTACTAGTTAAAATTAGAGGCTAAGGTATTCTACTCTTACTGTCAACAACTTGACCAGGTATAAAAATATGCACAACTGTTAACAGAATGATTGCACATTAATAAAGGCAGTTGTGGTTTCAGCAACTTGAACCAGCACTGACATTTGAGCAGTGAGGTTCATTTCTGCCCTCTTCTCTCTCCTTGTTCCAGATTGAAGGACATCCCACCCTGGCACCCTGCAGATGAACTTGTTGTGAACCTCCCAGCCACCAGGATAAATCACCATATCTCAGGATATTATTCAGGAGTGTGCTACATCACAATGTTAGATAGAAATAGATTCCCCATGTTATTGTGTATCATGCAGATTTGTCAGGACATTGTAATTTATGAAGCTTATTCTAAAATACAGACGTGATTTCTATCCCAGAGGATTGCTCTGTGTGCAAGTCTTCAATTTAGACCACAATTAGTTGAATGAGGTGTTTAGTGAAGGGCTGGAACAAAAACCTGTAAACTCCTGTCCTGTCAAAAACCAACTGTGGTTGTCATGACTACATGTGCCCTCATGGACTGAACAAGCTGATGAATGTTGGAGGCTAATCTCCTTGAGATTGTCCCTCACTTGGGAATGACTTATTTTCTACAATGGTCTGTGTTTTAAACGCTCCTGCACAGATACAGGAAAACCAATAAACATGTTAACATTTATTCAAAATGACAAGTGTTGATGTCTCCACGTGTTTCTGGTTTTGAGGCTTGGGCATCTGGTGACCGCAGTTCATCTGTCTAATCCCCTGCAAGGAGAGAGAAAGGCGTCAATAATATTACAATGCTGTATTCATTTAATGTAATATATATTCCTGTTTGATATGCATTTATATAATTATTTTGGACACGTTATCCTTTATCACATGCCAGAATTTGTTTTGTATCCAATGCATTTAGTTTACATTAGGATGAAATAGCCCAGGCCTTCTAATCACCTTTCAATATTAGTTATCAACGAATATAAAACCATGTTATCTTGAACATCGGCGTCATCTAATAATATGCATGGATGGGATGGTTGTATGAATTAATCACAATGCAAGCCTACTCATTAGAAGAAGAAAAAACACAGCTGTAATTAAATATTAGCTTCACAGTGGAACACCACTAATCATTCTTAAACAGACAGTAAAATAGCTTGTTTAGCTATCTGAAAAGAATCATAGGCTGTATGATATCATTAACAGCTTACCTGTAATGTCCACAATGAGGGAGCAGCAGACCAAGCAATATGTGAGAGGAGGACCCTATACCGTCGGATCGTTATTCTGGTTGGTGTTAACTTCATTCATTAACTGGAACTGAGGAGATCGATTCTATTACTTGTTTACTTGTTGTTCGTGTCAGATATTTTGCATTTTGGGAACTTTGTTGTTCACTGAATTGATAGCAGTAGTTGCTCACGCTGATACAATGTGGCTACAAACGTCTCGCGCTCGGTGGAATCTGAATGCGTTATCACGTGATCCTGCCATCGAATCCCGTCCCAAATGGCAGGAACCTCCTGGAAAAGTGCTACCTACCAAGGAGGCAGGAGCCTTTTGATTGGTTAAAAAATAACAGTAGGCAAAATTATTGCTGTGCGTGAACTCGTGATGCTCGGAGCGTGCTGCTCAGCAAGCCCTGAGAATACTTGATGGTCTGAGGTCGGTTGGTTTGCAGAGCCTTTCCCCCCAACCATAGCCTCCTAGGTATGGTACTGCATTGGATAGCCAGCAACCACATTTTAGTCATTTAGCAGACGCTCTTATCCAGAGCGACTTACAGGAGCAATTAGGGTTAAGTGCCTTGCTCAAGGGCACATCAACAGATTTTTCACCTAATCGGCTCGGGGATTAGAACCAGCGACCTTTCGGTTACTGGCACAAAGCTCTTAACCACTAAGCTACCTGCCGCCCCACCGCTTCCATCTGCCCCTGGCAGAGATTCTAAATGTTAAATATTCATTCAAGTCCTCCTGCTGCAGAATTATATTTTCCTCCTTTGACGAAATGGGAATATTAAGTAAATATTAAAATATTAAAATAAATAAAAAATAAATACATGTTTAATTACATTTAAATTAAAAAAAGTTAAATATTAAATAAATGAAATATTAAGATCTGACATCTGTAGTCTGTCCACGAGGGATTAAAAGTACAGTGACCGGATGATGTGGAAATTCCCTCTACTCATACACAACACACGGTCTTCAACATTCTCCCAAACTGTAAATAAAAGAAACCTCTCTCCTCCTCTTTGTCCTCCTAAAAGGGTTTTCAACCAACACCTGTCCCCTGTAGAAACCAACACCTGTCCCCTGTAGAAACCAACACCTGTCCCCTGTAGAAAGGCTACACTGAGTAAGAACACCTTCCTAATATTGAGTTGCACCCCCCTGGTCACCTGGTCAGTCTATGTCATGGAAAGAGTCAGTGTTCTTAATGTTTTGTCCACTCAGTGTATGTACATTAATGTTTAACTATTGTTATTTAACTATTGTTCACTGTGTCATGACTAGTTGGGACAGCTATAGTATGTACACGAGTACAGAAGAGTTTAACATGTTATCTAACAATGGGAATTGATCTTGAGAAGGCCTGTTGGAAAAAGGTGTGTTGATATTTAGATACACCTTTGACTACCGGTCAAAAGTTTTAGAACACCTACTCATTCAAGGGTTTTTCTTTATTTTTACTATTTTTTACATTGTAGAATAATAGTGAAGACATCAAAACTATAAAATAACACATATGGAATCATGTACTAACAAAAAAAGTGTTAAACAAATCAAAATATATGTTATATTTGAGATTCTTCAAATAGCCACCCTTTGCCTTGATGACAGCTTTGCACACTCTTGGCATTTTCTCAACCAGCTTCACCTGGAATGCTTTTCCAACAGTCTTGAAGGAGTTCCCACGTATGCTGAACACTTGTTGGCTGCTTTTCCTTCACTCTGCGGTCCGACTCATCCCAAACCATCTCAATTTGGTTGAGGTTGGGTGATTGTGGAGGCCAGGTCATCTGATGCAGCACTCTATCACTCTCCTTCTTGGTAAAAAAAAGCCCTTACACGGCCTGGAGGTGTGTTGGATCATTGTCCTGTTGAAAAACAAATGATAGTCCCACTAAGCCCAAACCAGATGGGATGGCGTATCGCTGCAGAATGCTGTGGTAGCCATGCTGGTTAAGTGTGCCTTGAATTCTAAATAAATCACAGACAGTGTCACCAGCAAAGCACCCCCACACCATAACACCTCCTCCTCCATGCTTTACGGTGGGAAATACACATGCAGAGATCATCCGTTCACCCGTTCTCACAAAGACACGGCGGTTGGAACCAAAAATCTCAAATTTGGACTCCAGACCAAAGGACACATTTTCACCGGTCTAATATCAATTACTCATGTTTCTTGGCCCAAGCAAGTCTCATCTTCTTATTGGTGTCCTTTAGTAGTGGTTTCTTTGCAGAAATTCCACCATGAAGGCCTGATTCACACAGTCTCCTCTGAACAGTTGATATTGAGATGTGTCTGTTACTTGAACTCTGTGAAGCATTTATTTGGGCTGCAATTTCTGAGGCTGGTAACTCTAATGGAATTATCCTCTGCAGCAGAGGTAACGCTGGGTCTTCCATTCCTGTGGCGGTCCTCATGAGAGCCAGTTTTATCATAGCGCTTGATGGTTTTTGCGACTGCACTTGAAGGAACTTTCAAAGTTCTTGAAATGTTCCGTATTGACTGACCTTCATGTCTTAAAGTAATGATGGACTGTCATTTCTCTTTGCTTATTTGAGCTGTTCTTGCCATAATATGGACTTGGTCTTTTACCAAATAGGGCTATCTTCTGTATACCCCCCCTACCTTGTCACAACACAACTGATTGGCTCAAACGCATTAAGAAGGAAATGCATTCCACAAATTAACTTTTAAGAAGACATACCTGTTAATTGAAATGCATTCCAGGTGACTACCTCATGAAGCTGGTTGAGAGAATGCCAAGAGAGTGCAAAGGGTGGCTATTTGAAGAATCTCAAATATAAAATATATTTTGATTTGTTTGACACTTTTTTGGTTACTACATGATTCCATATGTGTTATTTCATAGTTTTGATGTCTTCACCATTATTCTACAATGTAGAAAATAGTTTAAAAAATAAAGAAAAACTCTTGAATGAGCAGGTGTTCTAAAACTTTTGACCGGTAGTGTATATACTGTATTCACCCTCTGTCCGTCTGTAAGACACTGCTCTTCCACACACAGTCCCAAACGCTTTGTTCCTTTTCTGTTGATTTGTCGATTGGTGCTGAACTATCGTTCCTCTCCTTCTGATGTGAATAATATCTTTGTTTCTTTTCTGGAGAAGTGGTCCCTCCGTCACTGTCTGGCACTCTATTCCCTATAGGGTGCACTACCGGGGCCCATGGAGCTCTGGTCAAAAGTAGTGCACTATATAGGGAATAGGGTACACTTTGGGACGTAGACTGAGTTGTGAATCAGTGTGACAGAGTGGTATTTGTCCTTTTCTCCTCCAGACCCTCCCAGATGTTAACCTGTTAGCTCTGTCTGTCCGGCTGCGAGTCTTTCAATAAAAAGTCTAGAATACATTTTGATTTTTCTTTTTTGAGGTGCTGTGTCTCTCTGATTCGTATGTGCATGCCTGTGCTCTCTGCATCTGGTGAGATGTGTCAGATAAATTAGATATTTACCCTTAACAACACTACTGTATTGATGACTGTATGTACACACACACACACACACACACACACACACACACACACACACACCAAACAATGGATCATTTGACAACTATAGTACTTATGGATCATTGCAAGACTGCAGTCATAGAGAAAAGGCCTAGGTAAAAATCAGAGAGAAAAGGTAAAAGCCAAATTAATGGAGTTTGGAGGGTTTTGGGATGAACCTTTAAAATAAGGTCTGTGGTAAACACAGGCTTAGGAGATCTTATACGTTTTGTTCTATGAGATAATCATCAGCTAACTTCACTTTTTTGTGAATTTTTTGTTTTACCTAAAGCATATAAAGGCTTCGTAATTCATAAAGGTCATGTTAACTGACTGGTATTATCTAATTTAACAAAACATAAAGGCTTCATAATTCATAAAGGTCATGTTAACTGACTGATATTGTCGTGGAAATACTTCTCAAAGATATCTCTCAGACACCGGAGCTTGTGAATTCAGTATAGACTTTATTACAAAGTAACAAGCCCAGCTGGTCCATGGAGCATCTGCACATCCTGACTCGGAGAGCATCTGCCCATCCTGACTCGGAGAGCATCTGCCCATCCTGACTCGGAGAGCATCTGCCCATCCTGACTCGGAGCTCTCCTTTTATACAGTTTCATTCTTACTCAACATACATAGTCACTCCTCTTTATGTAAATGACGTCTTTTAGTTCCACGCCACTATTGTTTCCAAAGTGGTTTTCTCTCTAGGCCCCTCCCCTTGGACTCTTAACACGGTTATATTGGTGGCGTGATACTAGCAGTATCATAAATAATAATGAGATTACATTCTTAAAGATGATTAGATTACAGAGTGCTGACTGTCATTACTATCCAGACAAACTGTCAATCATGCTTTATTCTGTTTTTCTCCTAAAACATTTACATTTACATTTTACATTTTAGTCATTTAGCAGACGCTCTTATCCAGAGCGACTTACAGTTAAGTGAGTGCATACATTTTCATACTGGCCCCCCGTGGGAATCGAACCCACAACCCTGGCGTTGCAAACGCCATGCTCTACCAACTAATTGTGCGCCGCCCCATGGGTCTCCCGGTCGCGGCCGGCTACGACAGAGTCTGGATTCGAACAAGGATCTCTAGTGGCACAGCTAGCACTGCGATGCCACTCGGGAGACTATGAAATTACATTACATTATCACAGTACTGTATTTATGAAGGTTCACTGAACAGTGATGATTACTGTGGATACATGTGACAAACCCTGCGGAGCTAGTGAGAGAGTGGTAAGTAAGGGTTAATGTTTATGTTCATGTCCTTTCAAGTCTCTAAACAAGCACCAATGATCACTCTTGCTCTTAGCAGGCAACAGAGGCAGAGACAAACAGGCACTTCATGCTTCCCCTACTGTCCTGACACACATTCTGTGTTTGGGTTTGGGTGAGGCAGTACCATTTCCAACACAAGAGCTTTTCTCTTTAGGGTGTGAATTGCACACGGGAAAAAATGACACTATGCAAATCCATGCATCCTATAAATGGGTGTTGATTTGAATGACAAAGGCAGCAGCTAGTGTGGTTGGCAGTCCTGAGGTAACCTTGGCTTTCCGCGGGGCTGGTAACCGAGCAGAAACTTCCCTGGCAGCTCTCTACAGGCAGACACATAGTAGGGGATGAATGTAGGCTTCTCCTTCTTGCTTTTCACCAAGACCTCCTGGTTTCCCTTAAGCCTATAATGATGCTGTTATTCCATCTCAACATTTCATCAAATACGTACTGGAAAATTACCCATATGTTTATCTCATAGAACAAAACATAAAGGCTTCATAAATCATAAAAGGTCATGTTACCTGACTGATATTAACAAAATGTATAAGATCTCCTAAGCCTGTGTTAACCTTAGACCTTATTTTCGGCATTCATCCCAAAACCCTATTCTTTCCCCATTAATTTGCCCCATAGGGATGGCTGAACGAACCAGAGGTAAGTCAGGACAACAAGGTGGCGAGCTCCATGTTCCTCTCATAGACAATGATAGAGAGTGCATCCCTATATACAGTTGAAGTCGGAAGTTTACGTACACTTAGGTTGGAGTCATTAAAACTCGTTTTTCAACCACTCCACAAATTTCTTGTTAACAAACTATAGTTTTGACAAGTCGGTTAGGACATCGACTTTGTGCATGACACAAGTAATTTTTCCAACAATTGTTTACAGATAGATTATTTCACTTATAAATCACTGTATCTCAATTCCAGTGGGTCAGAAGTTTACATACACTAAGTTGACTGTGCCTTTAAACAGCTTAGAAAATTCCAGAAAATGATGTCATGGCTTTTGAGGCTTCTGATAGGCTAATTGACGTCATTTGAGTCAATTGGAGGTGTACCTGTGGATGTATTTCAAGGCCTACCTTCAAACGCAGTGCCTCTTTGCTTGACATCATGGGAAAATCAAAAGAAATCAGCCAAGACCTCAGAAAAAAAAACTGTAGACCTCCACAAGTCTGGTTCATCCTTGGGAGCAATTTCCAAACGCCTGAAGGTACCACGTTCATCTGTACAAACAATAGTACGCAAGTATAAACACCATGGGACCACGCAGCCGTCATTCCACTCAGGGAGGAGACGCGTTCTGTCTCCTAGAGATGAACGTACTTTGGTGCGAAAAGTGCAAATCAATCCCAGAACAACAGCAAAGGACCTTGTGAAGATGCTGGAGGAAACCGGTACAAAAGTACAGTGAGGGAAAAAAGTATTTGATCCCCTGCTGATTTTGTACGTTTGCCCACTGACAAAAAAAGTATCAGTCTATAATTTTAATGGTAGGTTTATTTGAACAGTGAGAGACAGAATAACAACAAAAAAATCCAGAAGAACGAATGTAAAAAATGTTATAAATTGATTTATAAATGAATAAATAAATATAGCCATATCTCAGACTGCCAGTAAACAGATGCTTCAAAGGTCCTCAACTGTGTTCTTTTGCCCATCTTAATC
Source organism: Coregonus lavaretus (assembly GCF_964263955.1). Classification (NCBI taxonomy): domain Eukaryota; kingdom Metazoa; phylum Chordata; class Actinopteri; order Salmoniformes; family Salmonidae; genus Coregonus; species Coregonus lavaretus. The sequence continues at coordinate 48,567,619 of NC_140007.1, forward strand.
TTTTCTTTTTATTGGCCAGTCTGAGATATGGCTTTTTCTTTGCATCTCTGCCTAGAAGGTCAGCATCCCAAAGTCGCCTCTTTACTGTCGACGTTGAGACTGGTGTTTTGCGGGTACTATTTAATGAAGCTGCCAGTTGAGGACCTGTGAGGCGTCTGTTTCTCAAACTAGACACTCTAATGTATTTGTCCTCTTGCTCAGTTGTGCACCGGGGCCTCCCACTCCTCTTTCTATTCTGGTTAGAGCCAGTTTGCGCTGTTCTGTGAAGGGAGTAGTACACAGCGTTGTACGAGATCTTCAGTTTCTTGGCAATTTCTCGTTTGGAATAGCCTTAATTTCTCAGAACAAGAATAGACTGACGAGTTTCAGAAGAAAGTTCTTTGTTTCTGGCCATTTTCAGCCTGTAATCAAACCCAGAATTGCTGATCCTCCCACTCCTCTTAAAGGGGTGTTGTGTGGCCAGTGACCAATAATCTCAATCCATTTTAAATTCAGGCTATCAACTAAATGTGGAAAAAGTCAAGGGGTCTAAATACTGTCTGAAGGCACTGTATGTTGTTTTCTAATTCTCGCAAAAATGACTACATACAGTGGCTTCGGAAAGTATTCAGGCCCCTTGACTTTTTCCACATTTTGTTAGGTTACAGCCTTATTCTAAAATGTTTCCCCTCATCAATTTACACACAATACCCCATAATGGCAAAGCCAAAACAGGTTGTTAGAAATTTTTGCAGATTTATAAAAAATATATAAATAAAAATCTAATTTACATAAGTATTCAGACCCTTTACTCAGTACTTTGTTGAAACAACTTTGGCAGCGATTACAGCCTCGAGTCTTCTTGGGTATAATGCTACAAGCTTGGCACACCTGTATTTGGGGAGGTTCTCCCATTCTTCTCTGCAGATCCTCTCAAGCTCTGTCAGGTTGGATGGGGAGCGTCGCTGCACAGCTATTTTCAGGTCTCTCCAGAGATGTTCGATCGGGTTCAAGTCAGGGCTCTGGCTGGGCCACTCAAGGACATTCAGAAACTTGTCCCGAAGCCACTCCTGTGTTGTCTTGGCTGTGTGCTTAGGGTCTTTGTCCTGTTGGAAGGTGAACCTTCGCCCCAGTCTGAAGTCCTGAGTGCTCTGGAGCAGGTTTTCATCAAGGATCTCTCTGTACTTTGCTCCGTTCATCTTTGCCTTGATCCTGACTAGTCTCCCTGCCACTGAAAAACATCCCCACAGCATGATGCTGCCACCACCATGCTTCACCATAGGGATGGTGCCAGGTTTCCTCCAGACGTGACGCTTGGCATTCAGGCCAAAGAGTTCAATCTTAGTTTCATCAGACCAGAGAATCTTGTTTCTCATGGTCTGAGAGTCTTTAGGTGCCTTTTGGGAAACTCCAAACGGGCTGTCATGTGCCTTTTACTGAGGAGTGGCTTCCGTCTGGTCACTCTACCATAAAGGCCTGATTGGTGGAGTACTGCAGAGATGGTTGTCCTTCTGGAAGGTTCTCCCATCTCCACAGAGGAACTCTAGAGCTCTGTCAGAGTGACCATCGGGTTCTTGGTCACCTCCCTGACCAAGACCGTTCTCCTGCGATTGCTCAGTTTGGCCGGGCGGCCAGCTCTAGGAAGAGTCTTGGTGGTTCCAAACTTCTTCCATTTAAGAATGATGGAGGCCACTGTGTTATTGGGGACCTTCAATGCTGCAGACATTTTTTGGTACCCTTCCCCAGATCTGTGCCTCGACAAAATCCTGTCTCGGAGCTCTACGGAAAATGTATTCGACCTCATGGCTTGGTTTTTGCTCTGACGTGCACTGTCAACTGTGGGACCTTATATAGACAGGTGTGTGCCTTTCCAAATCATGTCCAATAAAATGAATTTACCACAGGTGGACTCCAATCAAGTTGTAGAAACAGCTAAAGGATGATCAATGGAAACAGGATGCACCTGAGCTCAATTTCAAGTATCATAGCAGAGGGTCTGAATACTTATGGAATTAACGTATTTCTGTTTTTTATTTACATTTTCTCTTTCTCATTATGGGGTATTGTGTGTAGATTGCTGAGGATAAAAAAAAATGTAATCCATTTTAGAATAAGGCTGTAACGTAACAAAATGTGGATAAAGTCAAGGGCTCTGAATACTTTCCGAAGACACTGTATTTATTAATTGGATGGTTCTCCCATCGATCGGGTTCCTGCCTATAAATATCTGGGCATTTGGCTTGACAAAGATTTAATGTTTAAAAAACACACGGATGAGCTAGCTGAAAAGCTAAGATTTAAAGTGTGCTTCTTTTTTTAGAAATAGATCTTGCCTCTCTCTAAATATCAGGAAGCAGATTGTGCAGTCAACTTTCCTGCCATTTGTTGACTATGGTGACACCATTTACCAGAATGCAGCAGCCAAGGCAGTCTTAAGCCGTCTACCGTAGCGCCCTTCACTTTATCACAGGTGACAGTTGTAATATTCACCCTGTATATAATATGCATCCTGCATCAAAAGGTTGTCTGGTAGATCACTTCACTATTCCCTTTCTGTTTTAATGCGCCTCACTGCCGGAACAATTTACAAAACATACAATTAGATGTTCTGGTGCCGCTCTGGCAATTTAAAATATTGATTAGGGACCTTCTTATTGAGGAATGTAATTGTTTTTCTTGAATATTTGTGTTGTGCTGTATTTGACTTGTTTTATATTGTATTTGAGTTTGTCTTTTGAAATTGTACATGCAGGACTCCCTTGTGAAATGGTGACACACTGCTTAAATAAATGCAATTTCCATTTTGAAGCAGGGGTTGGAACCGGTTCAGGGAACAGAACCGAAAACTGTAACGAAAGTGACCTATACAGTTCCGGAACAGAAACGTTATTTTCCGTTCAGGTTTTTTTGTTCAGTCCCACAAAAAAATTCCACAAAGCACCTATGCAAAGCCCTCTCTCTGTCACTCAGAAACCTATTCCAGTGTCGGCCTGCCAGCTTTAAATCTTTGCCAGTGTGTGTCTGTGTGTAGGCTACCTGCCCCTCCCCCTGCCCCTCCCCCTCCTCATGCCCCTCCCCCTCCTCATGCCCCTCCCCCTGCCCCTCCCTTTGCCCCTCCCCCTCCTCATGCCACTCCCCTCCGAACCGTAAACTACTGTAGCGTGATTCAGAAAGTAGGGAGAGGTTTTTAATTACAGAAGAATCGATTAACTTTCTAAATGCTAGTTAAGGATACTATATTTATCATGTTTCACATTGGATTTAGAAACTCTAAAAAGGTAAGCCGTGTTTTTAATTCTGGTGCCGCGCTGCTTGTTAGCTCTGGTCCAACGTTAAGCCAACTCTCGGAAGTTCAAAGACATTAAAAGTTCCTCCATAGAAGCCGCTCCTACTAGATATAATTCTGTGGGCCTAATTCAGATAATGCATGTCATAACAAGATGCCCAGCACTTCAAGTCAAGCCTCCTCCTCCACCCTCTCTTGCTCTCTCACCCACCCGCAAAATTTCAGTCGAATCTCGCACACCACACTTGTTTGTCCATTGCGCATGTAAACAACTATAGCGTGTCCGCTCCATAGCAAGCTGCACTATCCTCACTGATTGGTCAAGTCATTTAATGTCAAGCTAAATGTCCCAAAAATGTTTTCAGAGGTTTAAAACGGAACAGAAAGTAACAAGTTTTCACGCAAAAGTTGCCATTTATCAAAACTGAACTTAACATGAGAATTTGCTCCCTGTAAACTTTAGACCATGCGTACACACAGTTTCTAGTGGTTGCAAATGGGGATATGATGACACGCTTATTCATAAAAATTAAAATAAAGGTAAATATAATAACAAGATGCCGTTAGTGAGAAGATCATCATATTTATTTTATTTTATAATAGTTAGAAATAGGCTGGTTGAGACACGTGTTAAACACGGTAACAGTCAGCAGAGGGCAGTGTGGTGAGACACGTGTTAAACATGGTAACAGCCACCAGAGGGCAGTGTGGTGAGACACGTGTTAAACATGGTAACAGTCAGCAGAGGGCAGTGTTGAGCCATCGATTTCCTATTTGTTTCCATGATCATTGCAGAATACATTCCTCACCTTTTCTGACTGAGATGGTTTCATATTCCAGAAGTGACCTACAGGCCTACAACATCCCATCTCTCATTTAAAGATCCGCCATTTCCTGGTTGCTAAAATTCTAATTGTTCGCCTCTCAGTTTATGTGACAAAAAAAGCATGTATGGTGTAGAAAATCGTTGTACCATCTAAACCGCGGTGAGATATATTTTTCATAAACAAAAATATAGTATTTTCAGCTGTTTGAAGCTGGTGGACAAAACCGAAAGTAAAAGATGCAAAAACTAAACGTAATAACGGGAAGCATAGAAATAGCGCCCATAGAACAGATCTACCTCTTCTTAGACATGCTTTCAATGAGAATGACAGATCTATAACTCACATTTCTAAGTGACTTTGGTCAGGTCGCCCAAAAGGTTACATATTGCAGCCTTAATTGGACCCACTTTTTTTACAATAGTAAATAAATCAAGTATTTTGCGATCCGATCAGGAGTTTAACAACCAGACCCGGCGCCAGGATAAAGTGGGGGTTCTTGCATTGGAATTATATTGAATTCTGCTCATATCACACTAATATACCACAATAAACAAAGTTCAAATGCCGAGAGTCCAATACCATTGAGTGAGAGCTTTTGAAGTAGCAGGTTGGCTCGAAATCCTATCTCCGCTGTATCAGCACAATGGACAGCTTTAAAGATAGATATGGTAATTCATCTATTGCAAACCGTACACACAGCTGTCTTACCAAAATAATGCAAACTAAATGCTGAAAGTAGAAGCCTAGTTATTCATGCAAAAAAACAAAATACTGAATAGCAGTTTGAATACCAACAACTGTGAATGCGAATGAATGAATGTGAACAGAACAGAACAGAGGTACCTAGTAGGCAAAAACAGTTCTCAGATTGATAAAGGTACAACACAATCTATATTTAGTAAAATTACTTTATTAATTGTAAAATGAAGTGCTTAGTAACACTAAAACTAGTGGCAACTGAGTCGCTTAAAGGAGACGAAACCTTAACTTGGCTGGAGTATTGAAACTCATGGTTGTGAGGATATTGGGACAGGTTTAAGGTGTACTAAAACATTCATCCTGAGCTTGTTCTGAAACATGACATGGTGTGTTGGAACACCACATAATCAAGAGTTGTGCAACACCTTGCCAGAGACTGGGACCCCGGGAAAACCTTGAAAACACTATGATGGTGTTTCCAGTCCTGTCTAGTGCAGAATTAGATCCCTTCTTCTGGAGTTTCCAAATCCTGTAAATGGGAGTCCCTCCTCATATGGTGTGTTCCCTTGTCTTATATGGTGTGTTTATAAACTCATCGGTAATTCCAAAAGGTCAAATGTACAGTATTATGTTACCTGTATAAAAGATACCTGGGAGCCAGAAATCTTTCTGATTGAGAGGGGGTCAAATACTTATTTCCCTCATTAAAATGCAAATCAAAGGACACGAGAAAAAATTGTTTTGTGAAAATACAAATTAACCTTTTACTGCAGTGGGCTAAATCAGGGTCACACAGTGTTTCTTGGTAGTCTTAAACAAATCTACTTTGAAACAAAAGTATACACCTCACAGACATGGTTATGGGCTTAAAGAAAGACACACATGGTTATGGGCTTAAAGAAAGAAGACACCTGTACCATGTCAGATATAGAGTTGAAATGTATTACATTTTGAGTTTGCATCCCAATATTACACTTTATATACAATCACAGAAGACTGAAATATAACAAAACCGTATGACATGGAAACACCGGATCTTCGGCTTTAAAAAAAGTCACGTTTATGAATTATGAAAAATAGTAATTACACCCATGTGGCCACTAGAGTGCACTTAGGTCATTCAACTGCAGGAAAGGGCTACTATGTTTTTCCAGGATAATAATTAATGAGTGCAGATGTACTTTTTCTTGATTGAAGCTTCAAATGCTTTATCTTTTATTTTGCCAATTTTCAAAATGGTAACTGTTGTGACGAGGTCACAATTACACATTAACACAGGAACCAGGGTCACCCTTCCTGCCTTGATTGAGTGTGTGGACAGGTGTCTTTTATACAGGTAACGAGTTCAAACAGATGCAGTTAATACAGGTAATGAGTGGAGAACAGGAGGGCTTCTTAAAGAAAAACTAACAGGTCTGTGAGAGCCGGAATTCTTACTGGTTGGTAGGTGATCAAATACTTATGTCATGCAATAAAATGCAAATTAATTACTTAAAACTCATACAATGTGATTTTCTGGATTTTTGTTTTAGATTCCGTCTCTCACAGTTGAAGTGTACCTATGATAAAAATTACAGACCTCTACATGCTTTGTAAGTAGGAAAACCTGCAAAATCGGCAGTGTATCAAATACTTGTTCTCCCCACTGTAGGTCATTCAACTGCAGGAAAGGGCTACATTTTTACATTTTTAGTCATTTAGCAGACACTCTTATCCAGAGCAACTTACAGTTAGTGAGTGTATACATTATTATTTTTATATTTTTCATACTGGCCCCCCGTGGGAATCGAACCCACAACCCTGGCGTTGCAAACGCCATGCTCTACCAACTGAGCTACATCCCTGCCGGCCATTCCCTCCCCTACCCTGGACCAGTATGTTTGGAATATTTATTTTCTCGCACAGAAGGACAAGATGACCAATAGAAAATGAAAACTTTTCTAGTATGGGGGATTAGATTGACACAGGCTTTTGCTGTTCGTTACTCATCATGTTGGCTAACATCTTCAACATGCGCCTCGGCATTGTATAAGAAGGTCTTCACTTGTAGCTTCGGAGCTGAGATGCCTGTGAGAAGGACCTGATCACATGAGGGGCATTGGATAATAAGAATTGAGATTATTATAATTATTATATTCAGCCCGAGGGGCACAACAGCCACTTTGGCTGCAAAAGGCATGGATCTTTTTAGGGGGCATTACGGCCACACAAGGGGGATGCCGCCGGGAAATTCAAGGCCTGTTGAGAATATGATCAAGTGTTTGTCAAATTGTGAATGAGAGACTGATGAAGTGTGTGCAGCCTGCGCAAGAAACAAATAAGCTCATGCCTTTAATGCAACTTTTTTCAAATCATCATTAGTCGCAGCCTTAGAATGTTTTAAAAATAAAAACATTAGGATTAGGAGCACTCCCTTTAAGAGTGTGCTCCTAATCTCAGCTCGTTACCTGCATAAAAGATACCTGGGAGCCAGAAATCTTTCTGATTGAGAGGGGGTCAAATACTTATTTCCCTCATTAAAATGCAAATCAATTTATGACATTTTTGACATGCGTGTTTCTGGATTTTTGTTGTTGTTATTCTGTCACTCACTGTTCAAATAAACCTACCATTAAAATTATAGACTGATTTTACATTTACATTTTAGTCATTTAGCAGACGCTCTTATCCAGAGCGACTTACAGCTAGTGAGTGCATACATTTTTTTATTTTTTTTCATACTGGTCCCCCCGTGGGAATAATACCCACAACCCTGGCGTTGCAAGCGCCATGCTCTACCAACTGAGCTACAGGGGAATACATGGTATTATGGGATGGTGATGTGATGAAGCTAAATTAGAGGTAACTTACAGGGGAATCTAGCTCAGGGTTTGTACAGACACTGGGAAGTCAGATTCAACAACTTTCCAGTACTTTTTCAAAACAGTAATATTTATTTTCAAGGACCATCAATTTGTAATAGTTCCTAATATGCAATTGTTTCTAGTCGCCACCAGATGGCAGTATATATCGCCACCAGATGGCAGTATACATCGCCACCAACTCATGAAAAACCCCAAACTAACTTACCATTCATCACTACCTTACAAGTTCTCCTCAATAATACATCTTTCACTACTTATTGACTACATACAGGAGTGGTAAATCAGGATTGATGATGTAATTTGAGTAGTGATGAGCAGAGTTTTGGACACGCCTACTGGCGAACACACATTTCCAATTCACATTACTACACAATTCCAGCTTAAATGACTTTTTATTGGGCATTTGGGAATCTACTACTTAATAGCTACGAAACAGGGTCTTGCTTCTGACTGGCAGCGTTAGTGTCGCCGGTCGGTGTGGGCTGTGTGAGGAAAACGGGCACGTGAACGGCCACCAGAACGGCAGGAGCACGGCTGCCGCTTGTTAAAGCGGAATACTGCGGGCGCCCCCGAGAATGGAAGGCGATTGGCAAAAAAAAAGCTCTGGAGGTTGTTGCAGAGAAAAAGATGTAGAAGTGGCGCCAGCGCAGTTTGCAGCGTTGTCTTTCCCCGTTCATGTGGCTCTTCAGGGCCGATTCACCCACAATGTCAAAGTCGGACGCATTTTTTGCACCTTACACGGTGTCGGTTGGTTGGGTCCAGTGGTGTAGTGGTAAAAAAAATTGTGGTTAAACTATACTGAACAACAATATAAAAACACAACATGTAAAGTGTTGGTCCCAGGTTTCATGAGCTGAAATAAAAGATCCCAGAAATGTTCCATACGCATAAAAAGGCAGGATGGAATTGACATTTTCCCGGCATATCGACGGGACGCTTGGCGGCGCCTAATCAGACAGTGCTGTACCTGCCTGGCTGAGTGGCATTGTGGGTGGAATGAGCGAGCTCACCTGGCAACCACAGCGTGAAACACGTTAGGAAATAAAACTCAGTAGCCTGCCTGGAAATGAATTAATGTAACTTACAGGAGGACATACCTCCAGCAAGTCTGTAGAGGGTCATGTGTAGAGGGTCATGTATATGAGGGGAGAGTTAACTCACAGGAGGCGCTAGCTCCAGCAGGTCCTGTATCCTGGTCAGGATGTCTTCAACGAAGGAGTTCATGTGTTTATGCAGTGTCTTGACGAGTGATCATGTCTTTGTCAGTGGGCAGACGTACAAAATCAGCAGGGGATCAAATACTTTTGTCCCTCACTGTATAGCCTTTCTATACTAAACAAAAATATAAACGCAACATGTAAAGTGTTTGTCCCATGCTTCATGTGCTGAAATAAGACATCCAAGAAATGTTCTATACGCACAAAAAGCGAATTTCTCTCTAATTCTGTGCACAGATATGTTGACATCGCTGTTAGTGAGCATTTCTCCTTTGCCAAGATAATCCATCCACCTGACAGGTGTGGCATATCAAGAAGCTGATTAAACAGCGTGATCATTACACAGGTGCACCTTGTGCTGGGGACAATAAAAGGCCACTCTAAAATGTGCAGTTTTGTCACACAACACAATGCCACAGATGTCTCAAGTTTTGAGGGGTTGTGCAATTGGCATGCTGACTGCAGGAATGTCCACCAGAGCTGTTGCCAGATAATTGAATGTTAATTTCTCTACCATAAGCCGCCTCCAACGTCGTTTAAGATAATTTGGCAGTACATCCAACCGCCGTCATAACCGCAGAGCACGTGTAACCACGGTAACCACGCCAGCCCAGGACCTCCACATCCAGCTTAGTCACCTAAGGGATGGTCTGAGACGAGCGGCTTGGCTCCCCCCCTGGACAGCTGATGAAACTGTGGGTTTGCATATCCGAAGAATTTCTGCACAAACTGTCAGAAACCATCTCAGGGAAGCTCATCTGCGTGCTCGTCATCCTCACCAGGTCTTGACCTGTGTCACGCCCTGGCTCTGGGGACACTGTTATGTTGAGCCAGGGTGTGTAGATTATGTGTTTTGTGTCTATGGGTGCTATTTCTATGTTGGCCAGAGTGGCTCCCAATCAGAGGCAACGAGTGTCAGGTGTTGCTGGCTGTCTCTGATTGGGAGCCATATTTATACAGTCTGTTTTTCATTGGTGTTTGTGGGATTTTGTTTCTAGTCGGTTGTGTTAGACCGTGAACTGTCACGTATCGTTTGTTGTTTTGATCGTGTCTCGTAATAAAGAGTATGTTTGCCTGCAACGCTGCGCCTTGGTCCTCATCTGTTCCTGACGATCGTGACAACCTGACTGCAGTTCGGCATCGTAACCGACTTCAGTGAGCAAATGCTCACCTTTGATGGCCACTGGCACGTTGGAGAAGTGTGCTCTTCACGGATGAATCTTGGTTTCAACTGTACCGGGCAGATGGCAGACAGCGTGTAAGGTGTCGTGTGGGCGAGCGGTTTGCTGATGTCAAATTTGTGTGCCCCATGGTGGCGGTGGGGTTATGGTATGGGCAGGCATAAGCTACAGACAATGAACACAATTGCATTTTATCGATGGCAAGTTGAATGCACAGAGATACCGTGACGAGATCCTGAGGCCCATTGTCGTGCCATTCATCCGCCGCCATCACCTCATGTTTCAGCATGATAATGCACGGCCCCATGTCGCAAGGGTCTGTAAACAATTCCTGGAAGCGGAAAATGTCCCAGTTCTTCCATGGCCTGCATACTCACCAGACATGTCACCCATTGAGCATGTTTGGGATGTTCTGGATCGACGTGTACGACAGCGTGTTCCAGTTCCCACCAATATCCAGCAACTTCGCACAGCCATTGAAGAGGAGTGGGACAACATTCCACAGGCCACAATCAACAGCCTGATCAACTCTATATGAAGGAGATGTGTCTCGCTGCATGAGGCAAATGGTGGTCACACCAGATACTGACTGGTTTTCTGATCCACGCCTCTACCTTTTTTTAAAGGTGTCTGTGACCAACAGATGCATTCTGTATTTCCAGTCATGACTAGGGCCTAATTTATTTATTTCAATTGACTGATTTCCTCATATGAACTGTAACTCAGTAAAATCTTTGAAATTGTTGCATGTTGCGTTTATATTTTTATTCAGTATATACGGTGCATTCGGAAAGTATTCCGACCCCTTGACTTTTTCCACATTCTGTTACGTTACAGCCTTATTCTAAAATGGATTAAATAAAATACAAAATCTCATGAATATACACACAATACCCCATAATGACAAAGTGAAGACAGGTTCTTAGAAATGTTTGCAAATGTATTACAAATAAAAAAACAGATACCATATTTACATAAGTATTCAGACCCTTTGCTATGAGACTCGAAATTGAGCTCAGGTGCATCCTGTTTCCATTGATCATCATTGAGATGTTTCTACAACTTGATTGGAGTCCACCTGTGGTAAATTCAATTGATTATAGATGATTTGGAAAGGCACACACCTGTTCTTGTAAGGTCCCACAGTTGACAGTGCATGTCAGAGCAAACTCCAAGCCATGAGATTGAAGGAATTGTCCGTAAAGCTCAGAGACAGGATTGTGCCGAGGCTCTGGGGAAGGGTACCAAAACAATTCTGCAGCATTGAAGGTCCCCAAGAACACAGTGGCCACCATCATACTTAAATGGAAGAAGTTTGGAACCACCTCTTCCTAGAGCTTGCCGCATGGACAAACTGAGTGTAAAAATACTTAGTGAATTTCACCAGGTTGATATATTAATATTAATTGATTTGTTATTATGCTGCATTCTGGGAATAGAGGGGTACTTACGTTTTGCTCAAATCATGTTGATGCACGCTTTTTTCTGTCGTCTTCATAAAAGTTAGATTCCTTTAAGCACAAGGTCATGACACACGTTGTTTTGTTCATGAATAATTGTATATTTAGAGTTTACTCATAAGTGGATGGTATTGTCAAGATGCAATTGTACTTTTTAGGATAATATTAACATTCTGAATTCAATATGTGGTTATTAGCTAGCTAAGGTATTGTACGTGTGAACGATGGCGAGCTTCTTGACTGATCCCAGTCCTTTGTATTGTGCGTCTGTTGTAGAAAGAGAAGACAATGGGCAGAACATATTTGTTCTCTACAAATGTTTTGTCTTTTCTTTTGGATGCAGGGAGAGAATTCTGATACATTAAAACAACCTGATCTCCGACCGAAGTCCACGTCTTTAGTCTCAATCAATCACACACAACGCAGAGCTACAGTGGTGCAATACAGCACCGGTTACATAATCAATCGGGGGAGAAGGGCCTTGGTCAGGGATGTGACCAAGAACCTGATGGTCACTCTGACAGAGCTCCAGAGTTCCTCTGTGGAGATGGGAGAACCTTCCAGAAGGACAACCATCTCTGCAGCACTCCACCAATCAGGCCTTATGGTAGAGTGGCCAGACGGAAGCCACTCCTCACCAAAAGGCACCTAAAGGACTCTCAGACCATGAGAAACAAGATTCTCTGGTCTGATGAAACCAAGATTGAACTCTTTGGCCTGAATGCCAAGCATCATGTCTGGAGGAAACCTGGCACCATCCCTACGGTGAAGCATGGTGGTGGCAGCATCATGCTGTGGGGATGTTTTTCAGTGGCAGGGACTGGGAGACTAGTCAGGATCAAGGGAAAGATGAACGGAGCAAAGTACAGAGAAATCCTTGATGAAAACCTGCTCCAGAGCGCTCAGGACCTCAGACTGGGGCGAAGGTTCACCTTCCAACAGGACCACGACCCTAAGAACACAGCCAAGACAACGCAGGAATGGCTTCGGGACAAATATCTGAATGTCCTTGAGTGGCACAGCCAGAGCCCAGACTTGAACCCGATCGAACAGCTCTGGAGATACCTGAAAATAGCTGTGCAGCGACGTTCCCCGTCCAACCTGACAGAGCTTGAGAGGATCTGCAGAGAAGAATGGGAGAAACTCCCCAAATTGTAAGGGTTGGGGTGAGGTGTGACCCAGGTGCTGTGCAGGATATACAGTAGGCAGTAGGCAGAGATGGTTAAACAAGGATCTTTACTGGTGGTCCCGAAGCCAAAATACAAAATAACGGACTTATCACGATAAAAGAAAGGCGGAGCAAATACGTTTCCAAAAACCGTCTGACAGTCAAAATACGAAATACTACCTACGACTGAAACAAATAACGAAACAGGGAGAACACTTCTCAAGTACCTGTACATACTTCTCTGATCAGACACTGAGTAGTGTGGACATAGAGAAACTAGCAGAGAATACTGAGCAAGGGAACACTGGGAAGTGAGGGGATAAATACACCGTTGAACCGATAGACACAGGTGACACCAATAGGATGATGATTAGTCTCGACTGTAAGTGAGGAGGTGCCTAAGGTTGTCGGAGGATGACACCTAGTGGGTCGCTCCAGAACTGCGACCCCCTCCTGTAACAAGTTTGCAAACAATGTCAAAACACATTTATTGAGTTAAACCCGCATACAAACATCTCTTTCTTGTTTTCTTGAGTAAGGCAGCTCCAAAATGCAGGTGTTTCAGCCTAGCTCAGTGCTTCTGTGGTGGTGGGGCATTTTGGTATTTGGTATTTTAGTAGGATCCCCATTAGATGTTGCAAAAGCAGCAGCTACTCTTCCTGGTGTCCACACAGAACATGAAACATGACATAATACAGAACATTCATAGACAAGAACAGCTCAAGGACAGAACTACATAAAACATTTTTTTAAAGGCACACGTAGCCTGCATATCAATACATGCACACAAACTATCTAGGTCAAATAGAGGAGAGGCGTTGTGCCGTGAGGTGTTGCTTTATCTGTTTTTTGAAACCAGGTTTGCTGTTTATTTGCGCAATATGAGATGGCACGGAGTTCCATGTAATAATGGCTCTATATAATACTGTACGCTTTCTTGAATTTATTCTGGATTTGGGGACTGTGAAAAGACCCCTGGTGGCATGTCTGGTGGGCTAAGTGTGTGTGTCAGAGCTGTGTGTAAGTTGACTATGCAAACAATTTGGGATTTTCAACACATTAATGTTCCCTATAAAAAAAAGAAGTGATGCAGTCAGTCTCTCCTCAACTCTTAGCCAAGAGAGACTGGCATGCATAGTATTTATATCAGCCCTCTGATTACAATGAAGAGTAAGACGTGTCGCCCTGTTTTGGGCCAGCTGCAGCTTAACTAGGTCTTTCCTTGTAGCACTGGACCACACGACTGGACAATAATCAAGATTAGACAAAACTAGAGCCTGCTGAACTTGCTTTTTGGAGTGTGGTGTCAAAAAAGCAGAGCATCTCATTATTACAGACAGACCTCTCCCCATCTTTACAACCATTGAATCTATATGTTTTGACCACGATAGTTTACAATCTAAGGTAACGCCAAGTAATTTAGTCTCCTCAACTTGTTCAACAGCCACACCATTCATTACCAGATTCAGCTGAGGTCTAGAACTTAGGGAATTATTTGTACCAAATACGATGCTCTTAGTTTTAGAGATGTTCAGGACCAGTTTATTAGCAGCCACCAATTCCAAAACAGACTGCAACTCTTTGTTAAGGGTTTCAGTGACTTCATTAGCTGTGGTTGCTGATGCGTATATGGTTGAATCATCAGCATACATGGACACACATGCTTTGTTTAATGCCAGTGGCAGGTCATTGGTAAAAATAGAAAATAGTAGAGGGCCTAGAGAGCTGCCCTGTGGTACACCTCACTTTACATGTTTGACATTAGAGAAGCTTCCATTAAAGAAAACTCTTTGAGTTCTATTAGTTAGATAGCTCTGAATCCACGATATGGCAGAGGTTGAAAAGCCATAACACATACGTTTTTTCAACAACAGGTTATGGTCAATAATATCAAAGCCTGTACTGAAATCTAACAGTACAGCTCCCACAATATCCTTATTATCAATTTCTTTTGAACCAATCATCAGTCATTTGTGTCAGTGCAGTGCATGTTGAGTGCCCTTCCCTATAAGCATGCTGAAAGTCTGTTATTAATTTATTTACAGAGAAATAGCATTGTATTTGGTCAAACACAATCTTTTACAACAGTTTGCTAAGAGCTGGCAGCAAGCTGATAGGTCTGCTGTTAGAACCAGTAAAGGCCGCTTTACCATTCTTGGGTAGTGGAATGACTTTGGCTTCCCTCCAGGCCTGAGGACAAAGACTTTCCTCTAGGCTCAGATTAAAGATATGACAGATAGGAGTGGCTATAGGGTCAGCTACCATCCTCAGTAGCTTTCCATCTAAGTTGTCAATGCCAGGAGGTTTGTCATTATTGATCAATAACAATACTTTTTCCACCTCTCCCACACTAACTTTACAAAATTCAAACTTGCAATGCTTTTCTTTCATTATTAATTTTTTTATGCATGAATACGATGGCTCACTGTTCATTGTTGGCATATTTTCTTTTTCCTTTTTTTTTGCATTTCCTGCCTAAGTTTGCCCACTTTGCCAATGAAGTAATCATTAAAATAATTGACAACATCAAATGTTTTTGTGATGAATAAGCCATCTGATTCGATGAAAGATGGAGTTGAATTTGTCTTTCTACCTATAATTTCATTTAAAGTACTCCAAAGTTTTTTTCCATCATTCTTTATATCATTGATCTTGGCTTCATAATACAGTTTCTTCTTCTTTTTGTTGAGTTTAGTCACAATTTCTGAATTTGCAGTAAGTCAGCCAGTCAGATGTGCAGCCAGACTGATTATCCACTCCTTTTGCCCCGTCTCTTTCAACCATACAATTTTTCAATTCCTCATCAATCCATGGACCCGTAAGAGTCATAGCAAAATATTTTGGATGATCTCTTATACACTATTTTAGGCCCAGCTTTTGGAACTTTGGCTTTCCTGCATATAGCCACTATATTGTGATCACTGCATCCAATGGGTACGGATACAGCTTTAGAACAAAGTTCTACAGTATTAGTAAAAATGTGATCGATACATGTGGATGAGCATGTTCCTGTAGTGTTTGTAAACACCCTGGTAGGTTGATTAATAACCTGAACCAGATTACAGGCACTGGCTACAGTGAGAAGCTTCATCTTGAGCAGACCGCTTAATGAAAACCAGTCAATATTCAGGTCCCCAAGAAAGTAGACCTCTCTGTTTACATCACATACACTATCAAGCATTTCACACATATTATTTAGATACTGACTGTTCGAACTTGGTGGCCTATAGCAACACCCCAAAAGAAAAGGCTTTAGATGTGCCAAGTGAACCTGCAACCACAACACTTCAATAACACTTGACATAAGATCTTCTCTAAGCATTACAGGGATATGGCTCTGAATACTATATATACAGCAACACCTCCCCCGTAAGCTTTCCTGTCTCTTCTATAGATGTTATATCCTTGTATTGCTACTGCTGTATCATCCAATGAATTATCTAAGTGAGTCTTAGAAATGGCTAATATATGAATGTTATCTGATGTTGGCAAGTTATTGATTTCATGAACCTTATTTCTAAGGCTACATATATTAATATGGACTATTTTCAGCCCTTTCCTGGATAGCTTATCAGCGATAGACATAATACTGAAAAGAGCAAACAAAGCAAGAGAACAAAAATATACATTCAGCAGTCCATTAATCAATTGGTGTGTGTGTGTGTGTGCTGCGGGGTTGAAGCTACGAACCCCTAGGCTTGGTTCTCTCATCCCTTCCAGGCTTCTGGGAGGGAGGGTGGACAATGAGCCTGTCATAGCGGATGTAAGCAATGTCCCCACGCGCTCTGGCAGCTTTATGGCTGGGATAAGTTCTTTCCTCTTCTGGCGCACAGCTTCAGGATAGTCCTCGTTGAGAAAGATATACGTTCCTCTCAAGTTCCTGGCTCTTTCCAGAACAGCTACCTTGTCCTTGGACCTCAGGAACTTGACCACTATCGGCCTGGGCCTGTCACCTGGGCCGGTGGTGGGTTTTCCAGTCCTGTTGGCGCGCTCCACCTCAATCTTCCTGTGGTCCATCTTCAATTTCTCAGAGATCATTTCCCTCACTTTGTCCTCAGACTCCGTCCAGGTCTCAGGTGGAGATTCTGCAATTCCGTACACAACCATGTTGTTACACCTTGATTGTCCCTCGAGATTTATCCGTCATTGTTATCATGGATTCACACACAGTATTGATGTCCTCTCTCAATGACTTACAGATTGCTGTAATCTTGCCATTCTCCTGTTTCACCTCATCGAGCTGACCCTGGGAGAACTGCAAACTGTTCTTCAGTTCCTGGACCTCTCTGGTCAGGTCGTCCATTCTTTTATTAGTCGAATCCACCAGTATTTGGACAAAACACTTGAAGCTATTTTCTTGTTGTTGTAACAACTGCTTGTAGAACTCTTTTTGTTTGTTTAAAAGATCCTTCACGTGTGATAGAGAGACACCACTGTCCTCGACAACGGTTCCAGACAGGGTAGGTCACAGGGAAGATGGAAAACAACAAACAGCAGGGATCTAGACATCCACAAACCCGGGACAATCCGCGGTCCCAGCCACAATGGCTAACAGCGTCGCGGGCTGCGTTCAAGCCCTCAACTAGAAAACCCTGCTAGCTTGATATGCTGCTAGCTAGCAGCTAGGCTAGCTGCTACGCCAAATAGCTCCTCAGACCCGTCCTTGGTCGGCAGGATCACTGGACAGAGACTAGCAATCCCAGCAACTGATGCCAACTGTGTCGCGGGATCCAAACTAAAAAGATAGCTAGCTACTAAGAACTTCCCAATACACTTTCAAAACAACAAGCTTTTCAAAACCACAAATCCGAGTTCTTCCTCATTTCCGCGTTCAACAGGAAGTGACGTCTGTTGGTACATCTGAGAGAGGGGGGGGGGGACCTCATCATGGGCACAGCGGAAAATACGGAGCGTAGGCGTTGGTAATTTTCTCTCTAGTTGGGCCGTGATTGGCTCAGTGTTATGTCACTCATGGTGACACTACGTCATCGCAGAATCTACTGGGAGAGCTAGGCAGTTCAAGCCCCCTCGGGTGCTGCTATAGATTTATATTAGAAGTGCCCGTCCAAGAAGGCTCAAGGTCATTGGCCACAGATAAAACGATGTCAAATCACGTTATACAGTGGGGGAAAAAAGTATTTAGTCAGCCACCAATTGTGCAAGTTCTCCCACTTAAAAAGATGAGAGAGGCCTGTAATTTTCATCATAGGTACACAAAATGAGAAAAGAAATCCAGAAAATCACATTGTAGGATTTTTAATGAATTTATTTGCTAATTATGGTGGAAAATAAGTATTTGGTCAATAACAAAAGTTTCTCAATACTTTGTTATATACCCTTTGTTGGCAATGACACAGGTCAAACGTTTTCTGTAAGTCTTCACAAGGTTTTCACACACTGTTGCTGGTATTTTGGCCCATTCCTCCATGCAGATCTCCTCTAGAGCAGTGATGTTTTAGGGCTGTCTCTGGGCAACACGGACTTTCAACTCCCTCCAAAGATTTTCTATGGGGTTGAGATCTGGAGACTGGCTAGGCCACTCCAGGACCTTGAAATGCTTCTTACGAAGCCACTCCTTCGTTGCCCGGGCGGTGTGTTTGGGATCATTGTCATGCTGAAAGACCCAGCCACGTTTCATCTTCTATGCCCTTGCTGATGGAAGGAGGTTTTCACTCAAAATCTCACGATACATGGCCCCATTCATTCTTTCCTTTACACGGATCAGTCGTCCTGGTCCCTTTGCAGAAAAACAGCCCCAAAGCATGATGTTTCCACCCTCATGCTTCACAGTAGGTATGGTGTTCTTTGGATGCAACTCAGCATTCTTTGTCCTCCAAACACGACGAGTTGAGTTTTTACCAAAAAGTTCTATTTTGGTTTCATCTGACCATATGACATTCTCCCAATCCTCTTCTGGATCATCCAAATACACTCTAGCAATCTTCAGACGGGCCTGGACATGTACTGGCTTAAGCAGGGGGACACGTCTGGCACTGCAGGATTTGAGTCCCTGGCGGCGTAGTGTGTTACTGATGGTAGGCTTTGTTACTTTGGTCCCAGCTCTCTGCAGGTCATTCACTAGGTCCCCCTGTGTGGTTCTGGGATTTTTGCTCACCGTTCTTGTGATCATTTTGACCCCACGGGTGAGATCTTGCGTGGAGCCCCAGATCGAGGGAGATTATCAGTGGTCTTGTATGTCTTCCATTTCCTAATAATTGCTCCCACAGTTGATTTCTTCAAACCAAGCTGCTTACCTATTGCAGATTCAGTCTTCCCAGCCTGGTGCAGGTCTACAATTTTGTTTCTGGTGTCCTTTGACAGCTCTTTGGTCTTGGCCATAGTGGAGTTTGGAGTGTGACTGTTTGAGGTTGTGGACAGTTGTCTTTTATACTGATAGCAAGTTCAAACAGGTGCCATTAATACAGGTAACGAGTGGAGGACAGAGGAGCCTCTTAAAGAAGAAGTTACAGGTCTGTGAGAGCCAGAAATCTTGCTTGTTTGTAGGTGACCAAATACTTATTTTCCACCATAATTTGCAAATAAATTCATTAAAAATCCTACAATGTGATTTTCTGGAGGGAAAAAAATCTCATTTTGTCTGTCATAGTTGACATGTACCTATGATGAAAATTACAGGCCTCTCTCATCTTTTTAAGTGGGAGAACTTGCACAATTGGTGGCTGACTAAATACTTTTTTTCCCCTCTGTATGTGCCAGCACAGAGTGATATATGATCTGTGCCAGCAATGAGTGATATGCTTCAGTAAAATTGGCTTCTTAGCGTTCATAGCAATGGTTATCAACTGTACCGCAGAAATGGAAAGCAAATCACAGAAAATAGATGTTGTGGTGGCAGCTGCAGAGAAGTATTTGGGTATACGAGATTTGACTTCAGAAGAGTTACAGGGTGTGTTGAGGGGCGGTGTCCCGTCCTCCCAGGCCGTTGTCATGGTGCAGGAGCAGATAGGGTCAAAGTAGTGGAATGGGGTAGTGGGTTTTTAATGGGGGTAGGGTTAGTTGGTAGGGTAAAATATATTTTTATTGTATTTTTTCCCGTTTCGTATCACAAAGTGTAATGGATTTATACAATAGTTCAGTTGGGGGCGGTAATGCAACATATTGGAATGCGAACTGCCGTTAACCTCCACCGATGGGCAATCAGGGGTTCCCCAGGTAGCGAAGGGAATGGTGTCCCTTGCGAGGGCCAGAACGAGATGTATGTCAGGGGAAGTACAATATTATCATCAGGAGACGTATACTTGGAATACAAAGGAGGAATGGAGGGAAAAAGAGAGGCAGAGGA
The DNA here is from genome assembly GCF_964263955.1 of Coregonus lavaretus. Taxonomy (NCBI): domain Eukaryota; kingdom Metazoa; phylum Chordata; class Actinopteri; order Salmoniformes; family Salmonidae; genus Coregonus; species Coregonus lavaretus. The sequence goes on from NC_140007.1 coordinate 48,587,603, forward strand.
GGTCTAAGGGAGAGAGAGGGAGGAAGAGGGGGAGCTTGAATCGGTTAAAAATGGCGGGAAAAAGGGAGAAGGTTTGTTAAAGAAGAACGGTAGAACGTGTTAGCAGAGTGAGCTGAAGACAGGAGGAGAAACGGAAGAGAATGAGGACTAATTATCGGAGGTGGTAGGTGTGGTGAAGTTCTCGGAGCCCGAGGCTCGCACCGAGGGTCAGGATAAAGATGAGTCTATGACGGTAGGAGTGACATTTTTGGAAATGTTTGGAAAAAGTGGAACCTTGTCTTTTGGCTGATCCATTTGTGGTTTCAGGGTGGGTGAAAACAGGAATGTGTAGCATTGGGGAAATAAGTGGTGTTAATTGTAGGGGTGCCCATGGGGCTGGGGATCAGAAATGTCCCGTGCGAGAGAGGCAGGTTGAGGTTTCCAGGGTTAGAGTAGTGCAGAAGTTGTCATATGCTGAGGCAGTGAAGAAAGTAGAGGAAGATGGGTCAAGGGGGAGGGATCCTGAGAGGAGTGGTGTGAGTAGTAGATATGTACCAGTACAGAGGGATAGGACAACAAGTGATATGCTTCAGTAAGATTGGATTTTTTGCGCTGATAGCAATGGTTATCAACTGTACTGTGGCAGCTGCAGAGAAGTATTTGGTCGTACGAAACTTGACATCAGAAGAGTTACAGGGTGTGTTGAGTGTTGGTGTCCGGTCCTTTCAGGCTGTTGGCCTGAGGTAGGACTAGATAGATTTAAATAGTGGAGTAGGGTAGTGGGTTTTAATGAGTGTAGGGTTAGATGGTAGGGTATTTGTAGATTTATTTCCTTCTTTTTCTTTAGCGTAAGGGAGTTATACTCCAGTCTAGTAGGGGGCGGTAATGCAACATTTATTGGATGCCAACCGCCGTTAAACCTCATCGAAGAAGTTCAACTCCACCGAAGAAGAAGAACAGAAAACTGACGGGCCCCGAGCGTCAACTGCGTCATAACAAGTTTATTTTTCTCGCGTCTACGCGGAGCAATGCTGGTAAAATAAGCGAATAAATTGCGTGGCTCTTTTGTAGGAAAGGAATTAGAGGAATTGTAATGATCTTCCATATGCTAAGTAGACTAAAGATGTAGTTAAAAATGTATTGGGCTGTAAGCTAAGGTTTATCAGTCAAATAGGTTACATATTTGAAAACAATCGCAGCCTACCTGTGTTGATTGCGATCATAGGTACATAGCCTAGGCAGGCTACGGCTGGAAAAGTCGAGGACTCTGATTTCAAGTGAATACTGTTTATGTAGAAGAACGAGACTTGGTTGTTTATAAACGACTCGGGTTTATTAGATACAACACCCTCATGAGCTAGCAAAGTAACAATACTTTAGCACACCAACGGTGTAGCCATAGCTAGTACACGCCGGTAGTGTCCATCGCCCCGCATGTCAGGCACTGTTTTCCCGCTAGCTAGAAAAGAGGACTCCGGTAAACAGCAGGTGGGGGTGAAAAAACGAAATACTTTTATTTCCCTTTTGACCCACAGTCAAAAGTGTCACACAAGCATGAAGATGTCGTGCTTGATGGGGGACGTTCATGCAGGAAGCAATGGGATACTCGGGGGGGGGGGGGGGGGGGGGTCATGCAGGAACCAATGGAATGCTCGAGGGGGGGTCATGCAGGAACCAATGGGATGCTCGAGGGGGGGTGGGTCATGCAGGAACCAATGGGATGCTCGAGGGGGGGTCATGCAGGAACCAATGGGATACTCGAGGGGGGGTCATGCAGGAACATAACTGTATTATTAGATAGTTGCAGAGGGAGGTGTTTAGTCCCAGGATCCAGTTGCAGAGGGAGGTGTTTAGTCCCAGGATCCAGTTGCAGAGGGAGGTGTTTAGTCCCAGGATCCTTAGCTTAGTGATGATCTTTGTGGGCACTATGGTGTTGAACGCTGAGCTGTAGTCAATGAACAGCATTCTCACATAGGTGTTCCTTTTGTCCAGGTGGGAAAGGGCAGTGTGGAGCGCAATAGAGATTGCATAATCTGTGGATCGGTTGGAGTGGGTATAGGGTTTCCGGGATGATGGTGTTGATATGAGCCAAGACCAGCCTTTCAAAGCACTTCATGGCTACCGACGTGAGTGCAATGGGGCGGTTGTCATTTAGGCAAGTTACCTTCGCTTTCTTGGGCACAGGGACTATGTTGGTCTGCTTGAAACATGTACAGTTGAAGTCGGAAGTTTACATACACTTAGAGTCATTAAAACTAATTTTTTCAACCACTCCACAAATTTCTTTTTAACAAACTATAGTTTTGGCAAGTCGGTTAGGACATCTACTTTGAGCATGACAAGTAATTTTTCCAACAATTGTTTACAGACAGATTATTTCACTTATAATTCACTGTATCACAATTCCAGTGGGTCAGAAGTTTACATACACTAAGTTGACTGTGCCTTTAAACAGGTTGGAAAATTCCAGAAAATGATGTCATGGCTTTAGAAGCTTTTGATAGGCTAATTGACATCATTTGAGTCAATTGAAGGTGTACCTGTGGATGTATTTCAAGGCCTACCTTCAAACTCAGTGCTTCTTTGCTTGACATCATGGGAAAATCAAAAGAAATCAGCCAAGACCTCAGAAAAATAACTGTAGACCTCCACAAGTCTGGTTCATCCTTGGGAGCAATTTCCAAACACCTGAAGGTACCACGTTCATCTGTACAAACAATAGTATGCGAGTATAAACACCATGGGACCACGCATCCGTCATACTGCTCAGGAAGGAGGCACGTTCTGTCTCTTAGAGATGAACGTACTTTGGTGCGAAAAGTGCAAATCAATCCCAGAACAACAGCAAAGGACCTTGTGAAGATGCTGGAGGAAACAGGTACAAAAGTATCTATATCCACAGTAAAAACGAATCCTATATCGACATAACCTGAAAGGCCGCTCAGTAAGGAAGAAGCCACTTCTCCAAAACCGCCATAAAAAGGCCAGACTACGGTTTGCAACTGCACATGGGGACAAAGATTGTACTTTTTGGAGAAATGTCCTCTGGTCTGATGAAACAAAAATAGAACTGTTTGGCCATAATGACCATCGTTATGTTTGGAGGAAAAGGGGGGTCGCTTGCAAGCCGAAGAACAGCAACATCTCAAGACATCAGTCAGGAAGTTAAAGCTTGGTCGCAATGGGTCTTCCAAATGGACAATGACCCCAAGCATACTTCCAAAGTTGTGGCAAAATGGCTTAAGGACAACAAAGTCAAGGTATTGGAGTGGCCATCACAAAGCCCTGACCTCAATCCTAGAGTAAATGTGTGGGCAGAACTGAAAAAGCGTGTGCGAGCAAGGAGGCCTACAAACCTGACTCTGTTACACCAGCTCTGTCAGGAGAATGGGCCAAAATTCACCCAACTTATTGTGGGAAGCTTGTGGAAGGCTACCCGAAATGTTTGACCCAAGTTAAACAATTTAAAGGCAATGCTACCAAATACTAATTGAGTGTATGTAAACTTCTGATACACTGGGAATGTGATGAAAGAAATAAAAGCTGAAATAAATAATTCTCTCTACTATTATTCTGACATTTCACATTCTTAAAATAAAGTGGTGATCCTAACTGAGCTAAGACAGGGAATTTTTACTAGGATTAAATGTCAGGAATTGTGAAACTGAGTTTAAATGTATTCGGCTAAGGTGTATGTAAACTTCCGACTTCAACTGTAGGTATTACAGACTCGGTCAAGGAGATGTTGAAAATGTCAGTGAAGACACTTGCCAGTTGGTCAGCGCATGCTCTAAGTACGTGTCCTGGTAATCCATCTGGCCCTGCGGCCTTGTGAATGTTGACCTGTTTAAAGGTCTTGCTCACATCCGCTACGGAGAGCGTGATCACACAGTCGTCCGGAACAGCTGGTGCTCTCATGCATGCTTCAGTGTTGCTTGCCTCGAAGCGAGCATAAAAGGCATTTAGCCAATCTGGTATGCTTGTGTCACTGGGCAGCTCGCGGCTGGGTTTCGCTTTGTAGTCCGTAATAGTTTGCAAGGCCTGCCACAGCTGACAAGTGTCAGAGCTGGTGTAGTAGGATTCAATCTTAGTCCTGTATTGACGCTTTGCCTGTTTGACGGTTCGTCTGAGGGCATAGCGGGGTTTGTTATAAGCGTCCAGATTAGTCTTCCTCTCCATTAAGGTGTTTTTGTTTGACCAATGCAAACGTGACCAAAACAGAAACCAACTTCGCAACAATTTATGTAGGTCTATACAGTGGAGATTTACAAACAAATGAATGTGATATGAGGCTCACTCACCAATTGAGTGTACACATTTTCAGTTTGAGTGAGTGATATGTTGGTTGGAGACATGTTTATTTCGACATTATAAACACACTTATGTTGCATTGAGCCTTGCTGTTGGAAAACCACATCAGTGTCCGACTTTCGGCTGTCGCAGATGTACCTCCCTGACCTCACTCCTCGACTTTCGTCTACACTCGGTTGTTTTCGCCCAATGTCTCAACTAAATTCCAGTCTTTCTTGTGCCTACATGTCCCATCAGGCAGTCATTGCGTCAGGCCTTGCGTAAGGACACTGGGCCAGCCCAATGTTTGCCAAAGGTAGGGGTGGTCAAATATTTTCTACCTACAATATCCCATTTGAATGTTCATAGCCGAGTAAAAGATATCGTTTAATTTGTCAGTGTTCTAATCAATGTATTTCGATTAGTTTAATTCAATTTACTATCTTAGATAAATACTGTTTTTATTCAAGCAGTCCACGTTTTGGGGATGGCCATTCTCTTTACACGTGTTGCTGTTCAGCTGAAGAAATACACGCTGCAAGTTTGAGGGAGGCTAAGCGGTGCTGGGAACAGCCCCTAATCAGCAAGCTTGAGGGAGGCTAAGCGGTGCTGGGAATAGCCCCTAACGTCTATGGGAATAGCCGGCCAGGCAACCGTCCAGCAGTGCGAAAACTCACTCAGATCCCGCAACTTTGACAGACATTGTCTGTTTTTTGATCGTTGAGATTAGTCGTCACGTTTGTTGTTAGACTTTTTTTACCTAGACCACAAGGTTTATTTGTTTTTTTGATACTACGGATCAGGCCCGAATAATATCGGATGTGGTGAGTTCTGCATACTTGGCTATATCGCTAATGCTAGCTAGCTAACTTGGTGATTCAGTCAGTGGTGCTGAAAATGTCGTTGGAATTCGATTTGGCTCCCAGTTGGTTTAGTTAGCTTGAGGTAGCTACTTGCTAACAACTACACAAGTCAGTGTATCAACGTTAACTGTTCAATTAACGTTAGTTAGTTACTTAGCTAAAATAACCACTGTAAATGTAAATTTCAGCGATGGCGACAGTCATTTTACCCTGTTTAAGTTATGTAGCGAGCTGGCTAACGTCTGAAGGAGTTGATAGCTAGCTAACGTCAGCTACCTCGCCAATTTATTATAACTAACGTCGTTAGCAAACCACTGGCTAGCCAACGTTATTAATCTCCCAACTACGTGACTGTTGGCTAGATTAGCTAGCTAGCACTTTCACGTTGCTAGCTTGAGTCCACTGCCAGCCAGTTAGCGAACGGATTCAGCTAACTAGCTAAGAAGATTGAAATTGGTTAACTCGTGCTACGTCGTCGGCTTTGTTAGAACATGAAGCCAGGGGCAGCTCTAGCTAGTTAGCTACCCATGTCGTTAATTTACCGTTAGCTGACCAACTCGCGTTGCAACGTTATAGGAACATTCACAAGTCGCGTTTGCAATGAGAATGTTTAACGCGTGTAGAGGAGAAGGTTTGGTGATTAGTTTCACTAACGTAACGGATACCATTTGCATTTTCCTGCTGCGACAGAGATCCGAACCCCTTTCCCCGGCCTCTTTCCCCCTCTACACCCGAGAAGAAGCGGCCCACTTGGGCCTTTGTCATTTGCCAACCACCCCCTCCCCCAACATTCAATCGCCTCAATTATCCTAAAAATGCTCAACTCTTAACCCTAAAATATGTCCGAGTAAGTTACTTTCATATCATTCACTTGGCTTGTGAGCCATCTATCCTAGCCAGCTATTGTTTGCAATAGCATGTAGAAAAACATTCGACCATATAGCAGGTAGCTTAGTGGTTAAGAGCGTTGTGCCAGTAACCGAAAGGTCGCTGGTTCTAATCCCCGAGCCGACTAGGTGAAAAATCTGTCGATGTGCCCTTGAGCAAGGCACTTAACCCTAATTGCTCCTGTAAGTCGCTCTGGATAAGAGCGTCTGCTAAAATGACTAAAATGTAAACCAAGTACGATAGCTCCGCTCCTTTCGACCCAGTGATGTGGTCTTTCACAAGTATGCACATCCCTGCACCCATACAAGTGACAGTTAGTCTTAACGGTACTTCCTTACTCTTGCATCGTATCAGTTAACTTTCAGCTCTTCATCTATCCCACATGTCGCTTCTCTTTTGCGTTGTCTCTAGAATTCTGCATATTTGTGATGGAGTTCGCGAACGAGTCGTTCTTTTTAAACGACTCTTTTTACTGACGAGAGTCATGATGTCATGATTCGTTTTTCTGAGTGACACGTTAATTTTAGTCGTTCGTTTGACCTGCTAGTGCTGGCCGCAAGGAGTCAGTCCTACAGCAGGATTAATACTCTTTCCTCCGGCTCAGCCTCGCCAGTTCAACTTCATCGTTCGCGGGTAGGGGGTACTGCGTGCTCTGGGCATTAATTAAATATTAATGGGAAAAAAAATATCCCATTTGAATGTTCATAACGGAGTAAAAATACTGTTTAATTTGTGTGTTCTACTCAATATATTTCGATTAGTTTCATTCAATTTACTAGCTTAGATATATACTTTTTTTTCTTCAAGCAGTCCATGTTTTGGGGATGGGCGATCGTTCATTCTATGTGCACTAGTTGTTTTGCGTGCTCTGGACAATAAATGAGTCGAAAGATTCGTTCTTTTGACTGAACGAGTCGAAAATAGGCTCTTTTTTTTGCAGTTTGTAAATGGTCGTTTTAAATTGAAGAGGTAATAGGTGTAGGCGTACCAAAAGAAATGTAGGAGCACAGCGAAAAATATTTGAGGTAATAAAGCTAGAATCCTTTAATTTTTCGAGGCGCACTGCAGCGCCTAAATATAAATGTAAGGTAGCGCAACAAAATATTTAGGCGCAGATACGAGTAAATGGTAGCACTAAAGCCCTGTTGCCACTCGCATCTTTACAAATGTATGAAATGGTCTACATCCTCCCAACTAGTATTATTACATCTCCAACACCGATGTGAGTTTACTATGACCATATGTCCAGAGTAAGATGCATGAATGAAATCCCTTCCCAAGTGAAATGGGGACTCTTTCCTCCAGTTCATTCATTATACAGTATTTTGGGAACGACATAGCCACGCCTCTTCCCTGACAGGTGGGCGGGATCTAGACAGATTTGAGGCTGCCCTAGCCAATGAGGGACGGAGTGGGAGACGGAGCGTGCTGCGCACTGACGTATAATAAGAATGAACGGGTGCGGAGTCCACCCTTTCCTGTTGCACCGGTTTCCACTAGTTACCACATCCACAAAATCAGCTACATCGCAAAAATGAATAAAAACAAAAATGTGCTTTTTTTGGTTTTAATTTAAGGTTAGCAGTGTGGTTATTTCTTCCCTTTTTTATATATTAAAATCTGATTTTTAAAAACAGAAAGGGACGAAATGGGCGGGGTGTATGACTTTGTGGCTGTGGTAACTAGTGACGACCCTCCGCCCTGCCATTTTGGTTTTGTTCCCGTCTTGCCGTCACAAAGCCAGCAACGCGATTACACAGGACTCATCCAGTGACTCGACATTATAGTCCGAAGCCTTTTTACAATCATCGAACTACAATCATCGTTGTTATTGACGTTGACCCGCACGAGAGGAGCGGTTTGCATTGAGAAGGGACAGAGAAGGATTATTGGTAAGGCAGGCAAATCAATGGGCACGAGTGCTAGCTAGTTCTCCTAGCTACAGTAGCCACTCGCATATGTAGCTACAGACGGTTATTTCAGGTCTATTTATTTTTATGCCAGGTGCTTAGTCATTGCCCTCGGAGTTTCTGATGTTTGCTAGCTAACGTTTCGGCTGAGAGTCTTTTAAAAATAAGAATCTAACGTTAGCACCACAGCCACAACTTCAGTTCCGCACTATGAGTGCTAGGCCGCAGTCCAGCGACTGAAACGCTGTTCTCCGGTCACGGACAGGGAGGCAGTCTGGTGCTAGACCGTTAGTTATTAATGTTCCGACCGTGTCCCATCGTGAGCGGCTTGCCAAATCACTTATGTGATTAGCGGCACACGGCCTAAGTGACTTAGCTTTGGCCTGTTGCCGATATTTGACGTCCTTGTTGTCTAGCTAGCTTGTTTGTTAACCAAAACGACAAAAGTTGACATATTATCTAGCTCGCTAGACAGGTTCGTTGGTCAAGCGTTGACTTTCTTGTTAGCCAGTGAATATTCACTCGAAATAACATAGTGAAATATGTTGTTATAGCCAACAAGGCAGATGTTATGACTGAGTTTTAGTCTTTGCTGTATCATTGTGCTATTTTCATTTTCGCTTTAGCTTGATGGGCATTGATTTAGCTACTTGTGTCCACATTTGACGATTGAATCTCTCTTGACTCAATTTGTCGAATTTAATAGTTTCCATTCTAGAAGATCAGTCGTTGTTTGTGTGATCATATTCGCCATGTGCTAAGTACAGTGTTAGGTAGGCAGGCAGCCGCAGTGGGTGCTGAATTTCTGCCTCTCTTGTTGGCTGGTTGTCATGAATCTAGAAGTTACGGCCTGCTGCCGCTGTCCAGGAATGAGTGGTGTCTCAGCTTGGTAGCTATTTACCGGTAGATTCGTCCATCGTTTTTAGACCTAGTTTTTGTATGCGCTCCAACCAGTTTTGGAATGATGTGTAGCTATGACATTTTTATTAGCTCTCTACTTTCAGTAATAATGGAGGGTGATTTGCTTTGTAAACAAACTTTGACAATTCTCTTTAGCTTTCGTTTCCCGGTGTGATGGCTACACTGTCATCAATAACCTGACATGCTAGAGTTAAATAGAGTTTTCTGTCTGTATCCTATTGTTAGGTGGTGCTTTGGGGACAGCCCCCCAACCAAAAGGCATTGTGAAGTGTTGCACCCCTATAGCTCACTGCAGTAAAATGTTAATGAATCAGCGTTTTTTTATAGTGTTGAGGTAGAGATTGGGTGGGGCCTTACAGATGATAAACAATACTGGAGAAGTCAGGGCAGCCCTTTCCTATAGTAAACAATACCGTAACACAAACGACATGCCTTGCGCGATGAGTAGGATTCGATGACGTTTAGTAGATAATAATAAATAATATGATGGGTGGAGTGAGGGATGGATGGATAGATGGGTGGAGTGAGTGATGGGGGGTGGAGTGAGTGATGGGGGGTGGAGTGAGTGATTAGCCAGACAGGCTCATTGCACAAAAATGATTAATCCACTAAATCTTCATTTACACAACATCAAGTAATTTCAGTGTTATGAAAAAATCTTAGCTAGGTTGTGTCAATGGAGCTGTCCAGTGCTGAAGCATGTTTAGTGTACAGACTCTGGTTAGGACCACTGTTATGTCATCTGTTTTACCAGGGCAGCTGGTGTGACACTGGGTGTGTCGTGTACTCAGATGGGTGTGTCGTGTACTCAGATGGGTGTGTCGTGTACTCAGATGTGTGTGTCGTGTACTCAGATGTGTGTCGTTTCAGATGTCCAGCTGTGTGTGTGTCGAATACTCAGCTGTGTGTGTCGTTTCAGATGTCCAGCTCGCCGCTGTCCAAGAAGCGTCGCGTGTCAGACTCCGAGACGAAGACGGGATCCCATTGCTCCTCCTCTAACTCTGTCAGAACTGAACTGTCTCACACACCCGCCAACGTACGTACACACACACACTCTGCTCCGCTAACTCTTTCAGAACTGAACTGTCTCACAGACAGACAAGCAGACAGACAGTCATTGATGTGTGTATGTGACTGGTTTTCACTTGTGTTTTGTTCTCTCCAGGGCATGGCTAAGAATGGCAATGATGCTGAGATCGATGAAGGCCTGTACTCCAGACAGCTGTAAGTACCATATCAATACCCCATGAAGGTCTGTACTCCAGACAGCTGTAAATACCATATCAATACCCCATGAAGGCCTGTACTCCAGACAGCTGTAAGTACCATATCAATACCCCATGAAGGTCTGTACTCCAGACAGCTGTAAGTACCATATCAATACCCCATGAAGGTCTGTACTCCAGACAGCTGTAAGTACCATATCAATACCCCATGAAGGTCTGTACTCCAGACAGCTGTAAGTACCATATCTATACCCCATGAAGGCCTGTACTCCAGACAGCTGTAAGTACCATATCAATACCCCATGAAGGTCTGTACTCCAGACAGCTGTAAGTACCATATCTATACCCCATGAAGGCCTGTACTCCAGACAGCTGTAAGTACCATATCTATACCCCATGAAGGCCTGTACTCCAGACAGCTGTAAGTACCATATCTATACCCCATGAAGGCCTGTACTCCAGACAGCTGTAAGTACCATATCTATTCCCCAATAACACACACCCAACTTGGGGTACTGGAACCCATGGGGGTACTTGGGAAGACTCGTGAGAACATCCGGTAGGCCTTATGACAGGGTTGGATACTGCGACCAAAATAGTCGCACCAATTTTCAAGGCTTAAGGCAACTGCCTTAAAATAAAATACAAATAAAAAAAGTAATCATTTATTCAAACCGTAATGTGCCATTGACCAAATCATCATGATTTATTCAAACAGTGATGTGCCATTGACCAAAAATAAACCAACTTTCTGAAGAGGAAACAACTGCAGGGGAGTGTGTGTGTAATTGCAATTACACTATGTCTAATTGCACTTAAAGGCACCATCATTTATGATTTAGATGCTATGAAGGGCATGCAGAGCGCCAGTGTCCTAGTCTCAGGCCTGAGAGGCCTGACGTAGTGTTATAAAGCTTGTATTCTCTCCTCCAAAGCTACGTGTTGGGCCGTGATGCTATGTAGCACATGCAGATATGTAGTCTTATAAAGCCTGCAGGGATTGTTCTGCCGTTGAAATCCTTGGGCGGGCCGCCTAAGCCCTTTTTTGGATCGCCTAAATCCAAACAGTGTAAAAATATTATTTTTTTCGGGACCGAAAAAATGCTTTCGATGTAATCTTAAATGACTAGAACCAGAGATAAAGTATGTAGAAAATACAGTGCATTCGGAAAGCGTTTTTCCACGTTTTGTTACGATACAGCTGTATTCTAAAATTGATTAAATATTTTTTGCCCCCTCGTCTGTCTACACCATACCCAATAATGACAAAGCGAAAACAGATTTTTAGACATTTTTGCAAATTTATTGGAACTTAAAAATAGTAATACCTTATTACATAAGTATTCAGACCCTTTGCTATGAGACTCGAAATTGAGCTCAGGTGCATCCTGTTTCCATTGATCATCCTTGAGATGTTTCTACAACTTGATTGGAGTCCACCTGTGGTAAATTCAATTGATTGGACATGATTTGGAAAGGCACACACCTGTCTATATAAAGGTCCCACGGTTGACAGTGCATGTCAGAGCAAAAACCAAGGCATGAGGTCGAAGAAATTGTCAGTAGAGCTCCGAGACAGGATTGTGTCAAGGCACAGATCTGGGGAAGGGTACCAAAAAAATGTCTGCAGCATTGAAGGTCCCCAAGAACACAGTGGCCTCCATCATTCTTAAATGGAAGAAGTTTGGAACCACCAAGACTCTTCCTAGAGCTGGCCGCCTGTCCAAACTGAGTAATCGGGGGAGAAGAGCCTTGGTCAGGGAGGTGACCAAGAACCCAATGGTCACTGTCAGAGCTCCAGAGTTCCTGTGTGGAGATGGGAGAACCTTCCAGAAGGACAACCATCTCTGCAGCACTCCACCAATCAGGCCTTTATGGTAGTGAGGAGTGGCTCCCAGCCAGATGGAAGCCACTCCTCAGTAAAAGGAATGGAGCGAAGTACAGAGAGATCCTTGATGAAAACCTGCTCAGGACCTCAGACTGGGGCGAAGATTTAACTTTCCAACAGGACAATGACCCTAAGCACACAGCCAAGACAACGCAGGAGTGGCTTCGGGACAAGTCTCTGAATGTCCTTGAGTGGCCCAGCCAGAGCCCGGACTTGAACCCGATCGAATATCTCTGGAGAGAACTGAAAATGGCTGTGCAGCGATGCTCCCCATCCAACCTGACAGAGCTTGAGAGGATCTGCAGAGAAGAATGGGAGAAACTCCCCAAATACAGGTGTGCCAAGCTTGTAGTGTCATACCCAAGAAGACTCGAGGCTATAATTTTTGGTAAAGGTGCTTCAACAAAGTACAGAGTAAAGGGTCTGAATACTTATGTAAATGTGAAATATCCTTTTTTTTTACATCAATCATTTTTAGAATAAGGCTGTAACTTAACAAAATATGGAAAAAGTCAAGGGGTCTGAACTTTCTGAATGCACTGTATGTTATAATGGCCCAAATCTTTTTTTAAATATGGTATCTTTGAAAACGAACAATCACCTAAATAAAAGCTAGACAGCCAGAGAATAAAAAATTCAGAAAACAATGAATTTAGCAGTATTTTGTTTTTAGGTTTTAACAATAACCCCTTGACTTTTTTCCAGATTTTGTTGTTAAAGCCTGAATTTAAAATGGATTAAATTGAAATGTCTGTGGCCTACACAAAATACCCCATAATGTCAAAGTGGAATGATGTAGAATACAAAAATAAAATAAAGTAATAAATGAAAAGCTGAAATGTCTTGAGTCAAAAAGTATTCAACCCCTTTGTTATGGCAAGCCTACCTTGGCCTAAAGTTCAGGAGTAAAAATCTGCTTAACAAGTCACATGTTGCATGGACTCACTGTGTGCAATAATAGTGTTTTAACATGATTTTTGAATGACTACATCATCTCTGTACCCCACGCATACAATTATCTGGAAGGTCCCTCGGTCGAGCAGTGAATTTCAAACACAGATTCAACCACAAAGATCAGGGAGGTTTTTCAATGCCTCGCAAAGAAGGGCACCTATTGGTAGATGGGTAAAGAAAAGCAGACATTGAATATCCCTTTGAGCATGGTGAAGTTATTAATTACACATTGGATGGTGTATCAATACACCCAGTCACTACAAAGATTCAGGCTTCCTTCCTAACGCAGTTGCCGGAGGGGAAGGAAACCACTCAGGGATTTCACCATGAGGCCAATGGTGGCTTTAAATCAGTTAGAGTTGAATGACTGTGGGGAAAAAACTGAGGATGGATCAACAACATTGTAGTTACTCCACAATACTAACCTAATTGACAGAGTGAAAAGATCGAAGCCTTTTCAGAATAAAAATATTCCAAAACATGCATCCTGTTTGCGATAAGGCACTAAAGTAAAACTGCAAAAGATGTGGCGAAGAAATTTAAATGTATGTCCTGAATACAAATCATTGTCTGGTTCAAATCCAACACAACACATTTACTGAGTACCACTCTTCATATTTTCAAGCATGGTGGCGGCTGCATCATGTTATGGGTATGCTTGTCATCGGCGAGGAGGGGGGGAAAACATATTTTTTTGATAAAGAAACGAAATCGAGCTAAGCACAGGCAAAATCCTGGAGGAAAACCTGGTTCGGTGTGCTTTTCAACAGACACTGGGAGACGAATTCATGTTTCCGCAGGACAATAACCTAAATCACAAGGCCAAATATACATTGGAGTTGTTTACCAATATGACGTTGCATGTTTCTGAGTGGCCTAGTTACAGTTTTGACTTAAATCGGCTGGAAAATCTATGGCAAGACTTGAAAATGGCTGTCTAGCAATGATCAACAACCAGCTTGAGAGCTTAAAGAATTTTAAAGAAGAAAGCTGGTAGAGACTTACCCAGAAAGACTCACAGCTGTAATCGCTGCCAAAGATGATTCTAACATGTATTGACTCATGGGGGTTGAATATTTATGTAATCAAGATATATTAGTGTATTTGTATTATTTTCTTGTGTGCAAATGCTCACATTTTTCTTCCCCTTTGACAGAGTATTTTGTGTAGATCGTTGACAAAAAATGTCAATGAGATCCATTTTAATCCCACCTTGTAACACAACAGAATGTGGAAAAAGTCAAGGGGTGTGAATACTTTCTGAAGGCACAGTAGAATGATACATGGCAAAATGTATAGAATTGCAGGAACTGTACTTTAAAATGCTAAATCTCTCTACACCACCAAGATAGGGGCCTCTAATTTTTTCCAAAAAATCTGGTATGCCGACTTTTGATCCAGGAAAAAATCCTGTCTTGTATTCTCCCCTCCATAGTTACGTTTTGGGCCATGATGCTATGAAGCGCATGCAGAGCTCCAGTGTCCTGGTCTCAGGGCTGAGGGGGCTGACGTAGTGTTATAAAGGTGCTATGTAGTCTTATAAAGCCTGTATTCTCTCCTCCGTAGCTACGTGTTGGGCCATGATGCTATGAAACGCATGCAGAGCGCCAATGTCCTGGTCTCAGGGCTGAGAGGGCTGGGCGTGGAAATCGCTAAGAATGTCATCCTGGGAGGAGTCAAGAGTGTTACCCTGCACGACCAGGGACAGGCTGAATGGAGAGACCTCTCTTCACAGGTACACTACGGGACCTCTCTGACCTCTCTCCTCTCTTTCTGCTTCCTCTCTCTCTCTCCTCTCTTTCTGCATCCTCTCCTCTCTTTCTGCATCCTCTCTCTCTCTTTCCTCTCGTTCTGCATCCTCTCTCCTCTCTTTCTGCATCCTCTCTCTCTCTCTCCTCTCTTTCTGCATCCTCTCTCTCTCTCTCCTCTCGTTCTGCATCCTCTCTCCTCTCTTTCTGCATCCTCTCTCCTCTCTTTCTGCATCCTCTCTCCTCTCGTTCTGCATCCTCTCTCTCTCTCCTCTCGTTCTGCATCCTCTCTCCTCTCTTTCTGCATCCTCTCTCTCTTTCTGCATCCTCTCTCTCCTCTCGTTCTGCATCCTCTCTCTCCTCTCGTTCTGCATCCTCTCTCTCTCTCTCCTCTCGTTCTGCATCCTCTCTCTCTCTCTCCTCTCTTTCTGCATCCTCTCTCTCTCTCTCCTCTCTTTCTGCATCCTCTCTCTCTCTCTCTCCTCTCTTTCTGCATCCTCTCTCTCTCTCTCTCCTCTCTTTCTGCATCCCCTCTCTCTCTCTCCTCTCTTTCTGCATCCTCTCTCTCTCTCTCCTCTCTTTCTGCATCCTCTCTCTCCTCTCGTTCTGCATCCTCTCTCTCTCTCCTCTCTTTCTGCATCCTCTCTCTCTCTCCTCTCTTTCTGCATCCTCTCTCTCTCTCCTCTCTTTCTGCATCCTCTCTCTCTCTCCTCTCTTTCTCCATCCTCTCTCTCCTCTCTTTCTGCATCCTCTCTCTCCTCTCTTTCTGCATTCTCTCTCCTCTCTTTCTGCATCCTCTCTCTCTCTCCTCTCTTTCTGCATCCTCTCTCTCTCCTCTCTTTCTGCATCCTCTCTCTCTCCTCTCGTTCTGCATCCTCTCTCTCTCTCTCCTCTCGTTCTGCATCCTCTCTCTCTCTCTCCTCTCTTTCTGCATCCTCTCTCTCTCCTCTCTTTCTGCATCCTCTCTCTCCTCTCTTTCTGCATCCTCTCTCTCCTCTCTTTCTGCATCCTCTCTCTCCTCTCTTTCTGCATCCTCTCTCTCTCTCCTCTCTTTCTGCATCCTCTCTCTCCTCTCTTTCTGCATCCTCTCTCTCCTCTTTCTGCATCCTCTCGTTCTGCATCCTCTCTCTCTCCTCTCTTTCTGCATCCTCCCTCTCTCTCCTCTCTTTCTGCATCCTCCCTCTCTCTCCTCTCTTTCTGCATCCTCTCTCTCTCTCCTCTCTTTCTGCATCCTCTCTCTCTCTCCTCTCTTTCTGCATCCTCTCTCTCTCTCCTCTCTTTCTGCATCCTCTCTCTCTCTCCTCTCTTTCTGCATCCTCTCTCTCTCTCCTCTCTTTCTGCATCCTCTCTCTCTCCTCTCTTTCTGCATCCTCTCTCTCTCTCTCCTCTCTTTCTGCATCCTCTCTCTCTCTCTCCTCTCTTTCTGCATCCTCTCTCTCTCTCTCCTCTCTTTCTGCATCCTCTCTCTCTCTCTCCTCTCTTTCTGCATCCTCTCTCTCTCTCTCCTCTCTTTCTGCATCCTCTCTCTCTCTCTCCTCTCTTTCTGCATCCTCTCTCTCTCTCTCCTCTCTTTCTGCATCCTCTCTCTCTCTCTCCTCTCTTTCTGCATCCTCTCTCTCTCTCTCCTCTCTTTCTGCATCCTCTCTCTCTCTCTCCTCTCTTTCTGCATCCTCTCTCTCTCTCTCCTCTCTTTCTGCATCCTCTCTCTCTCTCTCCTCTCTTTCTGCATCCTCTCTCTCTCTCCTCTCTTTCTGCATCCTCTCTCTCTCTCCTCTCTTTCTGTATCCTCTCTCTCTCTCCTCTCTTTCTGCATCCTCTCTCTCTCTCCTCTCTTTCTGCATCCTCTCTCTCTCTCCTCTCTTTCTGCATCCTCTCCCTCTCTCCTCTCTTTCTGCTTCCTCTCTCTCTCTCCTCTCTTTCTGCTTCCTCTCTCTCTCTCCTCTCTTTCTGCTTCCTCTCTCTCTCTCCTCTCTTTCTGCTTCCTCTCTCTCTCTCCTCTCTTTCTGCATCCTCTCTCTCCTCTCTTTCTGCATCCTCTCTCTCCCTCCTCTCTTTCTGCATCCTCTCTCTCTCTCCTCTCTTTCTGCATCCTCTCTCTCTCTCCTCTCTTTCTGCATCCTCTCTCTCTCTCCTCTCTTTCTGCATCCTCTCTCTCTCTCCTCTCGTTCTGCATCCTCTCTCTCTCTCCTCTCGTTCTGCATCCTCTCTCTCTCTCCTCTCTTTCTGCATCCTCTCTCTCTCTCCTCTCTTTCTGCATCCTCTCTCTCTCTCGTCTTGTTCTGCATCCTCTTTCTCTCTCTCGTCTTGTTCTGCATCCTCTCTCTGCTCTCTCCACTGTCTCTCTCTCTCTCTGTGTGTTTTTATAGCTTATCTTCTGTATAAAGTAAGCAGTGTATCTTTGAGTTGGAAGTGGTGGGGCACTCAACCCCAGTCCCAGCCCAGTTTGGGAATGTTGTTGTCAGTAGGTCCAATCACATTGTTTGTTAGTTAGCTTTATGTACATCCTGTTTGCAAGAAGGCACTAACGTAATACTGCAAAAAATGTGGCAAAGCAATTCACTTTGTCCTGAATAAAAAGTGTTATGTTTGAGGAAAATCCAATACAACAGATTACTGGTTACCACTCTCTGTGTTTTCAAGCTTAGTGGTGGCTGCATCATGTTATGGGTATGCTTGTAACCATTAAGGACTGGGGAGTTTTTCAGGATAAAAAGCCCAGTCAAAACTGTTCGCTGCTCTGGCACCCCAATGGTGGAACAAGCTCCCTCACGACGCCAGGACAGCGGAGTCACTCACCACCTTCCGGAGACATTTGAAACCCCACCTCTTTAAGGAATACCTGGGATAGGCTAAAGTATTCCTTCTAACCCCCCCCCCCCCCCCCCCCAAATTGTAAAGTGGTTATCCCACTGGCTATAGGGTGAACGCACCAATTTGTGAGTCGCTCTGGCTAAGAGCGTCTGCTAAATGACGTTAATGTGCCCTTGAGCAAGGCACTTAACCCTAATTGCTCCTGTAAGTCGCTCTGGTTAAGAGCGTCTGCTAAATGACTAAAATGTAATGTAAATGTAAAAAATAAACGGAATGGAGCTAAGCACAGGCAAAATCCTAGAGGAAAACCTGGTTGTCTGCTTTCCACAAGACACTGTGAGATGAATTCACTTTTCAGCAGGACAGTACCCTAAAATAAAAGGCTGAATCTACGCAAGACCTGAAAATGGTTGTCTAGCAATGATCAACAACCAATTTGACAGAGCTTGAAGAATTCTGAAAAGAATACTGGGCAAATATTGTACAATCCAGGTGTGGAAAGCTCTTAGACTTACCCAGAAAGACTCACTGCCAAAGGTGCTTCTATAAAGTATTGACTCTGGGGTGTGAATAATTATCTAAATTCGATTTCTGTATTTCATTTTCAATAAATGTGTTGAGAGAAATCTATATAATCCATTTTCAATTCAGGCTGTAACACAACACAATGTGGAATAAGTCAAGGGGTATGAATACTTTGTGAAGGCGCTGTAGACCTGTAGGTCAGTCTGGCTAGTTAACACCATCTGGCTGTAGACCTGTAGGTCAGTCTGACTAGTTAATACCATCTGGCTGTAGACCTGTAGGTCAGTCTGACTAGTTAATACCATCTGGCTGTAGGTCAGTCTGACTAGTTAACACCATCTGGCTGTAGACCTGTAGGTCAGTCTGACTAGTTAATACCATCTGGCTGTAGACCTGTAGGTCAGTCTGACTAGTTAATACCATCTGGCTGTAGACCTGTAGGTCAGTCTGACTAGTTAATACCATCTGGCTGTAGGTCAGTCTGACTAGTTAATACCATCTGGCTGTAGGTCAGTCTGACTAGTTAATACCATCTGGCTGTAGACCTGTAGGTCAGTCTGACTAGTTAATACCATCTGGCTGTAGGTCAGTCTGACTAGTTAACACCATCTGGCTGTAGACCTGTAGGTCAGTCTGACTAGTTAATACCATCTGGCTGTAGACCTGTAGGTCAGTCTGACTAGTTAATACCATCTGGCTGTAGACCTGTAGGTCAGTCTGACTAGTTAATACCATCTGGCTGTAGACCTGTAGGTCAGTCTGACTAGTTAACACCATCTGGCTGTAGACCTGTAGGTCAGTCTGACTAGTTAATACCATCTGGCTGTAGGTCAGTCTGACTAGTTAACACCATCTGGCTGTAGGTCAGTCTGACTAGTTAACACCATCTGGCTGTAGACCTGTAGGTCAGTCTGACTAGTTAATACCATCTGGCTGTAGGTCAGTCTGACTAGTTAATACCATCTGGCTGTAGGTCAGTCTGACTAGTTAACACCATCTGGCTGTAGGTCAGTCTGACTAGTTAACACCATCTGGCTGTAGACCTGTAGGTCAGTCTGACTAGTTAATACCATCTGGCTGTAGGTCAGTCTGACTAGTTAACACCATCTGGCTGTAGACCTGTAGGTCAGTCTGACTAGTTAATACCATCTGGCTGTAGGTCAGTCTGACTAGTTAATACCATCTGGCTGTAGGTCAGTCTGACTAGTTAACACCATCTGGCTGTAGGTCAGTCTGACTAGTTAACACCATCTGGCTGTAGGTCAGTCTGACTAGTTAATACCATCTGGCTGTAGACCTGTAGGTCAGTCTGGCTAGTTAATACCATCTGGCTGTAGGTCAGTCTGACTAGTTAATACCATCTGGCTGTAGACCTGTAGGTCAGTCTGACTAGTTAATACCATCTGGCTGTAGGTCAGTCTGACTAGTTAACACCATCTGGCTGTAGGTCAGTCTGACTAGTTAATACCATCTGGCTGTAGACCTGTAGGTCAGTCTGACTAGTTAATACCATCTGGCTGTAGACCTGTAGGTCAGTCTGACTAGTTAATACCATCTGGCTGTAGGTCAGTCTGACTAGTTAACACCATCTGGCTGTAGGTCAGTCTGACTAGTTAATACCATCTGGCTGTAGACCTGTAGGTCAGTCTGACTAGTTAATACCATCTGGCTGTAGGTCAGTCTGACTAGTTAACACCATCTGGCTGTAGGTCAGTCTGACTAGTTAATACCATCTGGCTGTAGACCTGTAGGTCAGTCTGACTAGTTAACACCATCTGGCTGTAGGTCAGTCTGACTAGTTAATACCATCTGGCTGTAGACCTGTAGGTCAGTCTGGCTAGTTAACGCCATCTGGCTGTAGGTCAGTCTGACTAGTTAATACCATCTGGCTGTAGACCTGTAGGTCAGTCTGACTAGTTAATACCATCTGGCTGTAGACCTGTAGGTCAGTCTGGCTAGTTAACGCCATCTGGCTGTAGGTCAGTCTGGCTAGTTAATACCATCTGGCTGTAGACCTGTAGGTCAGTCTGACTAGTTAACACCATCTGGCTGTAGACCTGTAGGTCAGTCTGACTAGTTAACACCATCTGGCTGTAGACCTGTAGGTCAGTCTGACTAGTTAATACCATCTGGCTGTAGACCTGTAGGTCAGTCTGACTAGTTAATACCATCTGGCTGTAGGTCAGTCTGACTAGTTAATACCATCTGGCTGTAGACCTGTAGGTCAGTCTGGCTAGTTAACGCCATCTGGCTGTAGGTCAGTCTGGCTAGTTAATACCATCTGGCTGTAGACCTGTAGGTCAGTCTGACTAGTTAACACCATCTGGCTGTAGACCTGTAGGTCAGTCTGACTAGTTAACACCATCTGGCTGTAGACCTGTAGGTCAGTCTGACTAGTTAATACCATCTGGCTGTAGACCTGTAGGTCAGTCTGACTAGTTAATACCATCTGGCTGTAGGTCAGTCTGACTAGTTAACACCATCTGGCTGTAGACCTGTAGGTCAGTCTGACTAGTTAACGCCATCTGGCTGTAGACCTGTAGGTCAGTCTGACTAGTTAACGCCATCTGGCTGTAGACCTGTAGGTCAGTCTGGCTAGTTAACGCCATCTGGCTGTAGGTCAGTCTGACTAGTTAATACCATCTGGCTGTAGACCTGTAGGTCAGTCTGACTAGTTAATACCATCTGGCTGTAGACCTGTAGGTCAGTCTGACTAGTTAATACCATCTGGCTGTAGACCTGTAGGTCAGTCTGACTAGTTAATACCATCTGGCTGTAGACCTGTAGGTCAGTCTGACTAGTTAACGCCATCTGGCTGTAGACCTGTAGGTCAGTCTGACTAGTTAATACCATCTGGCTGTAGACCTGTAGGTCAGTCTGACTAGTTAACGCCATCTGGCTGTAGACCTGTAGGTCAGTCTGACTAGTTAATACCATCTGGCTGTAGACCTGTAGGTCAGTCTGACTAGTTAACACCATCTGGCTGTAGACCTGTAGGTCAGTCTGACTAGTTAACACCATCTGGCTGTAGACCTGTAGGTCAGTCTGACTAGTTAACACCATCTGGCTGTAGACCTGTAGGTCAGTCTGACTAGTTAACACCATCTGGCTGTAGACCTGTAGGTCAGTCTGGCTAGTTAATACCATCTGGCTGTAGACCTGTAGGTCAGTCTGACTAGTTAACACCATCTGGCTGTAGACCTGTAGGTCAGTCTGACTAGTTAACACCATCTGGCTGTAGACCTGTAGGTCAGTCTGGCTAGTTAACACCATCTGGCTGTAGACCTGTAGGTCAGTCTGACTAGTTAATACCATCTGGCTGTAGACCTGTAGGTCAGTCTGGCTAGTTAACACCATCTGGCTGTAGACCTGTAGGTCAGTCTGACTAGTTAATACCATCTGGCTGTAGACCTGTAGGTCAGTCTGACTAGTTAATACCATCTGGCTGTAGACCTGTAGGTCAGTCTGGCTAGTTAATACCATCTGGCTGTAGACCTGTAGGTCAGTCTGACTAGTTAATACCATCTGGCTGTAGACCTGTAGGTCAGTCTGACTAGTTAACACCATCTGGCTGTAGACCTGTAGGTCAGTCTGACTAGTTAATACCATCTGGCTGTAGACCTGTAGGTCAGTCTGACTAGTTAATACCATCTGGCTGTAGGTCAGTCTGGCTAGTTAACACCATCTGGCTGTAGACCTGTAGGTCAGTCTGACTAGTTAATACCATCTGGCTGTAGACCTGTAGGTCAGTCTGGCTAGTTAATACCATCTGGCTGTAGACCTGTAGGTCAGTCTGGCTAGTTAACGCCATCTGGCTGTAGACCTGTAGGTCAGTCTGACTAGTTAACACCATCTGGCTGTAGACCTGTAGGTCAGTCTGACTAGTTAACACCATCTGGCTGTAGACCTGTAGGTCAGTCTGACTAGTTAATACCATCTGGCTGTAGACCTGTAGGTCAGTCTGACTAGTTAACACCATCTGGCTGTAGACCTGTAGGTCAGTCTGACTAGTTAATACCATCTGGCTGTAGACCTGTAGGTCAGTCTGACTAGTTAATACCATCTGGCTGTAGACCTGTAGGTCAGTCTGACTAGTTAACACCATCTGGCTGTAGACCTGTAGGTCAGTCTGACTAGTTAATACCATCTGGCTGTAGGTCAGTCTGACTAGTTAACACCATCTGGCTGTAGACCTGTAGGTCAGTCTGACTAGTTAATACCATCTGGCTGTAGACCTGTAGGTCAGTCTGACTAGTTAATACCATCTGGCTGTAGACCTGTAGGTCAGTCTGACTAGTTAACGCCATCTGGCTGTAGACCTGTAGGTCAGTCTGGCTAGTTAATACCATCTGGCTGTAGACCTGTAGGTCAGTCTGACTAGTTAATACCATCTGGCTGTAGACCTGTAGGTCAGTCTGACTAGTTAATACCATCTGGCTGTAGACCTGTAGGTCAGTCTGACTAGTTAATACCATCTGGCTGTAGACCTGTAGGTCAGTCTGGCTAGTTAATACCATCTGGCTGTAGACCTGTAGGTCAGTCTGACTAGTTAATACCATCTGGCTGTAGACCTGTAGGTCAGTCTGACTAGTTAACACCATCTGGCTGTAGACCTGTAGGTCAGTCTGACTAGTTAACACCATCTGGCTGTAGACCTGTAGGTCAGTCTGACTAGTTAACACCATCTGGCTGTAGACCTGTAGGTCAGTCTGACTAGTTAATACCATCTGGCTGTAGACCTGTAGGTCAGTCTGACTAGTTAATACCATCTGGCTGTAGACCTGTAGGTCAGTCTGACTAGTTAATACCATCTGGCTGTAGACCTGTAGGTCAGTCTGACTAGTTAATACCATCTGGCTGTAGACCTGTAGGTCAGTCTGACTAGTTAATACCATCTGGCTGTAGGTCAGTCTGACTAGTTAATACCATCTGGCTGTAGACCTGTAGGTCAGTCTGACTAGTTAATACCATCTGGCTGTAGACCTGTAGGTCAGTCTGACTAGTTAATACCATCTGGCTGTAGACCTGTAGGTCAGTCTGACTAGTTAATACCATCTGGCTGTAGACCTGTAGGTCAGTCTGACTAGTTAACACCATCTGGCTGTAGACCTGTAGGTCAGTCTGACTAGTTAATACCATCTGGCTGTAGACCTGTAGGTCAGTCTGGCTAGTTAACGCCATCTGGCTGTAGGTCAGTCTGACTAGTTAACACCATCTGGCTGTAGACCTGTAGGTCAGTCTGACTAGTTAACACCATCTGGCTGTAGACCTGTAGGTCAGTCTGACTAGTTAACACCATCTGGCTGTAGACCTGTAGGTCAGTCTGACTAGTTAATACCATCTGGCTGTAGACCTGTAGGTCAGTCTGACTAGTTAATACCATCTGGCTGTAGACCTGTAGGTCAGTCTGACTAGTTAACGCCATCTGGCTGTAGGTCAGTCTGACTAGTTAACACCATCTGGCTGTAGACCTGTAGGTCAGTCTGACTAGTTAATACCATCTGGCTGTAGACCTGTAGGTCAGTCTGACTAGTTAACGCCATCTGGCTGTAGGTCAGTCTGACTAGTTAACACCATCTGGCTGTAGACCTGTAGGTCAGTCTGACTAGTTAATACCATCTGGCTGTAGACCTGTAGGTCAGTCTGACTAGTTAACGCCATCTGGCTGTAGACCTGTAGGTCAGTCTGACTAGTTAATACCATCTGGCTGTAGACCTGTAGGTCAGTCTGACTAGTTAACACCATCTGGCTGTAGACCTGTAGGTCAGTCTGGCTAGTTAACACCATCTGGCTGTAGACCTGTAGGTCAGTCTGACTAGTTAATACCATCTGGCTGTAGACCTGTAGGTCAGTCTGACTAGTTAATACCATCTGGCTGTAGACCTGTAGGTCAGTCTGACTAGTTAATACCATCTGGCTGTAGACCTGTAGGTCAGTCTGACTAGTTAACACCATCTGGCTGTAGACCTGTAGGTCAGTCTGGCTAGTTAACACCATCTGGCTGTAGACCTGTAGGTCAGTCTGACTAGTTAATACCATCTGGCTGTAGACCTGTAGGTCAGTCTGACTAGTTAATACCATCTGGCTGTAGACCTGTAGGTCAGTCTGACTAGTTAATACCATCTGGCTGTAGACCTGTAGGTCAGTCTGACTAGTTAATACCATCTGGCTGTAGACCTGTAGGTCAGTCTGACTAGTTAATACCATCTGGCTGTAGACCTGTAGGTCAGTCTGGCTAGTTAACGCCATCTGGCTGTAGGTCAGTCTGACTAGTTAATACCATCTGGCTGTAGACCTGTAGGTCAGTCTGGCTAGTTAACGCCATCTGGCTGTAGGTCAGTCTGACTAGTTAATACCATCTGGCTGTAGACCTGTAGGTCAGTCTGACTAGTTAATACCATCTGGCTGTAGACCTGTAGGTCAGTCTGGCTAGTTAACGCCATCTGGCTGTAGGTCAGTCTGACTAGTTAATACCATCTGGCTGTAGACCTGTAGGTCAGTCTGACTAGTTAACACCATCTGGCTGTAGACCTGTAGGTCAGTCTGACTAGTTAATACCATCTGGCTGTAGACCTGTAGGTCAGTCTGACTAGTTAACACCATCTGGCTGTAGACCTGTAGGTCAGTCTGACTAGTTAATACCATCTGGCTGTAGACCTGTAGGTCAGTCTGACTAGTTAATACCATCTGGCTGTAGACCTGTAGGTCAGTCTGACTAGTTAATACCATCTGGCTGTAGACCTGTAGGTCAGTCTGACTAGTTAATACCATCTGGCTGTAGACCTGTAGGTCAGTCTGACTAGTTAATACCATCTGGCTGTAGACCTGTAGGTCAGTCTGACTAGTTAATACCATCTGGCTGTAGACCTGTAGGTCAGTCTGACTAGTTAATACCATCTGGCTGTAGACCTGTAGGTCAGTCTGACTAGTTAACACCATCTGGCTGTAGGTCAGTCTGACTAGTTAATACCATCTGGCTGTAGACCTGTAGGTCAGTCTGACTAGTTAACACCATCTGGCTGTAGACCTGTAGGTCAGTCTGACTAGTTAACACCATCTGGCTGTAGACCTGTAGGTCAGTCTGACTAGTTAACACCATCTGGCTGTAGGTCAGTCTGACTAGTTAATACCATCTGGCTGTAGACCTGTAGGTCAGTCTGACTAGTTAACACCATCTGGCTGTAGACCTGTAGGTCAGTCTGGCTAGTTAACGCCATCTGGCTGTAGGTCAGTCTGACTAGTTAATACCATCTGGCTGTAGACCTGTAGGTCAGTCTGGCTAGTTAACGCCATCTGGCTGTAGGTCAGTCTGACTAGTTAATACCATCTGGCTGTAGACCTGTAGGTCAGTCTGGCTAGTTAACGCCATCTGGCTGTAGGTCAGTCTGACTAGTTAATACCATCTGGCTGTAGACCTGTAGGTCAGTCTGGCTAGTTAACGCCATCTGGCTGTAGGTCAGTCTGACTAGTTAACACCATCTGGCTGTAGACCTGTAGGTCAGTCTGGCTAGTTAACGCCATCTGGCTGTAGACCTGTAGGTCAGTCTGACTAGTTAATACCATCTGGCTGTAGACCTGTAGGTCAGTCTGACTAGTTAATACCATCTGGCTGTAGACCTGTAGGTCAGTCTGACTAGTTAATACCATCTGGCTGTAGACCTGTAGGTCAGTCTGACTAGTTAATACCATCTGGCTGTAGACCTGTAGGTCAGTCTGACTAGTTAATACCATCTGGCTGTAGACCTGTAGGTCAGTCTGGCTAGTTAACACCATCTGGCTGTAGACCTGTAGGTCAGTCTGACTAGTTAACACCATCTGGCTGTAGACCTGTAGGTCAGTCTGACTAGTTAATACCATCTGGCTGTAGACCTGTAGGTCAGTCTGACTAGTTAACACCATCTGGCTGTAGACCTGTAGGTCAGTCTGACTAGTTAATACCATCTGGCTGTAGACCTGTAGGTCAGTCTGACTAGTTAATACCATCTGGCTGTAGACCTGTAGGTCAGTCTGGCTAGTTAACACCATCTGGCTGTAGACCTGTAGGTCAGTCTGGCTAGTTAACACCATCTGGCTGTAGACCTGTAGGTCAGTCTGACTAGTTAACACCATCTGGCTGTAGACCTGTAGGTCAGTCTGGCTAGTTAACGCCATCTGGCTGTAGACCTGTAGGTCAGTCTGACTAGTTAACACCATCTGGCTGTAGACCTGTAGGTCAGTCTGGCTAGTTAACACCATCTGGCTGTAGACCTGTAGGTCAGTCTGACTAGTTAACACCATCTGGCTGTAGACCTGTAGGTCAGTCTGACTAGTTAACACCATCTGGCTGTAGACCTGTAGGTCAGTCTGGCTAGTTAACGCCATCTGGCTGTAGACCTGTAGGTCAGTCTGACTAGTTAATACCATCTGGCTGTAGACCTGTAGGTCAGTCTGACTAGTTAATACCATCTGGCTGTAGACCTGTAGGTCAGTCTGACTAGTTAACGCCATCTGGCTGTAGACCTGTAGGTCAGTCTGACTAGTTAACGCCATCTGCCTGTAGACCTGTAGGTCAGTCTGACTAGTTAACGCCATCTGGCTGTAGACCTGTAGGTCAGTCTGACTAGTTAATACCATCTGGCTGTAGACCTGTAGGTCAGTCTGGCTAGTTAATACCATCTGGCTGTAGACCTGTAGGTCAGTCTGGCTAGTTAACACCATCTGCCTGTAGACCTGTAGGTCAGTCTGACTAGTTAATACCATCTGGCTGTAGACCTGTAGGTCAGTCTGACTAGTTAATACCATCTGGCTGTAGACCTGTAGGTCAGTCTGACTAGTTAACGCCATCTGGCTGTAGGTCAGTCTGACTAGTTAATACCATCTGGCTGTAGACCTGTAGGTCAGTCTGACTAGTTAATACCATCTGGCTGTAGACCTGTAGGTCAGTCTGACTAGTTAACACCATCTGGCTGTAGACCTGTAGGTCAGTCTGACTAGTTAATACCATCTGGCTGTAGACCTGTAGGTCAGTCTGACTAGTTAATACCATCTGGCTGTAGACCTGTAGGTCAGTCTGGCTAGTTAATACCATCTGGCTGTAGACCTGTAGGTCAGTCTGACTAGTTAATACCATCTGGCTGTAGACCTGTAGGTCAGTCTGACTAGTTAACACCATCTGGCTGTAGACCTGTAGGTCAGTCTGACTAGTTAATACCATCTGGCTGTAGACCTGTAGGTCAGTCTGACTAGTTAATACCATCTGGCTGTAGACCTGTAGGTCAGTCTGGCTAGTTAACACCATCTGGCTGTAGACCTGTAGGTCAGTCTGGCTAGTTAATACCATCTGGCTGTAGACCTGTAGGTCAGTCTGACTAGTTAACGCCATCTGGCTGTAGGTCAGTCTGACTAGTTAATACCATCTGGCTGTAGACCTGTAGGTCAGTCTGACTAGTTAATACCATCTGGCTGTAGACCTGTAGGTCAGTCTGACTAGTTAATACCATCTGGCTGTAGGTCAGTCTGGCTAGTTAATACCATCTGGCTGTAGGTCAGTCTGACTAGTTAACACCATCTGGCTGTAGACCTGTAGGTCAGTCTGACTAGTTAATACCATCTGGCTGTAGACCTGTAGGTCAGTCTGACTAGTTAACACCATCTGGCTGTAGACCTGTAGGTCAGTCTGGCTAGTTAATACCATCTGGCTGTAGACCTGTAGGTCAGTCTGACTAGTTAACGCCATCTGGCTGTAGACCTGTAGGTCAGTCTGACTAGTTAATACCATCTGGCTGTAGACCTGTAGGTCAGTCTGACTAGTTAATACCATCTGGCTGTAGGTCAGTCTGGCTAGTTAACACCATCTGGCTGTAGACCTGTAGGTCAGTCTGACTAGTTAACACCATCTGGCTGTAGACCTGTAGGTCAGTCTGGCTAGTTAATACCATCTGGCTGTAGACCTGTAGGTCAGTCTGACTAGTTAATACCATCTGGCTGTAGACCTG
Source organism: Coregonus lavaretus (assembly GCF_964263955.1). Taxonomy (NCBI): domain Eukaryota; kingdom Metazoa; phylum Chordata; class Actinopteri; order Salmoniformes; family Salmonidae; genus Coregonus; species Coregonus lavaretus. The sequence continues at coordinate 48,615,580 of NC_140007.1, forward strand.
TAGGTCAGTCTGACTAGTTAATACCATCTGGCTGTAGGTCAGTCTGGCTAGTTAACACCATCTGGCTGTAGACCTGTAGGTCAGTCTGACTAGTTAACACCATCTGGCTGTAGACCTGTAGGTCAGTCTGGCTAGTTAATACCATCTGGCTGTAGACCTGTAGGTCAGTCTGACTAGTTAACACCATCTGGCTGTAGGTCAGTCTGGCTAGTTAATACCATCTGGCTGTAGACCTATAGGTCAGTCTGGCTAGTTAACACCATCTGGCTGTAGACCTGTAGGTCAGTCTGACTAGTTAATACCATCTGGCTGTAGACCTGTAGGTCAGTCTGACTAGTTAACACCATCTGGCTGTAGACCTGTAGGTCAGTCTGACTAGTTAATACCATCTGGCTGTAGACCTGTAGGTCAGTCTGACTAGTTAATACCATCTGGCTGTAGACCTGTAGGTCAGTCTGACTAGTTAACACCATCTGGCTGTAGACCTGTAGGTCAGTCTGACTAGTTAATACCATCTGGCTGTAGACCTGTAGGTCAGTCTGACTAGTTAATACCATCTGGCTGTAGACCTGTAGGTCAGTCTGACTAGTTAACACCATCTGGCTGTAGACCTGTAGGTCAGTCTGACTAGTTAACACCATCTGGCTGTAGACCTGTAGGTCAGTCTGACTAGTTAATACCATCTGGCTGTAGACCTGTAGGTCAGTCTGACTAGTTAACACCATCTGGCTGTAGACCTGTAGGTCAGTCTGACTAGTTAATACCATCTGGCTGTAGGTCAGTCTGACTAGTTAACACCATCTGGCTGTAGACCTGTAGGTCAGTCTGACTAGTTAATACCATCTGGCTGTAGGTCAGTCTGGCTAGTTAATACCATCTGGCTGTAGACCTGTAGGTCAGTCTGACTAGTTAATACCATCTGGCTGTAGACCTGTAGGTCAGTCTGACTAGTTAACACCATCTGGCTGTAGACCTGTAGGTCAGTCTGACTAGTTAATACCATCTGGCTGTAGACCTGTAGGTCAGTCTGACTAGTTAACACCATCTGGCTGTAGACCTGTAGGTCAGTCTGACTAGTTAATACCATCTTGTGCTGTAGGTCAGTCTGGCTAGTTAATACCATCTGGCTGTAGACCTGTAGGTCAGTCTGACTAGTTAATACCATCTGGCTGTAGCGGTCAGTCTGACTAGTTAATACCATCTGGCTGTAGCTACCTGTAGGTCAGTCTGACTAGTTAATACCATCTGGCTGTAGACCTGTAGGTCAGTCTGACTAGTTAATACCATCTGGCTGTAAAACTGTAAGGTCAGTCTGACTAGTTAATACCATCTGGCTGTAGACCTGTAGGTCAGTCTGACTAGTTAATACCATCTGGCTGTAGACCTGTAGGTCAGTCTGACTAGTTAATACCATCTGGCTGTAGAGTCAGTCTGACTAGTTAATACCATCTGGCTGTAGACCCGTAAGGGTCAGCTGACTAGTTAATACCATCTGGCTGTAGACCTGTAGGTCAGTCTGACTAGTTAATACCATCTGGCTGTAGACCTGTAGGTCAGTCTGACTAGTTAATACCATCTGGCTGTAGACCTGTAGGTCAGTCTGACTAGTTAATACCATCTGGCTGTAGACCTGTAGGTCAGTCTGACTAGTTAATACCATCTGGCTGTAGACCTGTAGGTCAGTCTGGCTAGTTAACACCATCTGGCTGTAGCTGGTGTAGACCTGTAGGTCAGTCTGACTAGTTAATACCATCTGGCTGTAGACCTGTAGGTCAGTCTGACTAGTTAACACCATCTGGCTGTAGACCTGTAGGTCAGTCTGACTAGTTAACACCATCTGGCTGTAGACCTGTAGGTCAGTCTGACTAGTTAACACCATCTGGCTGTAGACCTGTAGGTCAGTCTGACTAGTTAACACCATCTGGCTGTAGACCTGTAGGTCAGTCTGACTAGTTAATACCATCTGGCTGTAGACCTGTAGGTCAGTCTGGCTAGTTAAACCATCTGGCTGTAGACCTGTAGGTCAGTCTGACTAGTTAATACCATCTGGCTGTAGACCTGTAGGTCAGTCTGACTAGTTAACACCATCTGGCTGTAGACCTGTAGGTCAGTCTGACTAGTTAACGCCATCTGGCTGTAGACCTGTAGGTCAGTCTGACTAGTTAACAACCATCTGGCTGTAGACCTGTAGGTCAGTCTGACTAGTTAATACCATCTGGCTGTAGACCTGTAGGTCAGTCTGACTAGTTAATCACCATCTGGCTGTAGACCTGTAGGTCAGTCTGACTAGTTAACACCATCTGGCTGTAGACCTGTAGGTCAGTCTGACTAGTTACTACCATCTGGCTGTAGACCTGTAGGTCAGTCTGACTAGTTAATACCATCTGGCTGTAGACCTGTAGGTCAGTCTGACTAGTTAATACCATCTGGCTGTAGACCTGTAGGTCAGTCTGACTAGTTAACGCCATCTGGCTGTAGACCTGTAGGTCAGTCTGACTAGTTAATACCATCTGGCTGTAGACCTGTAGGTCAGTCTGACTAGTTAACTGCCATCTGGCTGTAGACCTGTAGGTCAGTCTGACTAGTTAAACCATCTGGCTGTAGACCTGTAGGTCAGTCTGACTAGTTAATACCATCTGGCTGTAGACCTGTAGGTCAGTCTGGCTAGTTAATACCATCTGGCTGTAGACCTGTAGGTCAGTCTGACTAGTTAATACCATCTGGCTGTAGACCTGTAGGTCAGTCTGACTAGTTAATACCATCTGGCTGTAGACCTGTAGGTCAGTCTGACTAGTTAATACCATCTGGCTGTAGACCTGTAGGTCAGTCTGACTAGTTAATACCATCTGGCTGTAGACCTGTAGGTCAGTCTGACTAGTTAATACCATCTGGCTGTAGACCTGTAGGTCAGTCTGACTAGTTAACACCATCTGGCTGTAGACCTGTAGGTCAGTCTGACTAGTTAATACCATCTGGCTGTAGACCTGTAGGTCAGTCTGACTAGTTAATACCATTTGGCTGTAGACCTGTAGGTCAGTCTGGCTAGTTAATACCATCTGGCTGTAGACCTGTAGGTCAGTCTGACTAGTTAATAACCATCTGGCTGTAGACCTGTAGGTCAGTCTGACTAGTTAACACCATCTGGCTGTAGACCTGTAGGTCAGTCTGACTAGTTAATACCATCTGGCTGTAGACCTGTAGGTCAGTCTGACTGTTAATACCAGCTGGCTGTAGACCTGTAGGTCAGTCTGGCTAGTTAACACCATCTGGCTGTAGACCTGTAGGTCAGTCTGGCTAGTTAATACCATCTGGCTGTAGACCAGTAGGCAGTCTGACTAGTTAACGCCATCTGGCTCTGTAGGTCAGTCTGCTAGTTAATACCATCTGGCTGTAGACCTGTAAGGTCAGTCTGACTAGTTAATACCATCTGGCTGTAGGTCAGTCTGACTAGTTAACACCATCTGGCTGTAGACCTGTAGGTCAGTCTGACTAGTTAATACCATCTGGCTGTAGACCTGTAGGTCAGTCTGACTAGTTAACACCATCTGGCTGTAGACCTGTAGGTCAGTCTGGCTAGTTAATACCATCTGGCTGTAGACCTGTAGGTCAGTCTGACTAGTTAACGCCATCTGGCTGTAGACCTGTAGGTCAGTCTGACTAGTTAATACCATCTGGCTGTAGACCTGTAGGTCAGTCTGACTAGTTAATACCATCTGGCTGTAGGTCAGTCTGGCTAGTTAACACCATCTGGCTGTAGACCTGTAGGTCAGTCTGACTAGTTAACACCATCTGGCTGTAGACCTGTAGGTCAGTCTGGCTAGTTAATACCATCTGGCTGTAGACCTGTAGGTCAGTCTGACTAGTTAATACCATCTGGCTGTAGACCTGTAGGTCAGTCTGACTAGTTAATACCATCTGGCTGTAGGTCAGTCTGGCTAGTTAACACCATCTGGCTGTAGACCTGTAGGTCAGTCTGACTAGTTAACACCATCTGGCTGTAGACCTGTAGGTCAGTCTGGCTAGTTAATACCATCTGGCTGTAGACCTGTAGGTCAGTCTGACTAGTTAACACCATCTGGCTGTAGGTCAGTCTGGCTAGTTAATACCATCTGGCTGTAGACCTATAGGTCAGTCTGGCTAGTTAACACCATCTGGCTGTAGACCTGTAGGTCAGTCTGACTAGTTAATACCATCTGGCTGTAGACCTGTAGGTCAGTCTGACTAGTTAACACCATCTGGCTGTAGACCTGTAGGTCAGTCTGACTAGTTAATACCATCTGGCTGTAGACCTGTAGGTCAGTCTGACTAGTTAACGCCATCTGGCTGTAGACCTGTAGGTCAGTCTGACTAGTTAACACCATCTGGCTGTAGACCTGTAGGTCAGTCTGACTAGTTAACACCATCTGGCTGTAGACCTGTAGGTCAGTCTGACTAGTTAATACCATCTGGCTGTAGACCTGTAGGTCAGTCTGACTAGTTAACACCATCTGGCTGTAGACCTGTAGGTCAGTCTGACTAGTTAATACCATCTGGCTGTAGGTCAGTCTGACTAGTTAACACCATCTGGCTGTAGACCTGTAGGTCAGTCTGACTAGTTAATACCATCTGGCTGTAGGTCAGTCTGGCTAGTTAATACCATCTGGCTGTAGACCTGTAGGTCAGTCTGACTAGTTAATACCATCTGGCTGTAGACCTGTAGGTCAGTCTGACTAGTTAACACCATCTGGCTGTAGACCTGTAGGTCAGTCTGACTAGTTAATACCATCTGGCTGTAGACCTGTAGGTCAGTCTGACTAGTTAACACCATCTGGCTGTAGACCTGTAGGTCAGTCTGGCTAGTTAATACCATCTGGCTGTAGGTCAGTCTGGCTAGTTAATACCATCTGGCTGTAGACCTGTAGGTCAGTCTGACTAGTTAATACCATCTGGCTGTAGGTCAGTCTGACTAGTTAATACCATCTGGCTGTAGACCTGTAGGTCAGTCTGACTAGTTAATACCATCTGGCTGTAGACCTGTAGGTCAGTCTGACTAGTTAATACCATCTGGCTGTAGGTCAGTCTGACTAGTTAATACCATCTGGCTGTAGACCTGTAGGTCAGTCTGACTAGTTAATACCATCTGGCTGTAGGTCAGTCTGACTAGTTAATACCATCTGGCTGTAGGTCAGTCTGACTAGTTAATACCATCTGGCTGTAGGTCAGTCTGACTAGTTAATACCATCTGGCTGTAGACCTGTAGGTCAGTCTGACTAGTTAATACCATCTGGCTGTAGGTCAGTCTGACTAGTTAATACCATCTGGCTGTAGACCTGTAGGTCAGTCTGACTAGTTAATACCATCTGGCTGTAGACCTGTAGGTCAGTCTGACTAGTTAATACCATCTGGCTGTAGGTCAGTCTGACTAGTTAATACCATCTGGCTGTAGGTCAGTCTGACTAGTTAACGCCATCTGGCTGTAGGTCAGTCTGACTAGTTAATACCATCTGGCTGTAGACCTGTAGGTCAGTCTGACTAGTTAATACCATCTGGCTGTAGACCTGTAGGTCAGTCTGACTAGTTAATACCATCTGGCTGTAGGTCAGTCTGGCTAGTTAATACCATCTGGCTGTAGGTCAGTCTGACTAGTTAACACCATCTGGCTGTAGACCTGTAGGTCAGTCTGACTAGTTAACACCATCTGGCTGTAGACCTGTAGGTCAGTCTGGCTAGTTAATACCATCTGGCTGTAGGTCAGTCTGACTAGTTAATACCATCTGGCTGTAGGTCAGTCTGGCTAGTTAATACCATCTGGCTGTAGGTCAGTCTGGCTAGTTAATACCATCTGGCTGTAGACCTGTAGGTCAGTCTGACTAGTTAACACCATCTGGCTGTAGACCTGTAGGTCAGTCTGGCTAGTTAATACCATCTGGCTGTAGACCTGTAGGTCAGTCTGGCTAGTTAATACCATCTGGCTGTAGACCTGTAGGTCAGTCTGACTAGTTAATACCATCTGGCTGTAGGTCAGTCTGACTAGTTAATACCATCTGGCTGTAGACCTGTAGGTCAGTCTGGCTAGTTAATACCATCTGGCTGTAGACCTGTAGGTCAGTCTGGCTAGTTAACGCCATCTGGCTGTAGGTCAGTCTGACTAGTTAATACCATCTGGCTGTAGACCTGTAGGTCAGTCTGACTAGTTAACACCATCTGGCTGTAGACCTGTAGGTCAGTCTGACTAGTTAACACCATCTGGCTGTAGACCTGTAGGTCAGTCTGGCTAGTTAACGCCATCTGGCTGTAGACCTGTAGGTCAGTCTGACTAGTTAACACCATCTGGCTGTAGACCTGTAGGTCAGTCTGACTAGTTAACACCATCTGGCTGTAGACCTGTAGGTCAGTCTGACTAGTTAATACCATCTGGCTGTAGACCTGTAGGTCAGTCTGGCTAGTTAACGCCATCTGGCTGTAGACCTGTAGGTCAGTCTGGCTAGTTAACACCATCTGGCTGTAGACCTGTAGGTCAGTCTGGCTAGTTAACACCATCTGGCTGTAGACCTGTAGGTCAGTCTGGCTAGTTAACGCCATCTGGCTGTAGACCTGTAGGTCAGTCTGACTAGTTAACACCATCTGGCTGTAATGCTCATCTGTCTCACCCTGAGACCTGTTGGCTTTGTTTTACTGTAAAGTGACTTGTGATTTTTAATGCACTTTAAATCCAGGTTTGAAAGCGAGGTTACTGAGGACCTAGCTGTAGATGAAGTGTGCTTGTCTGTCCTATGAGTCATCAGACCCATTTTAGAGGAGAGTGATAACACAGGCAGCCCAATTCTGTTCTTTCTGACAATTTATTGGCAAAAGATCTGATCTGGTCCATTATCAGAATTGGGCTGCCTCTGTTTAAATGCAGCCTAACAGTATCTATCTCTGTATTAACCCTTCCCACCCCCCCCCCCCCTGTCTCCAGTTTTACCTGCATGAGGAGGACCTGGGGAAGAACAGGGCTGAGGTGTCTCGGATTCGCCTGGCTGAACTCAACAGCTACGTACCTGTAGTAGCATACACTGGAGCGCTCACCGACGACTACCTGACTCAGTTCCAGGTAAAACTACATTACCCATCAACCCCCCCCCCCTTACCTAGTTAAACTACATTACACTGGAGCCAAAGACTGTACGGTATCAAGATAGGCTAAAACTGCTTCTCCTATAGAAATTCCTGATCACACTTGTAGGCGATGTCATGGCGACGTTGGCTAGCTAAGGTAAGGTAGGTAGAAACACGTCGTCGGGGTCTAACGGTCGTCTCGAGCCAAACTGTGCATGTGCACGCAGTCAGTCACTCCTTCAATATGACGTTTTATTTGACGAAAAATGAAAACGTGTCAGTTTATCACTTTCACAAAGTTGGAGTAATAACATTTTCAACTACTTAAAACATTGGCTCTCAACTACTTAAAACATTGCCTCTCAACTACTTAAAACATTGGCTCTCAACTACTTAAAACATTGGCTCTCAACTACTTAAAACATTGGCTCGCATCTAGGTTGTGCCTTTTAGATTTCTATAAAAATGGACTTCTCAAACCCTGCTCTGGTCTGCTTGGTCTGTTGGAAGTCTTGCAATGTTGCACCTCTGGGTTTAGAAACTGTGCTGGAGCCCTTACCGACAACTACCTGACTCAGTTCCAGGTAAAACTACATTACCCATCAACCCCCCTAACCTAGTTAAAGTGGAACTGACAGCGGTTTAAAGAGGAGAGCCTCTAAAATGTGAGGTCTGAGCCACCGCCATTTCCACTACCACGTCTCTCCCCCCCTCCCTCCCCCGCCACCGCTGCTGAAAAAATCCTAGGGGAAACACTGCTTGCTTCTCCAAATAAATTGGCTAGTTGTAAGTGTGTTAACTCTTTCCTGCCTTGAGACGTCAGTGTGTGCTTGTTAACCAGTCTGTAGCTTGTAGCTTGTAGCCCTGACCAACCCTCACTAGAGGAGCAGCAGTGTGTTAAACGGCCCCAAAAAATTATTATGTGTGTATATGTTAATGATACGAAAAATGCATACAATTCTACGTGAATTCACATTGCAGCTGTGCTGCTGCCAGCAACGGTTTGGGTCTCACGGTGCGTCCCCTTTTCAGATGGTGAAGCATTGCACCTGTACTACCAATTACTGTACCTCAATTCCACCTCGCAATGTTTGCATTTCCTTCTCATTTAACTCCACAAAGTATTTCCGTACAGGACTTCACTGCTGTCGCTGGCCTTTCTCTGCCGTTTTTCCAACTATTAACGGCGATGAGGTAGTGGTGAAGTCGATTCCAAAATAATTGATTCGTCGACTCCTTGCACATTGACTCCCATTTCTGAGTATCAAGATTCGATTCCGCTAGGAATTCAGTATTTTTGGGAAGGGAGGAGACCGATTTAGTTGCGGTACTTCCAAGAACACAAACACATCTTTCATAGTGAGGGATGGAGAGCGAGGGGAGGGGCACGGCATAGGCAGGTCGGCCACCAGACAGTCAGAACCCTGCACTAGGCCTATCTATCAGTATAGGCAGGTCAGCCACCAGACAGACAGAACCCTGCACTAGGCCTATCTATCAGTATAGGCAGGTTGGCCACTAGACAGACAGTCAGAACCGTGCACTAGGCCTATCTATCAGTATAGGCAGGTCAGCCACCAGACAGACAGACAGAACCGTGAACTAGGCCTATCTATCAGTATAGGCAGGTCAGCCACCAGACAGTCAGAACCGTGCACTAGGCCTATCTATCAGTATAGGCAGGTCAGCCACCAGACAGACAGTCAGAACCGTGCACTAGGCCTATCTATCAGTATAGGCAGGTCAGCCACCAGACAGACAGAACCGTGCACTAGGCCTATCTATCAGTATAGGCAGGTCAGCCACCAGACAGACAGAACCGTGCACTAGGCCTATCTATCAGTATAGGCAGGTCAGCCACCAGACAGACAGAACCCTGCACTAGGCCTATCTATCAGTATAGGCAGGTCAGCCACCAGACAGAACCGTACACTAGGCCTATCTATCAGTATAGGCAGGTCAGCCACCAGACAGTCAGAACCCTGCACTAGGCCTATCTATCAGTATAGGCAGGTTGGCCACTAGACAGACAGTCAGAACCGTGCACTAGGCCTATCTATCAGTATAGGCAGGTCAGCCACCAGACAGACAGACAGACAACCGTGAACTAGGCCAATCTATCAGTATAGGCAGGTCAGCCACCAGACAGACAGACAGAACCGTGAACTAGGCCTATCTATCAGTATAGGCAGGTCAGCCACCAGACAGACAGAACCGTGAACTAGGCCAATCTATCAGTATAGGCAGGTCAGCCACCAGACAGACAGACAGAACCGTGAACTAGGCCTATCTATCAGTATAGGCAGGTCAGCCACCAGACAGACAGACAGAACCGTGAACTAGGCCTATCTATCAGTATAGGCAGGTCAGCCACCAGACAGACAGAACCGTGAACTAGGCCAATCTATCAGTATAGGCAGGTCAGCCACCAGACAGACAGACAGAACCGTGAACTAGGCCTATCTATCAGTATAGGCAGGTCAGCCACCAGACAGACAGACAGAACCGTGAACTAGGCCTATCTATCAGTATAGGCAGGTCAGCCACCAGACAGTCAGAACCGTGAACTAGGCCAATCTATCAGTATAGGCAGGTCAGCCACCAGACAGACAGACAGAACCGTGAACTAGGCCTATCTATCAGTATAGGCAGGTCAGCCACCAGACAGACAGAACCGTGAACTAGGCCAATCTATCAGTATAGGCAGGTCAGCCACCAGACAGACAGACAGACAACCGTGAACTAGGCCAATCTATCAGTATAGGCAGGTCAGCCACCAGACAGACAGACAGAACCGTGAACTAGGCCTATCTATCAGTATAGGCAGGTCAGCCACCAGACAGACAGTCAGAACCGTGAACTAGGCCTATCTATCAGTATAGGCAGGTCAGCCACCAGACAGACAGAACCGTGAACTAGGCCAATCTATCAGTATAGGCAGGTCAGCCACCAGACAGACAGAACCGTGAACTAGGCCAATCTATCAGTATAGGCAGGTCAGCCACCAGACAGACAGACAGACAACCGTGAACTAGGCCAATCTATCAGTATAGGCAGGTCAGCCACCAGACAGACAGTCAGAACCATGAACTAGGCCTATCTATCAGTATAGGCAGGTCAGCCACCAGACAGACAGAACCGTGAACTAGGCCAATCTATCAGTATAGGCAGGTCAGCCACCAGACAGACAGTCAGAACCGTGAACTAGGCCTATCTATCAGTATAGGCAGGTCAGCCACCAGACAGACAGAACCGTGAACTAGGCCAATCTATCAGTATAGGCAGGTCAGCCACCAGACAGACAGACAGAACCGTGAACTAGGCCCATCTATCGGCAATCAAAAGCTGTGTATCGCAATTTCTTGGCTTTCAATGTCTCGCGACCTCAGTAAAGCAGGGCCTATCATCAATGAAAAGGCTGGGATATTCTACAGGGAACAGACTGAAGACTGAACACACTCATCAAGAGGAAGAGCAGGGGCGTAATCGTTAGTCCCTTACTGTAGGGTACTGTAGTGTATACTATATAACAGGGTACTGTAGTGTATACTATATAACAGGGTACTGTAGTGTATACTATATAACAGGGTACTGTAGTGTATACTATATAACATGTCGTAGTGTATACTATATAACATGTCGTACTGTAGTGTACTGTAGTGTATACTATATAACATGGTACTGTAGGGTATACTATATAACATGTCGTAGTGTATACTATATAACATGTCGTACTGTAGTGTACTGTAGTGTATACTATATAACATGTCGTAGTGTATACTATATAACATGTCGTACTGTAGTGTACTGTAGTGTATACTATATAACATGTCGTACTGTAGTGTATACTATATAACAGGGTACTGTAGTGTATACTATATAACATGTCGTACTGTACTATATAACATGGTACTGTAGGGTATACTATATAACATGTCGTAGTGTATACTATATAACATGTCGTACTGTAGTGTACTGTAGTGTATACTATATAACATGTCGTACTGTAGTGTATACTATATAACAGGGTACTGTAGTGTATACTATATAACATGTCGTACTGTAGTGTATACTATATAACAGGGTACTGTAGTGTATACTATATAACAGGGTACTGTAGTGTATACTATATAACATGTCTTACTGTAGTGTATACTATATAACAGGGTACTGTAGTGTATACTATATAACAGGGTACTGTAGTGTATACTATATAACATGGTACTGTAGTGTATACTATATAACAGGGTACTGTAGTGTATACTATATAACAGGGTATTGTAGTGTATACTATATAACATGTCTTACTGTAGTGTATACTATATAACAGGGTACTGTAGTGTATACTATATAACATGTCTTACTGTAGTGTATACTATATAACAGGGTACTGTAGTGTATACTATATAACAGGGTACTGTAGTGTATACTATATAACAGGGTACTGTAGTGTATACTATATAACAGGGTACTGTAGTGTATACTATATAACAGGGTACTGTAGTGTATACTATATAACAGGGTACCGTAGTGTATACTCTATAACATGTCTGTGTGTTGTGTTGCAGGTTGTAATCCTGACCAACTCCCCCCTAGAGGAGCAGCAGAGTATTGGAGAGGTCTGTCACAGTAACGGCATCAAGCTGGTGATCGCTGACACACGGGGACTCTTCGGACAGCTCTTCTGTGACTTTGGAGAGGAGATGCTGGTGATTGATACCAACGGAGAGCAGCCTCTCTCTGCCATGATCTCCATGATCACCAAGGTTAGTACCCTGCTCCACCCTAGATCCTAAACCCTACAACCTAGACTAAAAATGTTTGGCAAAAGGTCTGATCTGATTGGACCTAAGACGTTAAGTTAGTCCACCGCTAGGTGTGTAGTGTTTCAACTATATGCATTTGGCTGATAAATCGTGGCCACCACTTAATTTTTGTGGTCATTTTTAGGGACGGTAAAACATTGTAAACTTAAACGACTAAAACCAGATATAGTACGTAGAAAAGATAATGGGCCTGTATATTTTTAAATAAGATCATCTTTGAGAGCTAACAATTACCTAAATAAGAACTAGACTGTCAGGGAGAATCTAAAATAGCACGGAGGTTGGTACTCTACTAGTTAGACCCTACACCCTAAGTGCTATGATCTCCATGATCACCCAGGTTGGTACCCTACTAGATAGACCCTACACCCTAAGTGCTATGATCTCCATGATCACCCAGGTTGGTACCCTACTAGATAGACCCTACACCCTAAGTGCTATGATCTCCATGATCACCCAGGTTGGTACCCTACTAGATAGACCCTACACCCTAAGTGCTATGATCTCCATGATCACCCAGGTTGGTACCCTATTAGATGGATCATATCTGGTTGGTGGTGTGCTCATTGACATCTGATTACCACTCATCCTGGTTTTCTATGTTGTACTGATCTCATACCTGTTTCAGATTAGTTTCTCTGTCTATGTAGGGGACATTTTGTGCCTATCAAATCCCCGTCTCTTGTCGGTGTAAGACGCCCCCGGTCATCTCAATCTCTGTCTCGTCGGCGTAAGACGCCCCCGGTCTTCGCAATCTCTGTCTCGTCGGCGTAAGACGCCCCCGGTCATCTCAATCTCTGTCTCGTCGGCGTAAGACGCCCCCGGTCATCTCAATCTCTGTCTCGTCGGCGTAAGACGCCCCCGGTCATCTCAATCTCTGTCTCGTCGGCGTAAGACGCCCCCGGTCATCTCAATCTCTGTCTCGACGGCGTAAGACGCCCCCGGTCATCTCAATCTCTGTCTCGTCAGCGTAAGACGCCCCCAGTCATCTCAATCTCTGTCTCGTCGACATAAGGGCGTAATACGCCCCCAGTCATCTCAATCTCTCTCTCGTCGCTGTAAGACGCCCCCGATCATCTCAATCTCTCTCTCGTCGGCGTAAGACGCCCCCGGTCATCTCAATCTCTTGTCTGTGTGTGTGTGTGTGTGTGTAGGACGCTGCAGGCGTTGTGACGTGTCTAGACGAGGCTCGCCACGGGTTTGAGAGCGGAGACTTTGTGACCTTCACCGAGGTGCAGGGCATGACGGAGCTCAACGGGTGCCAGCCAGTAGAAATCAAGACCCTGGGTGAGTCATATCCCTTATAGCAATACTTAGTACGGTCATAGCCTGGTCTCAGATCTGAGGGTTATCCTACGAAGCAAGCTAGATCTACTCAGGGTTTTCTAAAGCTAGCCAGCTTCAGTTAGCTTCCCATTTCAGCTCAGGCTTCATCTGTACTACGACAGTAGATATTACTCATCCACCTGCCGCTAACTCTAGCAGGCTTGTAGCTGTGCGGGCGTGTCGGTTGTGGCTAGTCGAGCCCCAAACTCTTCTTTGAGACAATGCTGAAACATCAATCCATGGACGAGTCAGTGCCACATTTTCATTTGTGCCAAAATGAATACAATTTATCAGGCAAATTCATCAGGCTGTGGTGTGAAATAGTCTTTTAGAAGAGCAGTCTTTATTTTATTACTTATCGATAATGCAGTGTTTGGTGTGCTTAACAATGCACCTTTTTTCCCACTCATCGATTTAAAATAATTGTATTAAGTCATACATTATTAAATGTTTAATGTGATATATTTTAACATTACAATATAACAAACATTTGATTAATAAAATATTTAATCAGTCTTCCTCAAATGAAGGGGAAGATGATGCAATCTTTGCAATTGGGAGGGAATCTGATTTCATTAGTCCTCAACTCGCGGCTGTCATTTCATTCAGGATAGTGGAGTTAGCTTAGCCGTGAGTTAGCCTGCCCCAGTGCAATTTAAATCTGAAGGATTCATTGCCATCGAAATGTACCTGGCTAAAAGGTGAGGCACTTTCGCATGACCGGTTATCCCGAGTTGAACTCTGTTGACCAAAGCTACCTCGCAAACTCCTCAAACCTGCTTCGTAGGATACCCCTCTGTTTGTTTTGTCTTGGGCTGGCGCCATAGCGCCATCAACATCACTTAGTACGGGCGTGGCAATGACAGAAGGTGGCTAGACTGCTGAAACGGTCCTGGTCAGGTGGCTAGACTGCTGAAACGGTCCTGGTCAGGTGGCTAGACTGCTGAAACGGTCCTGGTCAGGTGGCTAGACTGCTGAAACGGTCCTGGTCAGGTGGCTAGACTGCTGAAACGGTCCTGGTCAGGTGGCTAGACTGCTGAAACGGTCCTGGTCAGGTGGCTAGACTGCTGAAACGGTCCTGGTCAGGTGGCTAGACTGCTGAAACGGTCCTGGTCAGGTGGCTAGACTGCTGAAACGGTCCTGGGACCATGCTGCTGTCATGGTATTGGGGGCATCAACAGTCTTCAGGGAATGGAAGACCTCTTCTTACGGTCAGGCGTTCTCTTTTTCCTCTTCTTCCCTCGTTCTCTCTCTGTCTCTCTCTCTGTCTCTCTCTGTCTCTCTCTGTCTCTCTCTGTCTCTCTCTGTCTCTCTCTCTCTCTCTCTTTCTGTCTCTTTCTGTCTCTCTCTGTCTCTTTCTGTCTCTTTCTGTCTCTCTCTGTCTCTCTCTGTCTCTGTCTCTGTCTCTGTCTCTGTCTCTCTCTCTGTCTCTGTCTCTCTGTCTCTGTCTCTCTCTCCAGGCCCATACACCTTCAGTATCTGTGACACCACAGGGTTCTCTGACTACGCCAGGGGAGGCATCGTCTCTCAGGTCAAGATGCCCAAGAAGGTGGCCTTCGTAAGTATTACACGTTGTCCTCTTCTCATGTCATGGTGTGAAGGCCAGGTGGTGGGTGGATATTGTAAACGTGGTGGTTCTCATTAGAACATTTTGGCTGCGTTTACACAAGCAGTCCAATTCTGATCTTTTGCCCAATTATTGATAAGAGTTGATCTGATTGGTCAAAAGACCAATTAGTGCAAAAAAAACATCAGTTGGGCATCACAACCTCTGTTACTGAGACAGTTAATTTGTAATTGTTCATGTAAATGCAGATGGCTATTCCACCAGTAAAGGTATCTCCAATTGTGCCTTGTCAACTCCTAGCCAGAAGCAACCACCTGCCCTTTCTCTAACTCTTATCCCCCCCCCCGTAGAAATCCCTGACTGCATCCATGGCAGAGCCAGAGTTTGTTCTGACAGACTTTGCTAAGTTTGAGCGACCAGGACAGCTTCACCTGGGCTTCCAGGCTCTACACAGCTACCAGAGGAAACACCGCAGGCTGCCCAAGCCCTGGTGCCAGGTACACACACACCTGTATACACACACACACACACACACACCTGTATACACACACACACCTGTATATATATATACACACACACACACACACACACCTGTATACACACACACACACCTGTATACACACACCTTTATACACACACACACACACACCTGTATAAACATACACACACCTGTATACACACACCTTTATACACACTCACCTGTATATACACACACACACAAATATATATATATATATATATATATATATATATATATATATATATATATATATATATATATATATATACACACACACACAGTGGGGGAAAAAAAGTATTTAGTCAGCCACCAATTGTGCAAGTTCTCCCACTTAAAAAGATGAGAGGCCTGTAATTTTCATCATAGGTACACGTCAACTATGACAGACAAATTGAGAAGAAAAAAAATCCAGAAAATCACATTGTAGGATTTTTAATGAATTTATTTGCAAATTATGGTGGAAAATAAGTATTTGGTCACCTACAAACAAGCAAGATTTCTGGCTCTCACAGACCTGTAACTTCTTCTTTAAGAGGCTCCTCTGTCCTCCACTCGTTACCTGTATTAATGGCACCTGTTTGAACTTGTTATCAGTATAAAAGACACCTGTCCACAACCTCAAACAGTCACACTCCAAACTCCACTATGGCCAAGACCAAAGAGCTGTCAAAGGACACCAGAAACAAAATTGTAGACCTGCACCAGGCTGGGAAGACTGAATCTGCAATAGGTAAGCAGCTTGGTTTGAAGAAATCAACTGTGGGAGCAATTATTAGGAAATGGAAGACATACAAGACCACTGATAATCTCCCTCGATCTGGGGCTCCATGCAAGATCTCACCCCGTGGGGTCAAAATGATCACAAGAACGCAAAAATCCCAGAACCACACGGGGGGACCTAGTGAATGACCTGCAGAGAGCTGGGACCAAAGTAACAAAGCCTACCATCAGTAACACACTACGCCGCCAGGGACTCAAATCCTGCAGTGCCAGACGTGTCCCCCTGCTTAAGCCAGTACATGTCCAGGCCCGTCTGAAGTTTGCTAGAGTGCATTTGGATGATCCAGAAGAGGATTGGGAGAATGTCATATGGTCAGATGAAACCAAAATATAACTTTTTGGTAAAAACTCAACTCGTCGTGTTTGGAGGACAAAGAATGCTGAGTTGCATCCAAAGAACACCATACCTACTGTGAAGCATGGGGGTGGAAACATCATGCTTTGGGGCTGTTTTTCTGCAAAGGGACCAGGACGACTGATCCGTGTAAAGGAAAGAATGAATGGGGCCATGTATCGTGAGATTTTGAGTGAAAACCTCCTTCCATCAGCAAGGGCATCGAAGATGAAACGTGGCTGGGTCTTTCAGCATGACAATGATCCCAAACACACCGCCCGGGCAACGAAGGAGTGGCTTCGTAAGAAGCATTTCAAGGTCCTGGAGTGGCCTAGCTAGTCTCCAGATCTCAACCCCATAGAAAATCTTTGGAGGGAGTTGAAAGTCCGTGTTGCCCAGCGACAGCCCCAAAACATCACTGCTCTAGAGGAGATCTGCATGGAGGAATGGGCCAAAATACCAGCAACAGTGTGTGAAAACCTTGTGAAGACTTACAGAAAACGTTTGACCTGTGTCATTGCCAACAAAGGGTATATAACAAAGTATTGAGAAACTTTTGTTATTGACCAAATACTTATTTTCCACCATAATTTGCAAATAAATTCATTAAAAATCCTACAATGTGATTTTCTGGATTTTATTTCTTATTTTGTCTGTCATAGTTGACGTGTGCCTATGATGAAAATTACAGGCCTCATCTTTTTAAGTGGGAGAACTTGCGCAATTGGTGGCTGACTAAATACTTTTTTCCCCCACTGTGTATATATACACTCACACCAATGTATGTATGTATGTATGTATGTATGTATCTATCACACACACACACACACACACACACACACACATCTGTATACACACACCTGTATACACACACACCTGTGTATATACACTACCAGTCAAAGAGAATGCCAAGAGTGTGCAAAGCTGTCATCAAGGCAAAGGGTTGCTATTTGAAGTATCTCAAATATAAAATATATTTTGAGTTGTTTAACACTTTTTTTTGGTTACTACATGATTCCATATGTGTTATTTCATAGTTTTGATGTCTTCACTATTATTCTACAATGTAGAAATAAAGAAAAACCCTTGAACGAGTAGGTGTGTCCGAACTTTCGACTGGTACTGTATATACACACACACACACACACACCTGTGTGTATATTTATGTACACACACACACACCTGTGTGTATATTTATGTACACACACACAACTGTAACTGGGCTTCCAGGCTCTACACAGCTACCAGAGGAAACACCGCAGGCTGCCCAAGCCCTGGTGCATCAAGCTTAGTAACATGATTTAAAAAAAATCCCCATCAAAATACATCAGTTTAAGCTAGACATCCGTTTTTCTGCATTGGGTGTGTCTCAATCCGCCTGTGTTGCACTTCTCCATCTGTGGTGGCAGAACTAGGGCGGTGTTTTGTCAGAGCATGAGACAGTGTATTCAGACCACTTGACTTTTTCCACATTTTGTTACGTTACAGCCTTATTCTAAAATTGATTATATCGTTTCTCTTCTTACCAATCTACAAACAATACCCCATAATGACAAAGCAAAAACAGGTTTTTAGACATTTTTGCAAATGTATTACAAATAAACTATCACATTTACATAAGTATTCAGACCCTTTACTCAGTGCTTTGTTGAAGCATCTTTGGCAGCGATTACAGCCTCGAGTCTTCTTGGGTATGACGCTACAAGCTTGGCACACCTGTATTTGGGGAGTTTCTCCCATTCTTCTCTGCAGATCCTCTCAAGCTCTGTCAGGTTGGATGGGGAGCGTCGCTCCACAGCTATTTTCAGTTCTCCAGATATGTTTGATCGTGTTCAAGTCCGGGCTCTGGCTGGGCCACACATTCAGAGACTTGTCCCGAAGCCACTCCTGTGTTGTCTTAGCTGTGTGCTTAGGGTCGTTGTTCTGTTGGAAGGTGAACCTTCGCCCAAGTCTGAGGTCCTGAGCGCTCTGGAACAGGTTTTCGTTAATCTTTCACTCGATCCTGACTAGTCTTCCAGTCCCTGCCGCTGAAAAACATCCCCACAGAATGATGCTGCCACCACCATGCTTCACCGTAGGGATGGTGCCAGGTTTCCTCCAGACATGATGCTTGGCATTCATGCCAAAGAGTTCAATCTTGGTTTCATCAGGCCATCAGATCTTGTTTCTCATGGTCTGAGAGTCTTCAGGTGCCTTTTGGCAAATGCCAAGTGGGCTGTCATGTGCCTTTTACTGAGTAGTGGCTTCCGTCTGGCCACTCTACCATAAAGGCCTGATTTGGTGGAGTGCGGCAGAGTTGGTTGTCCTTCTGGAAGGTTCTCCCATCTCCACAGAGGATCTATAGAGCTATGTCAGAGTGACCATCAGGTTCTTGGTCACCTCCCTGACCAAGGCCCTTCTCCCCCGATTGCTCAGTTTGGCCTGGAGGCCAGCTCTAGGAAGAGTCTTGGTGGTTCCAAACTTCTTCCCTTTTAAGATTGCACTGTCAACTGTAGGTTGCGTAGTGGTTAGCCTAAATCCTGATGCATGTCTTACCTTGCTTCAAAGTAGCCTAAATCCTGATGCATGTCTTACCTTGCTTCAAAGTAGCCTAAATCCCAGCATAGGAATGTGGAGGCAATTATTTTCATATGCCATTGAAACCATTTCTCATGTTCCATTGGTTTTCAAATGAACTTAATTTCATTGTCCACTAGCCAAAGGCACAATCCTAGCATTCCTGCGCTTATAATGTGAAGAAATAAAAGTTTTAGCATTTTAAACTAAACGTTCTAATCTGTTGCATCAGCCTCTTGATTTTTTAAAAGTTATTTTGATGTACTGGTTGAATGAATTAGGGTCTGTCGTCCCACAACTGTCCCAGTCTTTTTGGAATAGGCTTTCTTTCTCGCACTGAACGACAAGCTGACCAATAGAATAGGTGAACTTTTCTACTATGGGGGATAGTAGATTGACAGGTTAGTGATTCTGCTGTTCGTTACTCGTCTTCTTTGCTGAGGAAAAGTGAATATGGACGGTTATTCTAACGTCTTCAAATCACGCATCGGAATTCGGTAAGTAGGACACGCCGTTGCGTGTTCTGTTAAGATTATTAACTTCTAAATATGATTTCTGTCATTCTGAGCACTGTGGGTGGACACCCTAATCAGGTTAAGCACCCAATGCAAATGACCTGTAAATCAAAATGCAGCCGGTCAAATCGAGGCTTGGGCAGTATATTGGGGTATTTGGAAATAGCCATGGGTTGAGTTTTCAATAGTTTTACTACACAGAAAATACATTAGTGCAACACACATAGCTTCCATTTTCATCAGATGACAACAGAAGTGCAACGCTATTTGGCTGTAAATAAGTAAAAGTCAATGAGTTTAATGAAAAAGCGAGGTATTTTTTTGCTAAATCGATGCATGGACATATATTTATTTTTATCCTAGAAAGAATGTAGAAATTTACATTCCTAATGTTTTTCTTAAAGTTTTTTATCAGAGAAAAGTAGGCTGCTACACCGAGAACAGTAGCTCCACATCAGTCAGAGCGCTGTCTGCTCATAGAATGCCCGTTCATGAATTCTCATCTGACTGGAGAAGTGCAACTGAAGCACGAAATTAGTCTGAAGCTAAAATGACAATAAGAAACATTTTAGATCTACGTTTACAAAAGGCAGCGAGACATTTCTTATGCGTTGTCTTTTTTTCCTGGGTGAACAACGCATAATAATTCTGCATTAATTCGGCCCCTAAGTGTAGCTTGCTAGTTATGGCTGAATTAACAAGGTGACGGGGCATCATATAGTGTTGGCTTTCTGCCGAGTTTGAGAAGTCAAAGCCCTTTGGATGAGTCGTCTGAACAGCTGCCAAAATCTTGATTTATTTGAGGATGAAAAAAAGTTTTGTCTCCGTTCTTGGCCTTTCCCTCTTCTCAGAGCAGGCAGGCCGTTGCCCTAGCGACTCCAGACTCCACACAGACACAGCCTGTACACATGCTGCTCCAGAGACAGTGCTCCAGAGCCACAGAGCCAGTGCTCCAGAGCCAGTGCTCCAGAGCCACAGAGCCAGTGCTCCAGAGCCACAGAGCCAGTGCTCCAGAGCCACAGAGCCAGTGCTCCAGAGCCAGTGCTCCAGAGCCACAGAGCCAGTGCTCCAGAGCCACAGAGCCAGTGCTCCAGAGCCACAGAGCCAGTGCTCCAGAGCCACAGAGCCAGTGCTCCAGAGCCACAGAGCCAGTGCTCCAGAGCCACAGAGCCAGTGCTCCAGAGCCACAGAGCCAGTGCTCCAGAGCCAGTGCTCCAGAGACAGTGCTGTTCATTTGCACAATGTCTCTAGATTACTCTCTTGCTCCTCCTTCCTGTACATGTAGAACTTTGAGCCTTTCTTTGCGATTTTTGTCTTCTTTTTTTACCCCGTTTGAGCTCGTTAGCATATTTAGCTAGCAGCCTCCATGGAAATTCGCTATTACTTTTGCTAATTTTGTTAGCGTTCTGGTAATAGACGGCCAACGGGCACCCCCTTGTGTACTAAGCCGGTATTACCGTAAATCCAAGGATGAGTGAAGGACGGTATGGAAATCTGGATACCTCCCAACCTGACACACACACTAATAATCCCATTTAATTTCCATTGAACTGGTTATTTGTCGAGCTCAGGCAGAATCTTGTGAACAGGAGTAAATATGTTCTGCTTACTTTCGATTTCCTGTTTTACGCTCTGTTATTCTAGTTATTTAGCAACACCCACAATCTCCTGGCTAGCAATTTTTGGAAATTGTAGCAAATGCTAGTGCAAATAGATTTTGTTTCCCTTTAGCTGCCATTCAGAAGTTAGTGACCGCTATTAATGAAATGCTTTGGGTGTGTTGCAGGCTGATGGAGAGGAGCTGGTGTCTCTGGCTAAAGAGGTGAACTCCAGCCAGACGGGGTCAGCTAAGGTGGAGGAGCTGGATGACAAGCTCATTAAGAAACTAGCCTTCGTCTCCGCCGGCGACCTGGCACCACTCAACGCTTTCATTGGTGGACTGGCCGCGCAGGAAGTTCTGAAGGTAAGGAAGCTGCTCACTTCTGGTCTGTGTGGGATACTGTGTGGGCTGCGTCTCATGTACTTTGCTCTAAGCAGCATCTGTGTTGTCAGCGTGGATGTACTTTGCTCTAAGCAGCATCTGTGTTGTCAGTGTGGATGTACTTTGCTCTAAGCAGCATCTGTGTTGTCAGTGTGGATGTACTTTGCTCTAAGCAGCATCTGTGTTGTCAGTGTGGATGTACTTTGCTCTAAGCAGCATCTGTGTTGTCAGTGTGGATGTTGTACCGTATCTCCATCGTTAGACGTGTTGGGGCATGTAGGGAGAGCCTCTCTCCAGACTCCTCTACTGTGTTTTTCTCCCTCAATAAACCCACCTGTTCTCTCTAGATGTGTGTATCATAATATATACCATTTAGTAGATGCTTTATCCAAAGCAGCTTACAGTACAGTGTGTGCATTAGTATGTGAATGGGATCCCTGCTAGCATCCTGTCCAGGGGGTGTACTAATGGATCCCTGCTGGCGTCTTGTCCCTCTATAGCCTCCTGTCCAGGGGGTGTCCTGTCCCTCTATAGTGTCCTGTCCAGGGGGTGTCCTGTCCCTCTATAGCCTCCTGTCCAGGGGGTGTCCTGTCCCTCTATAGCCTCCTGTCCAGGGGGTGTCCTGTCCCTCTATAGCCTCCTGTCCAGGTGGTGTCCTGTCCCTCTATAGCCTCCTCTCCAGGGGGTGTCCTGTCCCTCTATAGCGTCCTGTCCAGGGGTTGTCCTGTCCCTCTATAGCTTCCTCTCCAGGGGGTGTCCTGTCCTTCTATAGCGTCCTGTCCAGGGGTTGTCCTGTCCCTCTATAGCCTCCTGTCCCTCTATAGCCTCCTGTCCAGGGGGTGTCCTGTCCCTCTACAGCCTCCTGTCCAGGGGTTGTCCTGTCCCTCTATAGCCTCCTGTCCCTCTATAGCCTCCTGTCCCTCTATAGCCTCCTGTCCAGGGGTTGTCCTGTCCCTCTACAGCCTCCTGTCCCTCTATAGCCTCCTGTCCAGGGGGTGTCCTGTCCCTCTATAGCCTCCTGTCCAGGGGGTGTCCTGTCCCTCTATAGCCTCCTGTCCCTCTATAGCCTCCTGTCCAGGGGTTGTCCTGTCCCTCTATAGCCTCCTGTCCAGGGGGTGTCCTGTCCCTCTATAGCCTCCTGTCCCTCTATAGCCTCCTGTCCAGGGGTTGTCCTGTCCCTCTATAGCCTCCTGTCCAGGGGGTGTCCTGTCCCTCTATAGCGTCCTGTCCCTCTATAGCCTCCTGTCCAGGGGGTGTCCTGTCCCTCTATAGCCTCCTGTCCAGGGGGTGTCCTGTCCCTCTATAGCCTCCTGTCCAGGGGGTGTCCTGTCCCTCTATAGCCTCCTGTCCAGGGGTTGTCCTGTCCCTCTATAGCGTCCTGTCCAGGGGGTGTCCTGTCCCTCTATAGCCTCCTGTCCAGGGGGTGTCCTGTCCCTCTATAGCCTCCTGTCCAGGGGTTGTCCTGTCCCTCTATAGCCTCCTGTCCAGGGGGTGTCCTGTCCCTCTATAGCCTCCTGTCCAGGGGGTGTCCTGTCCCTCTATAGCCTCCTGTCCAGGGGGTGTCCTGTCCCTCTATAGCCTCCTGTCCAGGGGGTGTCCTGTCCCTCTATAGCCTCCTGTCCAGGGGGTGTCCTGTCCCTCTATAGCCTCCTGTCCCTCTATAGCCTCCTGTCCAGGGGGTGTCCTGTCCCTCTATAGCCTCCTGTCCAGGGGGTGTCCTGTCCCTCTATAGCCTCCTGTCCAGGGGGTGTCCTGTCCCTCTATAGCCTCCTGTCCAGGGGGTGTCCTGTCCCTCTATAGCCTCCTGTCCAGGGGGTGTCCTGTCCCTCTATAGCCTCCTGTCCAGGGGGTGTATTTGTGCTTCAAGCTCCCTCACGCTACAGAAAGATGGGCTGTTCTGGCCCTCTATTGGCTGTTCTGGCCCCTTATGGGCTGTTCTGGCTCGTTCTGGATCAGACAAGGCTAGCTTTCTTACTTATGTGTTCCAGTGGAAATTAAACAACCTTAACACCTAAGCCACACAGGAACCCAACTGTCTCCCCTCTGTAGGCGTGTACAGGGAAGTTCATGCCCATGATGCAGTGGCTGTATTTTGATGCTCTGGAGTGTCTGTCTGAGGAAGAGGGAGGAGCCATGCTCACTGAGGAGGACTGTGCCCCTGTGAGTATACCCCCCCCACACACACACACACACACACACACACACACACACACACACACACCTTATATACACACACACACACACCTTATATACACACACACACACACACACACACACACCTTATATACACACACACACACACACACACCTTATATACACACACACACACCTTCCACACACACACACCTTATATACACACACACACCTTATATACACACACACCTTATATACACACACACACACCTTATATACACACACACCTTATATACACACACACACACCCCAACCACACCCACCTTATATACACACACACACACACCTTATATACACACACACACCCCAACCACACACACCTTATATACACACACACACACCTTCCACACACACCTTAAATACACACACACACACACACACCTTATATACACACACACACACACATACCACACACACCTTCCACACACACCTTCCACTCACACATACCACACACACACCCCAACCACACACACCCCAACCACACACACCCCTACCACACACACCCCAACCACACACACCCCTACCACACACACCCCAACCACACACACCCCTACCACACACACCCCAACCACACACACCCCAACCACACACACCCCTACCACACACACACCTTCCACACACACACACACACACCTTATATACACACACACACCCCAACCACACACACACCTTATATACACACACATACCACACACACACCTTATATATATATATATACACACACACACCTTATATACACACACACCACACACACACCTTATATATATACACACACACCCCAACCACACACACACCTTATATACACACACATACCACACACACACCTTATATACACACACACCCCAACCACACACACACCTTCCACACACACATACCACACACACACCTTATATACACACAAACACCCCAACCACACACACACACCAACCACACACACAACTACCCCACACACACACCATCTGTGGCGATATGGGTTGGGAACCGTGTGTGGTTAGGCAAAAAGGTGCCGTGGTACATCTATGGAACAGACTGATAAATATGCCCGAACACAGAATCACTAAAAAAAAGTGTTTGACTTGGACCTTAGTCATAACTATCCGTAGGCTAGAGAATGACCTGTTTTTGGGACACTGATATGCAGTATATAGTCAGTAACAAGAGACCATGTCAAGGACAAGCTTTTTCTGATCCACAATTAAAAATGGGCAGTTAAACCAAAACTTAGAACGTACTTTCATCAAAGAGAACTACACACCTGAACCATATGTCCACCTGAAGCTAACAGAAATACCAAGGGCAGTTTGTGCCCAACTCAGATGCAGCCCCCCCATGTACCTACTGTGATCTTGGGGAAAACTAAATCCATTAGTGTTTTATTACCCTCTGTATGAGGATCTGAGACATGTTGGTGATAACCCTGAAGGATTCTGGGTACGGGATGAGCAGAGGCTTGCGTTCTGTTCCAGACGTGGCGTGTTTGAGATTGCTCAGTTTGTTCACAATGCCTGGAGAAGGAGAAATGTACTGTTTGGGTCGTGGGGCTAGATGGTAGCTGGTTGGGTCGTGGGGCTGGGTGGTAGCTGGTTGGGTCGTGGGGCTGGATGGTAGCTGGTTGGGTCGTGGGGCTGGATGGTAGCTGGTTGGGTCGTGGGGCTGGATGGTAGCTGGTTGGGTCGTGGGGCTGGATGGTAGCTGGTTGGGTCGTGGGGCTGGATGTTAGCTGGTTGGGTCGTGGGGCTGGATGTTAGCTGGTTGGGTCGTGGGGCTGGATGGTAGCTGGTTGGGTCGTGGGGCTGGATGTTAGCTGGTTGGGTCGTGGGGCTGGATGGTAGCTGGTTGGGTCGTGGGGCTGGGTGGTAGCTGGTTGGGTCGTGGGGCTAGATGTTAGCTGGTTGGGTCGTGGGGCTAGGTGGTAGCTGGTTGGGTCGTGGGGCTGGATGGTAGCTGGTTGGGTCGTGGGGCTGGGTGGGTCGTGGGGCTAGATGGTAGCTGGTTGGGTCGTGGGGCTGGGTGGTAGCTGGTTGGGTCGTGGGGCTGGGTGGTAGCTGGTTGGGTCGTGGGGCTGGATGGTAGCTGGTTGGGTCGTGGGGCTGGATGGTAGCTGGTTGGGTCGTGGGGCTGGATGGTAGCTGGTTGGGTCGTGGGGCTGGGTGGTAGCTGGTTGGGTCGTGGGGCTGGTTGGGTCGTGGGCTGGTTGGGTCGTGGGGCTGGGTGGGTCGTGGGGCTGGGTGGTAGCTGGTTGGGTCGTGGGGCTGGATGGTAGCTGGTTGGGTCGTGGGCTGGTTGGGTCGTGGGGCTGAGTGGGTCGTGGGGCTGGGTGGTAGCTGGTTGGGTCGTGGGGCTGGGTGGTAGCTGGTTGGGTCGTGGGGCTGGGTGGTAGCTGGTTGGGTCGTGGGGCTGGGTGGTAGCTGGTTGGGTCGTGGGCTGGTTGGGTCGTGGGGCTGGGTGGGTCGTGGGGCTGGGTGGTAGCTGGTTGGGTCGTGGGGCTGGGTGGTAGCTGGTTGGGTCGTGGGGCTGGGTGGTAGCTGGATGGGTCGTGGGGCTGGATGGGTCGTGGGGCTGGGTGGGTCGTGGGGCTGGTTGGGTCGTGGGGCTGGGTGGGTCGTGGGGCTGGGTGGTAGCTGGTTGGGTCGTGGGGCTGGATGGGTCGTGGGGCTGGTTGGGTCGTGGGGCTGGGTGGGTCGTGGGGCTGGTTGGGTCGTGGGGCTGGGTGGTAGCTGGTTGGGTGGTGGGGCTGGGTGGTAGCTGGTTGGGTCGTCAGACACACTGCAGGTACAGAACACCTGCTTCTGTAGAGTGATCTCTCTCTCTTTGTTTTCCCCCCCCCCAGAGGAACAGTCGTTATGACGGCCAGATCGCTGTGTTTGGCTCCCAGCTGCAGGAGGAGCTGGCTAAACAGCGCTACTTCCTGGTTGGGGCTGGCGCTATTGGCTGTGAGCTGCTGAAGAACTTTGCCATGATCGGATTGGCCAGCGGGGAGGGTGAGGTCATCGTGACAGACATGGACACCATAGAGAAATCCAACCTCAACAGACAGTTCCTCTTCAGGTGAGCGAGGGAGGGAGAGGAGTGGCAGACCTATACCATGGAGGGTTTTAAATAGCTTGGCCTTTTAATCAGTGATTTTACTGTTTTAGACATTGCTTGCATCCCAAATGGTACCCTATTTACTATATAGTGCACTACATTTGATCAGGGACCATAGGGGTCATTTCAAACGTAGTGCACTATATAGGGAGAACGATACCATTTTAATCATTCATATTTTATTGGCACTTGTTTATTTTCTAAAGTGTTGCTCTTTTTAAATAGTAGTTTGGTTTGTATTCAGGCCGTGGGACGTGACCAAGATGAAGAGTGAGACGGCTGCAGCGGCGGTGAAGCAGATGAACCCGTCCATCCGGATCACGGGACACCAGAACCGCGTCGGGCCCGACACCGAGCGCGTCTACGATGACGACTTCTTCGAGAGCCTCCACGGAGTCGCCAATGCACTGGACAACGTCGACGCACGTAAGATGCACTCTAAATGCTTCTTACTCCCGTTTCCTGGTGTGTAATGTATGGAGGTAGAAGAAAGACGGTGCTATTTCTGGGTGTGTAATGGATGGAGGTAGAAGAAAGACGGTGCTATTTCTGGGTGTGTAATGGATGGAGGTAGAAGAAAGACGGTGCTATTTCTGGGTGTGTAATGGATGGAGGTAGAAGAAAGACGGTGCTATTTCTGGGTGTGTAATGGATGGAGGTAGAAGAGAGACGGTGCTATTTCTGGGTGTGTAATGTATGGAGGTAGAAGAGAGACGGTGCTATTTCTGGGTGTGTAATGTATGGAGGTAGAAGAGAGACGGTGCTATTTCTGGGTGTGTAATGTATGGAGGTAGAAGAGAGACGGTGCGTAATGGATGGAGGTAGAAGAGAGACGGTGCTATTTCTGGGTGTGTAATGGATGGAGGTAGAAGAGAGACGGTGCTATTTCTGGGTGTGTAATGTATGGAGGTAGAAGAGAGACGGTGCTATTTCTGGGTGTGTAATGGATGGAGGTAGAAGAGAGACGGTGCTATTTCTGGGTGTGTAATGGATGGAGGTAGAAGAGAGACGGTGCTATTTCTGGGTGTGTAATGGATGGAGGTAGAAGAGAGACGGTGCTATTTCTGGGTGTGTAATGGATGGAGGTAGAAGAGAGACGGTGCTATTTCTGGGTGTGTAATGGATGGAGGTAGAAGAGAGACGGTGCTATTTCTGGGTGTGTAATGGATGGAGGTAGAAGAGAGACGGTGCTATTTCTGGGTGTGTAATGGATGGAGGTAGAAGAGAGACGGTGCTATTTCTGGGTGTGTAATGTATGGAGGTAGAAGAGAGACGGTGCTATTTCTGGGTGTGTAATGTATGGAGGTAAAAGAAAGACGGTGCTATTTCTGGGTGTGTAATGGATGGAGGTAGAAGAGAGACGGTGCTATTTCTGGGTGTGTAATGGATGGAGGTAGAAGAGAGACGGTGCTATTTCTGGGTGTGTAATGTATGGAGGTAGAAGAGAGACGGTGCTATTTCTGGGTGTGTAATGTATGGAGGTAGAAGAGAGACGGTGCTATTTCTGGGTGTGTAATGTATGGAGGTAGAAGAGAGACGGTGCTATTTCTGGGTGTGTAATGGATGGAGGTAGAAGAGAGACGGTGCTATTTCTGGGTGTGTAATGTATGGAGGTAGAAGAGAGACGGTGCTATTTCTGGGTGTGTAATGTATGGAGGTAGAAGAGAGACGGTGCTATTTCTGGGTGTGTAATGGATGGAGGTAGAAGAGAGACGGTGCTATTTCTGGGTGTGTAATGGATGGAGGTAGAAGAGAGACGGTGCTATTTCTGGGTGTGTAATGGATGGAGGTAGAAGAGAGACGGTGCTATTTCTGGGTGTGTAATGGATGGAGGTAGAAGAGAGACGGTGCTATTTCTGGGTGTGTAATGGATGGAGGTAGAAGAGAGACGGTGCTATTTCTGGGTGTGTAATGGATGGAGGTAGAAGAGAGACGGTGCTATTTCTGGGTGTGTAATGTATGGAGGTAGAAGAGAGACGGTGCTATTTCTGGGTGTGTAATGTATGGAGGTAGAAGAAAGACGGTGCTATTTCTGGGTGTGTAATGGATGGAGGTAGAAGAGAGACGGTGCTATTTCTGGGTGTGTAATGGATGGAGGTAGAAGAGAGACGGTGCTATTTCTGGGTGTGTAATGTATGGAGGTAGAAGAGAGACGGTGCTATTTCTGGGTGTGTAATGTATGGAGGTAGAAGAGAGACGGTGCTATTTCTGGGTGTGTAATGTATGGAGGTAGAAGAGAGACGGTGCTATTTCTGGGTGTGTAATGGATGGAGGTAGAAGAGAGACGGTGCTATTTCTGGGTGTGTAATGGATGGAGGTAGAAGAGAGACGGTGCTATTTCTGGGTGTGTAATGGATGGAGGTAGAAGAGAGACGGTGCTATTTCTGGGTGTGTAATGGATGGAGGTAGAAGAGAAACGGTGCTATTTCTGGGTGTGTAATGTATGGAGGTAGAAGAAAGACGGTGCTATTTCTTCAGTACCAGTGTGTGTTATCTGCTGGCACACATGATAAAACAGGGTGACATATATATTTCTGGGGTTTACATGATAAAACAGGGTGACATATATTTCTGCGGTTTACATGATAAAACAGGGTGACATATATATTTCTGGGGTTTACATGATAAAACAGGGTGACATATATTTCTGCGGTTTACATGATAAAACAGGGTGACCTATATATTTCTGTGGTTTACATGATAAAACAGGGTGACCTATATATTTCTGGGGTTTACATGATAAAACAGGGTGACATATATTTCTGTGGTTTACATGATAAAACAGGGTGACCTATATATTTCTGGGGTTTACATGATAAAACAGGGTGACATATATTTCTGCGGTTTACATGATAAAACAGGGTGACATATATTTATGTGGTTTACATGATAAAACAGGGTGACATATATATTTCTGGGGTTTACATGATAAAACAGGGTGACATATATATTTCTGTGGTTTACATGATAAAACAGGGTGACATATATTTCTGCGGTTTACATGATAAAACAGGGTGACATATATTTCTGTGGTTTACATGATAAAACAGGGTGACCTATATATTTCTGTGGTTTACATGATAAAACAGGGTGACATATATTTCTGCGGTTTACATGATAAAACAGGGTGACATATATTTCTGGGGTTTACATGATAAAACAGGGTGACATATATTTATGTGGTTTACATGATAAAACAGGGTGACATATATTTCTGTGGTTTACATGATAAAACAGGGTGACCTATATATTTCTGGGGTTTACATGATAAAACAGGGTGACATATATTTCTGCGGTTTACATGATAAAACAGGGTGACATATATTTCTGGGGTTTACATGATAAAACAGGGTGACATATATTTCTGCGGTTTACATGATAAAACAGGGTGACCTATATATTTCTGGGGTTTACATGATAAAACAGGGTGACATATATTTCTGCGGTTTACATGATAAAACAGGGTGACATATATTTCTGGGGTTTACATGATAAAACAGGGTGACATATATTTCTGCGGTTTACATGATAAAACAGGGTGACATATATTTCTGGGGTTTACATGATAAAACAGGGTGACATATATATTTCTGGGGTTTACATGATAAAACAGGGTGACATATATTTCTGTGGTTTACATGATAAAACAGGGTGACATATATTTCTGTGGTTTACATGATAAAACAGGGTGACATATATATTTCTGTGGTTTACATGATAAAACAGGGTGACATATATTTCTGCGGTTTACATGATAAAACAGGGTGACATATATTTCTGTGGTTTACATGATAAAACAGGGTGACATATATTTATGTGGTTTACATGATAAAACAGGGTGACATATATTTCTGTGGTTTACATGATAAAACAGGGTGACCTATATATTTCTGGGGTTTACATGATAAAACAGGGTGACATATATTTCTGCGGTTTACATGATAAAACAGGGTGACATATATTTCTGCGGTTTACATGATAAAACAGGGTGACATATATTTCTGGGGTTTACATGATAAAACAGGGTGACATATATTTCTGCGGTTTACATGATAAAACAGGGTGACATATATTTCTGGGGTTTACATGATAAAACAGGGTGACATATATTTCTGTGGTTTACATGATAAAATAGGGTGATATATATTTCTGGGGTTTATGTGATAAAACAGGGTGACATATATTTCTGTGGTTTACATGATAAAACAGGGTGATATATATTTCTGGGGTTTATGTGATAAAACAGGGTGATATTTTTGTGGTTTACTTGGGGCTGGGCGATATGTCGAATTATTATTTTATTTTTATTTTTTTGTGATATTCCAAATGTCTGTATCGCAGAATCAAGGTTTTGTTATTTTTCATTTTCCTGAGCGTTTGTCTGCTTGTTCTCTGTTTGTATTTATGGTCTCGTCTCCTTCACTCCTCTGTGCTGTGTGCTCCTTCCCATCTACACCAGAGATCTGGATATAATGAGGAGATGCTCCTTCCCATTTACACCAGAGATCTGTATATAATGAGGAGATGCTCCTTCCCATTTACACCAGAGATCTGTATATAATGAGGAGATGCTCCTTCCCATTTACACCAGAGATCTGTATATAATGAGGAGATGCTCCTTCCCATTTACACCAGAGATCTGTATATAATGAAGAGATGCTCCTTCCCATTTACACCAGAGATCTGGATATAATGAAGAGATGCTCCTTCCCATTTACACCAGAGATCTGGATATAATGAAGAGATGCTCCTTCCCATTTACACCAGAGATCTGGATATAATGAAGAGATGCTCCTTCCCATTTACACCAGAGATCTGTATATAATGAAGAGATGCTCCTTCCCATTTACACCAGAGATCTGGATATAATGAAGAGATGCTCCTTCCCATTTACACCAGAGATCTGGATATAATGAAGAGATGCTCCTTCCCATTTACACCAGAGATCTGGATATAATGAAGAGATGCTCCTTCCCATTTACACCAGAGATCTGGATATAATGAAGAGATGCTCCTTCCCATTTACACCAGAGATCTGTATATAATGAAGAGATGCTCCTTCCCATTTACACCAGAGATCTGTATATAATGAAGAGATGCTCCTTCCCATTTACACCAGAGATCTGTATATAATGAGGAGATGCTCCTTCCCATTTACACCAGAGATCTGTATATAATGAGGAGATGCACCTTCCCATTTACACCAGAGATCTGTATATAATGAAGAGATGCACCTTCCCATTTACACCAGAGATCTGTATATAATGAAGAGATGGACCTTCCCATTTACACCAGAGATCTGTATATAATGAGGAGATGCACCTTCCCATTTACACCATAGATCTGTATATAATGAAGAGATGCTCCTTCCCATTTACACCAGAGATCTGGATATAATGAAGAGATCCTCCTTCCCATTTACACCAGAGATCTGTATATAATGAAGAGATGCTCCTTCCCATTTACACCAGAGATCTGGATATAATGAAGAGATGCTCCTTCCAATTTACACCAGAGATCTGGATATAATGAAGAGATGCTCCTTCCCATTTACACCAGAGATCTGGATATAATGAGGAGATGCTCCTTCCCATTTACACTAGAGATCTGGATATAATGAAGAGATGCTCCTTCCCATTTACACCAGAGATCTGTATATAATGAAGAGATGCTCCTTCCAATTTACACCAGAGATCTGGATATAATGAGGAGATGCTCCTTCCCATTTACACCAGAGATCTGGATATAATGAGGAGATGCTCCTTCCCATTTACACCAGAGATCTGGATATAATGAAGAGATCCTCCTTCCCATTTACACCAGAGATCTGTATATAATGAAGAGATGCACCTTCCCATTTACACCAGAGATCTGGATATAATGAAGAGATGCTCCTTCCCATTTACACCAGAGATCTGGATATAATGAAGAGATGCTCCTTCCCATTTACACCAGAGATCTGTATATAATGAAGAGATGCTCCTTCCCATTTACACCAGAGATCTGTATATAATGAAGAGATGCTCCTTCCCATTTACACCAGAGATCTGGATATAATGAAGAGATGCTCCTTCCCATTTACACCAGAGATCTGGATATAATGAGATCTGTATATAATGAAGAGATGCTCCTTCCCATTTACACCAGAGATCTGGATATAATGAGGAGATGCTCCTTCCCATTTACACCAGAGATCTGGATATAATGAAGAGATGCACCTTCCCATTTACACCAGAGATCTGTATATAATGAAGAGATGCTCCTTCCCATTTACACCAGAGATCTGTATATAATGAAGAGATGCTCCTTCCCATTTACACCAGAGATCTGTATATAATGAGGAGATGCACCTTCCCATTTACACCAGAGATCTGGATATAATGAAGAGATGCACCTTCCCATTTACACCAGAGATCTGTATATAATGAAGAGATGCACCTTCCCATTTACACCAGAGATCTGTATATAATGAAGAGATGCACCTTCCCATTTACACCAGAGATCTGTATATAATGAAGAGATGCTCCTTCCCATTTACACCAGAGATCTGGATATAATGAAGAGATGCTCCTTCCCATTTACACCAGAGATCTGTATATAATGAAGAGATGCTCCTTCCCATTTACACCAGAGATCTGTATATAATGAAGAGATGCTCCTTCCCATTTACACCAGAGATCTGGATATAATGAAGAGATGCTCCTTCCCATTTACACCAGAGATCTGTATATAATGAGGAGATGCTCCTTCCCATTTACACCAGAGATCTGTATATAATGAAGAGATGCTCCTTCCCATTTACACCAGAGATCTGTATATAATGAAGAGATGCTCCTTCCCATTTACACCAGAGATCTGGATATAATGAAGAGATGGTCCTTCCCATTTACACCAGAGATCTGGATATAATGAAGAGATGCTCCTTCCCATTTACACCAGAGATCTGAATATAATGAAGAGATGCTCCTTCCCATTTACACCAGAGATCTGAATATAATGGTTCAAAATAAGGTTCAAAATAAGACCATAGAAACTCATTGGGCTTATTTTGGACAGATTTTGGCGACAGTGGAACCTCTCGCTTCGCCTCTTTCTCCCAAGCCCCTCCCACCTGCCACTCACAACAACAAAGATGAAAGAT
This sequence comes from Coregonus lavaretus, assembly GCF_964263955.1. Classification (NCBI taxonomy): domain Eukaryota; kingdom Metazoa; phylum Chordata; class Actinopteri; order Salmoniformes; family Salmonidae; genus Coregonus; species Coregonus lavaretus. The sequence continues at coordinate 48,649,486 of NC_140007.1, forward strand.
CACTTCTTCTATTTCTGACAACAAGCAGGTTCAAGTCACTATGAGCATTTGAGGTTTGGTCCAACAGAATCGGGTCATATGGACACCAAAACACTTTTTTAAAAACTTTAACAGAGCAGTTAAAGTTAATTCTGTTTGTCTCAACTACTCAAATTGCACGCTGAACAGACCATACTAAAACGGGAGTATCAATGAACATTGGTTCTGGAAAATTAATGCTCCGTTTGTCGCCCGCATCATTGCAGTACCACATACTGCTAGCAGCATTTTAGCCAAAGACCGTTATACTAGCTGTCTAATCTTTGTTTTATAAATGTGCAATAAGCATAAGAAGATGCATTTGTATAAGGAATTGGCAACTCGTTCTCATTCTGAGAAATAAGGTAGTCCACTTGATTTCAACATCTGAACAAAGTGGACAGGCTAACATGCTTTTCAAACAGTTGGCGACAGACAGGAGAGTGTGTTCATAACAATTCAACTGTTCAACCTTGCTAGCTAGCAAATAGATCCACGTTGGCTAAACTTGAAATATAAAGATTAGCTGTCTAATCACTAGCACGTGGGCTTGAGAGATTGTTGATGAGGCCTGTGTTAAATGTCTCTAGGCTAATGCCTGCTACCAGAAGTTAGTCATTATTAGTGAATGTGCATTATGCTTGTCTCTAGTAACATCTGGAACACTAAAGGGGCATTTTCATAGACTTGAAAGCCAGGTCAGTGATTATTGCAAATAAAGCAGGTTAAACTATTTTGATAAAATAATTTACATTATCAGTTGGTCTTAAGGTTGTGGAAGGTTTATATTTGTCTGAGGTTCACAAGCCCTGAAGTAATTAGATTATTGCTTAGTGTTTGAAAGTGTTTTTTTACCTTTTAAATGTACTGCAAAGTTTATTTAGAGAAAAAAGGTCGCTGTACATCATGAGTAGTGTATACATTTCAAAAGACAATCTACCTTTTTAGGCCATATGTATTCTACCTTTTTAGGCCATATGTATTCTACCTTTTTAGGCCATATGTATTCTACCTTTTCAGGCCATATGTATTCTACCCTTTCAGGCCATATGTATTCTACCTTTTTAGGCCATATGTATTCTACCTTTTTAGGCCATATGTATTCTACCTTTTTAGGCCATATGTATTCTACCTTTTCAGGCCATATGTATTCTACCCTTTCAGGCCATATGTATTCTACCTGTTTAGGCCATATGTATTCTACCTTTTTAGGCCATATGTATTCTACCTGTTTAGGCCATATGTATTCTACCTGTTTAGGCCGTATGTATTCTACCTTTTTAGGCCATATGTATTCTACCTGTTTAGGCCATATGTATTCATGCCAGATTTCCTTCTGGGTTATGGTCATTATTTAGAGTTGACTGATTTACAGGATCATACTTTCTCTCTTAGTTTTCCTCATGTCATATTCATTCCTTTCTCTTCCCCTCTCCTCTCCTCTCCTCTCCTGTCCTCCTCTCCTGTCCTCCTCTCCTGTCCTCCTCTCCTGTCCTCCTCCTCTCCTGTAGGGATGTATATGGACCGGCGGTGTGTCTACTACCGTAAGCCCCTGTTGGAGTCCGGTACTCTGGGCACCAAGGGCAACGTCCAGGTGGTGATCCCCTTCCTGACGGAGTCATACAGCTCCTCCCAGGACCCCCCAGAGAAGTCCATCCCCATCTGCACACTGAAGAACTTCCCCAACGCCATCGAGCACACACTGCAGGTAACACACACACACACACACACACACACACACACACACACACACACACACACACACACACACACACACACACACACACACACACTGCAGGTAACACACACACACACACACTGCAGGTAACACACACACACACACACTGCAGGTAACACACACACACACACTGCAGGTAACACACACACACACACTGCAGGTGTGTATGGTAACTGTCCTCTCCAGTGTGTGATGTGTATGGTAACTGTCCTCTCCAGTGTGTGATGTGTATGGTAACTGTCCTCTCCAGTGTGTGATGTGTATGGATAACTGTCCTCTCCAGTGTGTGATGTGTATGGTAACTGTCCTCTCCAGTGTGTGATGTGTATGGTAACTGTCCTCTCTCCTCTCCAGTGTGTGATGTGTATGGTAACTGTCCTCTCTCCTCTCCAGTGTGTGATGTGTATGGTAACTGTCCTCTCCAGTGTGTGATGTGTATGGTAACTGTCCTCTCCAGTGTGTGATGTGTATGGTAACTGTCCTCTCCAGTGTGTGATGTGTATGGTAACTGTCCTCTCCAGTGTGTGATGTGTATGGTATCTGTCCTCTCCAGTGTGTGATGTGTATGGTAACTGTCCTCTCCAGTGTGTGATGTGTATGGTAACTGTCCTCTCCAGTGTGTGATGTGTATGGTAACTGTCCTCTCCAGTGTGTGATGTGTATGGTAACTGTCCTCTCCAGTGTGTGATGTGTATGGTAACGGTCCTCTCTCCTCTCCAGTGTGTGATGTGTATGGTAACTGTCCTCTCCAGTGTGTGATGTGTATGGTAACTGTCCTCTCTCCTCTCCAGTGTGTGATGTGTATGGTAACTGTCCTCTCCAGTGTGTGATGTGTATGGTAACTGTCCTCTCCAGTGTGTGATGTGTATGGTAACGGTCCTCTCCAGTGTGTGATGTGTATGGTAACTGTCCTCTCCAGTGTGTGATGTGTATGGTAACTGTCCTCTCCAGTGTGTGATGTGTATGGTAACTGTCCTCTCCAGTGTGTGATGTGTATGGTAACTGTCCTCTCCAGTGTGTGATGTGTATGGTAACTGTCCTCTCCAGTGTGTGATGTGTACGGTAACTGTCCTCTCCAGTGTGTGATGTGTATGGTAACTGTCCTCTCCGGTGTGTGATGTGTATGGTAACTGTCCTCTCCAGTGTGTGATGTGTATGGTAACTGTCCTCTCCAGTGTGTGATGTGTATGGTAACTGTCCTCTCCAGTGTGTGATGTGTATGGTAACTGTCCTCTCTCCTCTCCAGTGTGTGATGTGTATGGTAACTGTCCTCTCCAGTGTGTGATGTGTATGGTAACTGTCCTCTGTGTGTGATGTGTATGGTAACTGTCCTCTCCAGTGTGTGATGTGTATGGTAACTGTCCTCTCCAGTGTGTGATGTGTATGGTAACGGTCCTCTCCAGTGTGTGATGTGTATGGTAACTGTCCTCTCCAGTGTGTGATGTGTATGGTAACTGTCCTCTCTCCTCTCCAGTGTGTGATGTGTATGGTAACGGTCCTCTCCAGTGTGTGATGTGTATGGTAACTGTCCTCTCCAGTGTGTGATGTGTATGGTAACTGTCCTCTCTCCTCTCCAGTGTGTGATGTGTATGGTAACTGTCCTCTCCAGTGTGTGATGTGTATGGTAACTGTCCTCTCCAGTGTGTGATGTGTATGGTAACTGTCCTCTCCAGTGTGTGATGTGTATGGTAACTGTCCTCTCCAGTGTGTGATGTGTATGGTAACTGTCCTCTCTCCTCTCCAGTGTGTGATGTGTATGGTAACTGTCCTCTCCAGTGTGTGATGTGTATGGTAACTGTCCTCTCCAGTGTGTGATGTGTATGGTAACTGTCCTCTTCAGTGTGTGATGTGTATGGTAACTGTCCTCTCTCCACTCCAGTGTGTGATGTGTATGGTAACTGTCCTCTCTCCACTCCAGTGTGTGATGTGTATGGTAACTGTCCTCTCTCCTCTCCAGTGTGTGATGTGTATGGTAACTGTCCTCTCTCCTCTCCAGTGTGTGATGTGTATGGTAACTGTCCTCTCCAGTGTGTGATGTGTATGGTAACTGTCCTCTCCAGTGTGTGATGTGTATGGTATCTGTCCTCTCCAGTGTGTGATGTGTATGGTAACTGTCCTCTCCAGTGTGTGATGTGTATGGTAACTGTCCTCTCCAGTGTGTGATGTGTATGGTAACTGTCCTCTCCAGTGTGTGATGTGTATGGTAACTGTCCTCTCCAGTGTGTGATGTGTATGGTAACGGTCCTCTCTCCTCTCCAGTGTGTGATGTGTATGGTAACTGTCCTCTCCAGTGTGTGATGTGTATGGTAACTGTCCTCTCCAGTGTGTGATGTGTATGGTAACTGTCCTCTCTCCTCTCCAGTGTGTGATGTGTATGGTAACTGTCCTCTCCAGTGTGTGATGTGTATGGTAACTGTCCTCTCCAGTGTGTGATGTGTATGGTAACGGTCCTCTCCAGTGTGTGATGTGTATGGTAACTGTCCTCTCCAGTGTGTGATGTGTATGGTAACTGTCCTCTCCAGTGTGTGATGTGTATGGTAACTGTCCTCTCTCCTCTCCAGTGTGTGATGTGTATGGTAACTGTCCTCTGTGTGTGATGTGTATGGTAACTGTCCTCTCCAGTGTGTGATGTGTATGGTAACTGTCCTCTCCAGTGTGTGATGTGTATGGTAACGGTCCTCTCCAGTGTGTGATGTGTATGGTAACTGTCCTCTCCAGTGTGTGATGTGTATGGTAACTGTCCTCTCTCCTCTCCAGTGTGTGATGTGTATGGTAACGGTCCTCTCCAGTGTGTGATGTGTATGGTAACGGTCCTCTCCAGTGTGTGATGTGTATGGTAACTGTCCTCTCCAGTGTGTGATGTGTATGGTAACTGTCCTCTCTCCTCTCCAGTGTGTGATGTGTATGGTAACTGTCCTCTCCAGTGTGTGATGTGTATGGTAACTGTCCTCTCCAGTGTGTGATGTGTATGGTAACTGTCCTCTCCAGTGTGTGATGTGTATGGTAACTGTCCTCTCCAGTGTGTGATGTGTATGGTAACTGTCCTCTCTCCTCTCCAGTGTGTGATATGTATGGTAACTGTCCTCTCTCCACTCCAGTGTGTGATGTGTATGGTAACTGTCCTCTCTCCTCTCCAGTGTGTGATGTGTATGGTAACTGTCCTCTCTCCTCTCCAGTGTGTGATGTGTATGGTAACTGTCCTCTCCAGTGTGTGATGTGTATGGTAACTGTCCTCTCCAGTGTGTGATGTGTATGGTAACTGTCCTCTCCAGTGTGTGATGTGTATGGTAACTGTCCTCTTCAGTGTGTGATGTGTATGGTAACTGTCCTCTCTCCTCTCCAGTGTGTGATGTGTATGGTAACTGTCCTCTCTCCACTCCAGTGTGTGATGTGTATGGTAACTGTCCTCTCTCCTCTCCAGTGTGTGATGTGTATGGTAACTGTCCTCTCTCCTCTCCAGTGTGTGATGTGTATGGTAACTGTCCTCTCCAGTGTGTGATGTGTATGGTAACTGTCCTCTCCAGTGTGTGATGTGTATGGTAACTGTCCTCTCCAGTGTGTGATGTGTATGGTAACTGTCCTCTCTCCTCTCCAGTGTGTGATGTGTATGGTAACTGTCCTCTCCAGTGTGTGATGTGTATGGTAACTGTCCTCTCCAGTGTGTGATGTGTATGGTAACCGTCCTCTCCAGTGTGTGATGTGTACGGTAACTGTCCTCTCCAGTGTGTGATGTGTATGGTAACGGTCCTCTCTCCTCTCCAGTGTGTGATGTGTATGGTAACGGTCCTCTCCAGTGTGTGATGTGTATGGTAACTGTCCTCTCCAGTGTGTGATGTGTATGGTAACTGTCCTCTCCAGTGTGTGATGTGTATGGTAACTGTCCTCTCCAGTGTGTGATGTGTATGGTAACTGTCCTCTCCAGTGTGTGATGTGTATGGTAACTGTCCTCTCTCCTCTCCAGTGTGTGATGTGTATGGTAACTGTCCTCTCTCCTCTCCAGTGTGTGATGTGTATGGTAACTGTCCTCTCCAGTGTGTGATGTGTATGGTAACTGTCCTCTCCAGTGTGTGATGTGTATGTTAACTGTCCTCTCTCCTCTCCAGTGTGTGATGTGTATGGTAACTGTCCTCTCTCCTCTCCAGTGTGTGATGTGTATGGTAACTGTCCTCTCCAGTGTGTGATGTGTATGGTAACTGTCCTCTCCAGTGTGTGATGTGTATGGGAACTGTCCTCTCCAGTGTGTGATGTGTATGGGAACTGTCCTCTCCAGTGTGTGATGTGTATGGGAACTGTCCTCTCCAGTGTGTGATGTGTATGGGAACTGTCCTCTCCAGTGTGTGATGTGTATGGTAACTGTCCTCTCCAGTGTGTGATGTGTATGGTAACTGTCCTCTCCAGTGTGTGATGTGTATGGTAACTGTCCTCTCCAGTGTGTGATGTGTATGGTAACTGTCCTCTCCAGTGTGTGATGTGTATGGTAACTGTCCTCTCTCCTCTCCAGTGTGTGATATGTATGGTAACTGTCCTCTCTCCACTCCAGTGTGTGATGTGTATGGTAACTGTCCTCTCTCCTCTCCAGTGTGTGATGTGTATGGTAACTGTCCTCTCTCCTCTCCAGTGTGTGATGTGTATGGTAACTGTCCTCTCCAGTGTGTGATGTGTATGGTAACTGTCCTCTCCAGTGTGTGATGTGTATGGTAACTGTCCTCTCCAGTGTGTGATGTGTATGGTAACTGTCCTCTTCAGTGTGTGATGTGTATGGTAACTGTCCTCTCTCCTCTCCAGTGTGTGATGTGTATGGTAACTGTCCTCTCTCCACTCCAGTGTGTGATGTGTATGGTAACTGTCCTCTCTCCTCTCCAGTGTGTGATGTGTATGGTAACTGTCCTCTCTCCTCTCCAGTGTGTGATGTGTATGGTAACTGTCCTCTCTCCTCTCCAGTGTGTGATGTGTATGGTAACTGTCCTCTCTCCACTCCAGTGTGTGATGTGTATGGTAACTGTCCTCTCTCCTCTCCAGTGTGTGATGTGTATGGTAACTGTCCTCTCTCCTCTCCAGTGTGTGATGTGTATGGTAACTGTCCTCTCCAGTGTGTGATGTGTATGGTAACTGTCCTCTCCAGTGTGTGATGTGTATGGTAACTGTCCTCTCCAGTGTGTGATGTGTATGGTAACGGTCCTCTCTCCTCTCCAGTGTGTGATGTGTATGGTAACGGTCCTCTCCAGTGTGTGATGTGTATGGTAACTGTCCTCTCCAGTGTGTGATGTGTATGGTAACTGTCCTCTCCAGTGTGTGATGTGTATGGTAACTGTCCTCTCCAGTGTGTGATGTGTATGGTAACTGTCCTCTCCAGTGTGTGATGTGTATGGTAACTGTCCTCTCTCCTCTCCAGTGTGTGATGTGTATGGTAACTGTCCTCTCTCCTCTCCAGTGTGTGATGTGTATGGTAACTGTCCTCTCCAGTGTGTGATGTGTATGGTAACTGTCCTCTCCAGTGTGTGATGTGTATGTTAACTGTCCTCTCTCCTCTCCAGTGTGTGATGTGTATGGTAACTGTCCTCTCTCCTCTCCAGTGTGTGATGTGTATGGTAACTGTCCTCTCCAGTGTGTGATGTGTATGGTAACTGTCCTCTCCAGTGTGTGATGTGTATGGGAACTGTCCTCTCCAGTGTGTGATGTGTATGGGAACTGTCCTCTCCAGTGTGTGATGTGTATGGGAACTGTCCTCTCCAGTGTGTGATGTGTATGGGAACTGTCCTCTCCAGTGTGTGATGTGTATGGTAACTGTCCTCTCCAGTGTGTGATGTGTATGGTAACTGTCCTCTCCAGTGTGTGATGTGTATGGTAACTGTCCTCTCCAGTGTGTGATGTGTATGGTAACTGTCCTCTCTCCTCTCCAGTGTGTGATGTGTATGGTAACTGTCCTCTCCAGTGTGTGATGTGTATGGTAACTGTCCTCTCCAGTGTGTGATGTGTATGGTAACTGTCCTCTCCAGTGTGTGATGTGTATGGTAACTGTCCTCTCCAGTGTGTGATGTGTATGGTAACTGTCCTCTCTCCTCTCCAGTGTGTGATATGTATGGTAACTGTCCTCTCTCCACTCCAGTGTGTGATGTGTATGGTAACTGTCCTCTCTCCTCTCCAGTGTGTGATGTGTATGGTAACTGTCCTCTCTCCTCTCCAGTGTGTGATGTGTATGGTAACTGTCCTCTCCAGTGTGTGATGTGTATGGTAACTGTCCTCTCCAGTGTGTGATGTGTATGGTAACTGTCCTCTCCAGTGTGTGATGTGTATGGTAACTGTCCTCTCTCCTCTCCAGTGTGTGATGTGTATGGTAACTGTCCTCTCTCCTCTCCAGTGTGTGATGTGTATGGTAACTGTCCTCTCTCCACTCCAGTGTGTGATGTGTATGGTAACTGTCCTCTCTCCTCTCCAGTGTGTGATGTGTATGGTAACTGTCCTCTCTCCTCTCCAGTGTGTGATGTGTATGGTAACTGTCCTCTCCAGTGTGTGATGTGTATGGTAACTGTCCTCTCCAGTGTGTGATGTGTATGGTAACTGTCCTCTCCAGTGTGTGATGTGTATGGTAACTGTCCTCTCTCCTCTCCAGTGTGTGATGTGTATGGTAACTGTCCTCTCTCCTCTCCAGTGTGTGATGTGTATGGTAACTGTCCTCTCCAGTGTGTGATGTGTATGGTAACCGTCCTCTCCAGTGTGTGATGTGTACGGTAACTGTCCTCTCCAGTGTGTGATGTGTATGGTAACGGTCCTCTCTCCTCTCCAGTGTGTGATGTGTATGGTAACGGTCCTCTCCGGTGTGTGATGTGTATGGTAACTGTCCTCTCCAGTGTGTGATGTGTATGGTAACTGTCCTCTCCAGTGTGTGATGTGTATGGTAACTGTCCTCTCCAGTGTGTGATGTGTATGGTAACTGTCCTCTCCAGTGTGTGATGTGTATGGTAACTGTCCTCTCTCCTCTCCAGTGTGTGATGTGTATGGTAACTGTCCTCTCTCCTCTCCAGTGTGTGATGTGTATGGTAACTGTCCTCTCCAGTGTGTGATGTGTATGGTAACTGTCCTCTCCAGTGTGTGATGTGTATGTTAACTGTCCTCTCTCCTCTCCAGTGTGTGATGTGTATGGTAACTGTCCTCTCTCCTCTCCAGTGTGTGATGTGTATGGTAACTGTCCTCTCCAGTGTGTGATGTGTATGGTAACTGTCCTCTCCAGTGTGTGATGTGTATGGTAACTGTCCTCTCCAGTGTGTGATGTGTATGGTAACTGTCCTCTCCAGTGTGTGATGTGTATGGGAACTGTCCTCTCCAGTGTGTGATGTGTATGGGAACTGTCCTCTCCAGTGTGTGATGTGTATGGTAACTGTCCTCTCCAGTGTGTGATGTGTATGGTAACTGTCCTCTCCAGTGTATGATGTGTATGGTAACTGTCCTCTCCAGTGTGTGATGTGTATGGTAACTGTCCTCTCCAGTGTGTGATGTGTATGGTAACTGTCCTCTCCAGTGTGTGATGTGTATGGTAACTGTCCTCTCCAGTGTGTGATGTGTATGGTAACTGTCCTCTCTCCTCTCCAGTGTGTGATGTGTATGGTAACTGTCCTCTCCAGTGTGTGATGTGTATGGTAACTGTCCTCTCCAGTGTGTGATGTGTATGGTAACGGTCCTCTCCAGTGTGTGATGTGTATGGTAACGGTCCTCTCCAGTGTGTGATGTGTATGGTAACTGTCCTCTCCAGTGTGTGATGTGTATGTTAACTGTCCTCTCTCCTCTCCAGTGTGTGATGTGTATGGTAACTGTCCTCTCCAGTGTGTGATGTGTATGGTAACTGTCCTCTCCAGTGTGTGATGTGTATGGTAACTGTCCTCTCCAGTGTGTGATGTGTATGGTAACTGTCCTCTCCAGTGTGTGATGTGTATGGTAACTGTCCTCTCCAGTGTGTGATGTGTATGGTAACTGTCCTCTCCAGTGTGTGATGTGTATGGTAACTGTCCTCTCCAGTGTGTGATGTGTATGGTAACTGTCCTCTCCAGTGTGTGATGTGTATGGTAACTGTCCTCTCCAGTGTGTGATGTGTATGGTAACTGTCCTCTCCAGTGTGTGATGTGTATGGGAACTGTCCTCTCCAGTGTGTGATGTGTATGGGAACTGTCCTCTCCAGTGTGTGATGTGTATGGGAACTGTCCTCTCCAGTGTGTGATGTGTATGGTAACTGTCCTCTCCAGTGTGTGATGTGTATGGTAACTGTCCTCTCCAGTGTGTGATGTGTATGGTAACTGTCCTCTCCAGTGTGTGATGTGTATGGTAACTGTCCTCTCCAGTGTGTGATGTGTATGGTAACTGTCCTCTCCAGTGTGTGATGTGTATGGTAACTGTCCTCTCCAGTGTGTGATGTGTATGGTAACTGTCCTCTCTCCTCTCCAGTGTGTGATGTGTATGGTAACTGTCCTCTCTCCTCTCCAGTGTGTGATGTGTATGGTAACTGTCCTCTCCAGTGTGTGATGTGTATGGTAACTGTCCTCTCCAGTGTGTGATGTGTATGGTAACTGTCCTCTCCAGTGTGTGATGTGTATGGTAACTGTCCTCTCCAGTGTGTGATGTGTATGGTAACTGTCCTCTCCAGTGTGTGATGTATATGGGAACTGTCCTCTCCAGTGTGTGATGTGTATGGGAACTGTCCTCTCCAGTGTGTGATGTGTATGGTAACGGTCCTCTCCAGTGTGTGATGTGTATGGTAACTGTCCTCTCCAGTGTGTAATGTGTATGGTAACTGTCCTCTCCAGTGTGTGATGTGTATGGTAACTGTCCTCTCCAGTGTGTGATGTGTATGGTAACTGTCCTCTCCAGTGTGTGATGTGTATGGTAACTGTCCTCTCCAGTGTGTGATGTGTATGGGAACTGTCCTCTCCAGTGTGTGATGTGTATGGTAACTGTCCTCTCCAGTGTGTGATGTGTATGGGAACTGTCCTCTCCAGTGTGTGATGTGTATGGTAACTGTCCTCTCCAGTGTGTGATGTGTATGGTAACTGTCCTCTCCAGTGTGTGATGTGTATGGTAACTGTCCTCTCCAGTGTGTGATGTGTATGGTAACTGTCCTCTCCAGTGTGTGATGTGTATGGTAACTGTCCTCTCTCCTCTCCAGTGTGTGATGTGTATGGTAACTGTCCTCTCTCCTCTCCAGTGTGTGATGTGTATGGTAACTGTCCTCTCCAGTGTGTGATGTGTATGGTAACTGTCCTCTCCAGTGTGTGATGTGTATGGTAACTGTCCTCTCCAGTGTGTGATGTGTATGGTAACTGTCCTCTCCAGTGTGTGATGTGTATGGTAACTGTCCTCTCCAGTGTGTGATGTATATGGGAACTGTCCTCTCCAGTGTGTGATGTGTATGGGAACTGTCCTCTCCAGTGTGTGATGTGTATGGTAACGGTCCTCTCCAGTGTGTGATGTGTATGGTAACTGTCCTCTCCAGTGTGTAATGTGTATGGTAACTGTCCTCTCCAGTGTGTGATGTGTATGGTAACTGTCCTCTCCAGTGTGTGATGTGTATGGTAACTGTCCTCTCCAGTGTGTGATGTGTATGGTAACTGTCCTCTCCAGTGTGTGATGTGTATGGTAACTGTCCTCTCCAGTGTGTGATGTGTATGGTAACGGTCCTCTCCATTGTGTGATGTGTATGGTAACTGTCCTCTCCAGTGTGTGATGTGTATGTTAACTGTCCTCTCTCCTCTCCAGTGTGTGATGTGTATGGTAACTGTCCTCTCTCCTCTCCAGTGTGTGATGTGTATGGTAACTGTCCTCTCCAGTGTGTGATGTGTATGGTAACTGTCCACTCCAGTGTGTGATGTGTATGGTAACTGTCCTCTCCAGTGTGTGATGTGTATGGTAACTGTCCTCTCCAGTGTGTGATGTGTATGGGAACTGTCCTCTCCAGTGTGTGATGTGTATGGGAACTGTCCTCTCCAGTGTGTGATGTGTATGGGAACTGTCCTCTCCAGTGTGTGATGTGTATGGGAACTGTCCTCTCCAGTGTGTGATGTGTATGGTAACTGTCCTCTCCAGTGTGTGATGTGTATGGTAACTGTCCTCTCCAGTGTGTGATGTGTATGGTAACTGTCCTCTCCAGTGTGTGATGTGTATGGTAACTGTCCTCTCCAGTGTGTGATGTGTATGGTAACTGTCCTCTCCAGTGTGTGATGTGTATGGTAACTGTCCTCTCTCCTCTCCAGTGTGTGATGTGTATGGTAACTGTCCTCTCTCCTCTCCAGTGTGTGATGTGTATGGTAACTGTCCTCTCCAGTGTGTGATGTGTATGGTAACTGTCCTCTCCAGTGTGTGATGTGTATGGTAACTGTCCTCTCCAGTGTGTGATGTGTATGGTAACTGTCCTCTCCAGTGTGTGATGTGTATGGTAACTGTCCTCTCCAGTGTGTGATGTATATGGGAACTGTCCTCTCCAGTGTGTGATGTGTATGGGAACTGTCCTCTCCAGTGTGTGATGTGTATGGTAACGGTCCTCTCCAGTGTGTGATGTGTATGGTAACTGTCCTCTCCAGTGTGTAATGTGTATGGTAACTGTCCTCTCCAGTGTGTGATGTGTATGGTAACTGTCCTCTCCAGTGTGTGATGTGTATGGTAACTGTCCTCTCCAGTGTGTGATGTGTATGGTAACTGTCCTCTCCAGTGTGTGATGTGTATGGTAACTGTCCTCTCCAGTGTGTGATGTGTATGGTAACTGTCCTCTCCAGTGTGTGATGTGTATGGTAACGGTCCTCTCCATTGTGTGATGTGTATGGTAACTGTCCTCTCCAGTGTGTGATGTGTATGTTAACTGTCCTCTCTCCTCTCCAGTGTGTGATGTGTATGGTAACTGTCCTCTCTCCTCTCCAGTGTGTGATGTGTATGGTAACTGTCCTCTCCAGTGTGTGATGTGTATGGTAACGGTCCTCTCCAGTGTGTGATGTGTATGGTAACTGTCCTCTCCAGTGTGTGATGTGTATGTTAACTGTCCTCTCTCCTCTCCAGTGTGTGATGTGTATGGTAACTGTCCTCTCTCCTCTCCAGTGTGTGATGTGTATGGTAACGGTCCTCTCCAGTGTGTGATGTGTATGGTAACTGTCCTCTCCAGTGTGTGATGTGTATGGTAACTGTCCTCTCCAGTGTGTGATGTGTATGGTAACTGTCCTCTCTCCTCTCCAGTGTGTGATGTGTATGGTAACTGTCCTCTCTCCTCTCCAGTGTGTGATGTGTATGGGAACTGTCCTCTCTCCTCTCCAGTGTGTGATGTGTATGGTAACTGTCCTCTCCAGTGTGTGATGTGTATGGTAACTGTCCTCTCCAGTGTGTGATGTGTATGGTAACTGTCCTCTCCAGTGTGTGATGTGTATGGTAACTGTCCTCTCTCCTCTCCAGTGTGTGATGTGTATGGTAACTGTCCTCTCCAGTGTGTGATGTGTATGGTAACTGTCCTCTCCAGTGTGTGATGTGTATGGTAACTGTCCTCTCCAGTGTGTGATGTGTATGGTAACTCTCCTCTCTCCTCTCCAGTGTGTGATGTGTATGGTAACTGTCCTCTCTCCTCTCCAGTGTGTGATGTGTATGGTAACTGTCCTCTCTCCTCTCCAGTGTGTGATGTGTATGGTAACTGTCCTCTCCAGTGTGTGATGTGTATGGTAACTGTCCTCTCCAGTGTGTGATGTGTATGGTAACTGTCCTCTCTCCTCTCCAGTGTGTGATGTGTATGGTAACTGTCCTCTCTCCTCTCCAGTGTGTGATGTGTATGGTAACTGTCCTCTCCAGTGTGTGACGTGTATGGTAACTGTCCTCTCCAGTGTGTGATGTGTATGGTAACTGTCCTCTCTCCTCTCCAGTGTGTGATGTGTATGGTAACTGTCCTCTCTCCTCTCCAGTGTGTGATGTGTATGGTAACTGTCCTCTCCAGTGTGTGATGTGTATGGTAACTGTCCTCTCTCCTCTCCAGTGTGTGATGTGTATGGTAACTGTCCTCTCCAGTGTGTGATGTGTATGGTAACTGTCCTCTCTCCTCTCCAGTGTGTGATGTGTATGGTAACTGTCCTCTCCAGTGTGTGATGTGTATGGTAACTGTCCTCTCTCCTCTCCAGTGTGTGATGTGTATGGTAACTGTCCTCTTCAGTGTGTGATGTGTATGGTAACTGTCCTCTCTCCTCTCCAGTGTGTGATGTGTATGGTAACTGTCCTCTCTCCTCTTCAGTGTGTGATGTGTATGGTAACTGTCCTCTCTCCTCTCCAGTGTGTGATGTGTATGGTAACTGTCCTCTCTCCTCTCCAGTGTGTGATGTGTATGGTAACTGTCCTCTCTCCTCTCCAGTGGGCCCGTGATGAGTTTGAGGGTCTCTTTAAACAGCCATCAGAGAATGCCATGCAGTACCTCACGTAAGTCCACCAATTTAGCAGATGGCGGCTATTTCTAACATGCTATGATTGTGATGTGCGCTTGTGTTACCTACCGTAGTTGAATGCACTGACTGTATGAATGAATACCATTTTATTTTGGCGTCAAATGGCCAGTTGGCAACCCATCCCTTACGGGATTAATTGACACACATTACAGTAGTTGAGTGATAATTCTTCCGATGTTCTGTGCAGTGCGCACCGCATAAAGAGTGAAAAATAAATCAATTCATAATAGTTAATAAGGTTAATCCAAGCTACTAGGTCGCTCTGGTTAAGAGTCCATCCCTTTCTGGCGTCTGAAACTCTAAGTTATAGTAGACTGCTGCATCTGTAACTCAACGCAGAGGTGCTGCCTGGAGCCTCTAGACGTGTTGGAGGCCGTCTAGAAGAGTTTAATATGATCTATATGAATGTTTTATGAACCAGAGATCCCAAGTTCCTGGAGAGGACCCTGAAGCTTCCTGGAGCCCAGCCTCTAGACGTGTTGGAGGCCGTCTATAAGAGTCTGGTGACTGACTGCCCTCGCAGCTGGGCCGACTGTGTCGTCTGGGCTCGGCACCACTGGCAGTGCCAGTACAGCAACAACATACATCAACTACTGCACAACTTCCCCCCAGAACAGGTACAGAGAACACTGGTACACACACACACACACACACACACTGTTACACACACACACTGTTACACACACACACTGTTACACACACACACTGTTACACACACACACACACACACACACACACTGTTACACACACACACACTGTTACACACACTGTTACACACACACACTGTTACACACACACACACACACACACACTGTTACTTGAATGTGGTTTTGTTGTACTAATATCAATGTTCTTTGTCTGTCTCTCTCACTCACTCACTCTCTCTCTTAGCTGACCAGCTCTGGCGCCCCCTTCTGGTCCGGTCCAAAGAGATGTCCTCACCCGCTAGAGTTCAGCACCAGCAACGTGAGTCCTTTCCTTTGTCCCCCCTCTCTCCATGTAACCGTGTCCCTCTCTCTCTCCATGTAACCGTGTCCCTCTCTCTCTCCATGTAACCGTGTCTCTCCATGTAACCGTGTCCCTCTCTCTCTCCATGTAACCGTGTCTCTCCATGTAACCTTGTCCCTCCCTCTCTCCATGTAACCGTGTCTCTCTCTCTCCATGTAACCATGTCCCTCTCTCTCCATGTAACCGTGTCCCCCCTCTCTCCATGTAACCGTGTCCCTCTCTCTCCATGTAACCGTGTCCCTCTCTCTCCATGTAACCGTGTCCCTCTCTCTCCATGTAACCGTGTCTCTCCCCCTCTCCATGTAACCGTGTCCCTCCCCCTCTCCATGTAACCGTGTCCCTCCCCCTCTCCATGTAACCGTGTCCCTCCCCCTCTCCATGTAACCGTGTCCCTCCCCCTCTCCATGTAACCGTGTCTCTCTCCATGTAACCGTGTCCCTCCCTCTCTCCATGTAACCGTGTCCCTCCCCCTCTCCATGTAACCGTGTCCCCCTCTCTCCATGTAACCGTGTCCCCCTCTCTCTCCATGTAACCGTGTCCCCCTCTCTCTCCATGTAACCGTGTCCCTCTCTCTCTCTCCATGTAACCGTGTCCCTCCCTCTCTCCGTGTAACCGTGTCCCTCCCTCTCTCCATGTAACAGTGTCCCTCCCTCTCTCCATGTAACCGTGTCCCTCCCTCTCTCCGTGTAACAGTGTCCCTCCCTCTCTCCATGTAACCGTGTCCCCCTCTCTCCATGTAACAGTGTCCCTCCCTCTCTCCATGTAACAGTGTCCCTCCCTCTCTCCATGTAACCGTGTCCCTCCCTCTCTCCATGTAACCGTGTCCCTCCCCCTCTCCATGTAACCGTGTCCCTCCCCCTCTCCATGTAACCGTGTCCCTCCCCCTCTCCATGTAACCGTGTCCCTCCCCCTCTACATGTAACCGTGTCCCTCCCCCTCTACATGTAACCGTGTCCCTCCCTCTCTCCATGTAACCGTGTCCCTCCCCCTCTCCATGTAACCGTGTCCCTCCCCCTCTCCATGTAACCGTGTCCCCCTCTCTCTCTCCATGTAACCGTGTCCCTCCCCCTCTCCATGTAACCGTGTCCCCCTCTCTCTCCATGTAACCGTGTCCCCCTCTCTCTCTCCATGTAACCGTGTCCCTCCCTCTCTCCATGTAACCGTGTCCCTCCCTCTCTCCATGTAACCGTGTCCCTCCCTCTCTCCATGTAACAGTGTCCCTCCCTCTCTCCATGTAACAGTGTCTCTCTCTCTCTCTCTCTCTCTCTCTCTCTCTCTCTCTAACGTGTCCCTCCCTCTCTAACGTGTCCCTCCCTCTCTAGGACCTCCATATGGACTATGTGATGGCAGGAGCCAACCTGTTTGCCCGGTCGTACGGCATGCAGGGCTCTACTGACCGTGTCGGCGTGGCTAAGATCCTGGACAGCCTATCGGTGCCCACCTTTGTCCCCAGGTCAGGGGTCAAGATCCACGTCTCCGACCAGGAGCTGCAGAGCGCTAACGTCAACGTCGGTGAGGAGGGGATCGCTTTTATTTCATAATTAAACATATGGAAGGCTGCTCCAGCATAGTCAACCTTCTACCTGTAGGGATATCTAAATAATAGTTTCTAGTGATAGTCAACCTTCTACCTGTAGGGGTATCTAAATAATAGTTTCTAGTGATAGTCAACCTTCTACCTGTAGGGATATCTAAATAATAGTTTCTAGTGATAGTCAACCTTCTACCTGTAGGGATATCTAAATAATAGTTTCTAGTGATAGTCAACCTTCTACCTGTAGGGGTATCTAAATAATAGTTTCTAGTGATAGTCAACCTTCTACCTGTAGGGGTATCTAAATAATAGTTTCTAGTGATAGTCAACCTTCTACCTGTAGGGATATCTAAATAATAGTTTCTAGTGATAGTCAACCTTCTACCTGTAGGGGTATCTAAATAATAGTTTCTAGTGATAGTCAACCTTCTACCTGTAGGGATATCTAAATAATAGTTTCTAGTGATAGTCAACCTTCTACCTGTAGGGGTATCTAAATAATAGTTTCTAGTGATAGTCAACCTTCTACCTGTAGGGGTATCTAAATAATAGTTTCTAGTGATAGTCAACCTTCTACCTGTAGGGATATCTAAATAATAGTTTCTAGTGATAGTCAACCTTCTACCTGTAGGGGTATCTAAATAATAGTTTCTAGTGAAAGTCAACCTTCTACCTGTAGGGGTATCTAAATAATAGTTTCTAGTGATAGTCAACCTTCTACCTGTAGGGATATCTAAATAATAGTTTCTAGTGATAGTCAACCTTCTACCTGTAGGGATATCTAAATAATAGTTTCTAGTGATAGTCAACCTTCTACCTGTAGGGATATCTAAATAATAGTTTCTAGTGATAGTCAACCTTCTACATGTAGGGATATCTAAATAATAGTTTCTAGTGATAGTCAACCTTCTACCTGTAGGGATATCTAAATAATAGTTTCTAGTGATAGTCAACCTTCTACCTGTAGGGGTATCTAAATAATAGTTTCTAGTGGTAGTCAACCTTCTACCTGTAGGGATATCTAAATAATAGTTTCTAGTGATAGTCAACCTTCTACCTGTAGGGATATCTAAATAATAGTTTCTAGTGATAGTCAACCTTCTACCTGTAGGGATATCTAAATAATAGTTTCTAGTGATAGTCAACCTTCTACCTGTAGGGATATCTAAATAATAGTTTCTAGTGATAGTCAACCTTCTACCTGTAGGGATATCTAAATAATAGTTTCTAGCGATAGTCAACCTTCTACCTGTAGGGATATCTAAATAATAGTTTCTAGCGATAGTCAACCTTCTACCTGTAGGGATATCTAAATAATAGTTTCTAGCGATAGTCAACCTTCTACCTGTAGGGATATCTAAATAATAGTTTCTAGCGATAGTCAACCTTCTACCTGTAGGGGTATCTAAATAATAGTTTCTAGCGATAGTCAACCTTCTACCTGTAGGGGTATCTAAATAATAGTTTCTAGCGATAGTCAACCTTCTACCTGTAGGGATATCTAAATAATAGTTTCTAGTGATAGTCAACCTTCTACCTGTAGGGGTATCTAAATAATAGTTTCTAGTGATAGTCAACCTTCTACCTGTAGGGTTATCTAAATAATAGTTTCTAGCGATAGTCAACCTTCTACCTGTAGGGATATCTAAATAATAGTTTCTAGCGATAGTCAACCTTCTACCTGTAGGGATATCTAAATAATAGTTTCTAGCGATAGTCAACCTTCTACCTGTAGGGGTATCTAAATAATAGTTTCTAGCGAGTCAACCTTCTACCTGTAGGGGTATCTAAATAATAGTTTCTAGCGATAGTCAACCTTCTACCTGTAGGGTTATCTAAATAATAGTTTCTAGCGATAGTCAACCTTCTACCTGTAGGGATATCTAAATAAAAGTTTCTAGTGATAGTCAACCTTCTACCTGTAGGGATATCTAAATAATAGTTTCTAGTGATAGTCAACCTTCTACCTGTAGGGATATCTAAATAATAGTTTCTAGTGATAGTCAACCTTCTACCTGTAGGGATATCTAAATAATAGTTTCTAGCGATAGTCAACCTTCTACCTGTAGGGATATCTAAATAATAGTTTCTAGCGATAGTCAACCTTCTACCTGTAGGGATATCTAAATAATAGTTTCTAGCGATAGTCAACCTTCTACCTGTAGGG
This sequence comes from Coregonus lavaretus, assembly GCF_964263955.1. Classification (NCBI taxonomy): domain Eukaryota; kingdom Metazoa; phylum Chordata; class Actinopteri; order Salmoniformes; family Salmonidae; genus Coregonus; species Coregonus lavaretus. Next base: position 48,668,397 of record NC_140007.1, read on the forward strand.
GTATCTAAATAATAGTTTCTAGCGGTAGTCAACCTTCTACCTGTAGGGGTATCTAAATAATAGTTTCTAGCGGTAGTCAACCTTCTACCTGTAGGGGTATCTAAATAATAGTTTCTAGCGGTAGTCAACCTTCTACCTGTAGGGGTATCTAAATAATAGTTTCTAGCGATAGTCAACCTTCTACCTGTAGGGATATCTAAATAATAGTTTCTAGCGATAGTCAACCTTCTACCTGTAGGGATATCTAAATAATAGTTTCTAGCGATAGTCAACCTTCTACCTGTAGGGATATCTAAATAATAGTTTCTAGCGATAGTCAACCTTCTACCTGTAGGGATATCTAAATAATAGTTTCTAGCGATAGTCAACCTTCTACCTGTAGGGCTATCTAAATAATAGTTTCTAGCGATAGTCAACCTTCTACCTGTAGGGATATCTAAATAATAGTTTCTAGCGATAGTCAACCTTCTACCTGTAGGGATATCTAAATAATAGTTTCTAGCGATAGTCAACCTTCTACCTGTAGGGATATCTAAATAATAGTTTCTAGCGATAGTCAACCTTCTACCTGTAGGGATATCTAAATAATAGTTTCTAGCGATAGTCAACCTTCTACCTGTAGGGATATCTAAATAATAGTTTCTAGCGATAGTCAACCTTCTACCTGTAGGGGTATCTAAATAATAGTTTCTAGCGATAGTCAACCTTCTACCTGTAGGGGTATCTAAATAATAGTTTCTAGCGATAGTCAACCTTCTACCTGTAGGGGTATCTAAATAATAGTTTCTAGCGATAGTCAACCTTCTACCTGTAGGGATATCTAAATAATAGTTTCTAGTGATAGTCAACCTTCTACCTGTAGGGATATCTAAATAATAGTTTCTAGCGATAGTCAACCTTCTACCCGTAGGGATATCTAAATAATAGTTTCTAGCGATAGTCAACCTTCTACCTGTAGGGATATCTAAATAATAGTTTCTAGCGATAGTCAACCTTCTACCTGTAGGGATATCTAAATAATAGTTTCTAGCGATAGTCAACCTTCTACCTGTAGGGATATCTAAATAATAGTTTCTAGCGATAGTCAACCTTCTACCTGTAGGGATATCTAAATAATAGTTTCTAGCGATAGTCAACCTTCTACCTGTAGGGCTATCTAAATAATAGTTTCTAGCGATAGTCAACCTTCTACCTGTAGGGATATCTAAATAATAGTTTCTAGCGATAGTCAACCTTCTACCTGTAGGGATATCTAAATAATATTTTCTAGCGATAGTCAACCTTCTACCTGTAGGGATATCTAAATAATATTTTCTAGCGATAGTCAACCTTCTACCTGTAGGGATATCTAAATAATAGTTTCTAGCGATAGTCAACCTTCTACCTGTAGGGGTATCTAAATGATAGTTTCTAGCGATAGTCAACCTTCTACCTGTAGGGGTATCTAAATGATAGTTTCTAGCGATAGTCAACCTTCTACCTGTAGGGGTATCTAAATGATAGTTTCTAGCGATAGTCAACCTTCTACCTGTAGGGGTATCTAAATAATAGTTTCTAGCGATAGTCAACCTTCTACCTGTAGGGATATCTAAATAATAGTTTCTAGCGATAGTCAACCTTCTACCTGTAGGGGTATCTAAATAATAGTTTCTAGTGATAGTCAACCTTCTACCTGTAGGGATATCTAAATAATAGTTTCTAGTGATAGTCAACCTTCTACCTGTAGGGATATCTAAATAATAGTTTCTAGTGATAGTCAACCTTCTACCTGTAGGGATATCTAAATAATAGTTTCTAGTGATAGTCAACCTTCTACCTGTAGGGGTATCTAAATAATAGTTTCTAGTGATAGTCAACCTTCTACCTGTAGGGATATCTAAATAATAGTTTCTAGTGATAGTCAACCTTCTACCTGTAGGGGTATCTAAATAATAGTTTCTAGTGGTAGTCAACCTTCTACCTGTAGGGATATCTAAATAATAGTTTCTAGTGATAGTCAACCTTCTACCTGTAGGGATATCTAAATAATAGTTTCTAGTGATAGTCAACCTTCTACCTGTAGGGATATCTAAATAATAGTTTCTAGTGATAGTCAACCTTCTACCTGTAGGGGTATCTAAATAATAGTTTCTAGTGATAGTCAACCTTCTACCTGTAGGGATATCTAAATAATAGTTTCTAGCGATAGTCAACCTTCTACCTGTAGGGGTATCTAAATAATAGTTTCTAGCGATAGTCAACCTTCTACCTGTAGGGTTATCTAAATAATAGTTTCTAGTGATAGTCAACCTTCTACCTGTAGGGATATCTAAATAATAGTTTCTAGCGATAGTCAACCTTCTACCTGTAGGGGTATCTAAATAATAGTTTCTAGTGATAGTCAACCTTCTACCTGTAGGGTTATCTAAATAATAGTTTCTAGCGATAGTCAACCTTCTACCTGTAGGGGTATCTAAATAATAGTTTCTAGCGATAGTCAACCTTCTACCTGTAGGGTTATCTAAATAATAGTTTCTAGTGATAGTCAACCTTCTACCTGTAGGGATATCTAAATAATAGTTTCTAGCGATAGTCAACCTTCTACCTGTAGGGATATCTAAATAATAGTTTCTAGCGATAGTCAACCTTCTACCTGTAGGGTTATCTAAATAATAGTTTCTAGTGATAGTCAACCTTCTACCTGTAGGGGTATCTAAATAATAGTTTCTAGCGATAGTCAACCTTCTACCTGTAGGGATATCTAAATAATAGTTTCTAGCGATAGTCAACCTTCTACCTGTAGGGTTATCTAAATAATAGTTTCTAGTGATAGTCAACCTTCTACCTGTAGGGATATCTAAATAATAGTTTCTAGTGATAGTCAACCTTCTACCTGTAGGGATATCTAAATAATAGTTTCTAGCGATAGTCAACCTTCTACCTGTAGGGATATCTAAATAATAGTTTCTAGCGATAGTCAACCTTCTACCTGTAGGGATATCTAAATAATAGTTTCTAGCGATAGTCAACCTTCTACCTGTAGGGATATCTAAATAATAGTTTCTAGCGATAGTCAACCTTCTACCTGTAGGGATATCTAAATAATAGTTTCTAGCGATAGTCAACCTTCTACCTGTAGGGATATCTAAATAATAGTTTCTATTGATAGTCAACCTTCTACCTGTAGGGGTATCTAAATAATAGTTTCTAGTGATAGTCAACCTTCTACCTGTAGGGGTATCTAAATAATAGTTTCTAGTGATAGTCAACCTTCTACCTGTAGGGATATCTAAATAATAGTTTCTAGCGATAGTCAACCTTCTACCTGTAGGGGTATCTAAATAATAGTTTCTAGCGATAGTCAACCTTCTACCTGTAGGGTTATCTAAATAATAGTTTCTAGTGATAGTCAACCTTCTACCTGTAGGGATATCTAAATAATAGTTTCTAGCGATAGTCAACCTTCTACCTGTAGGGGTATCTAAATAATAGTTTCTAGCGATAGTCAACCTTCTACCTGTAGGGATATCTAAATAATAGTTTCTAGCGATAGTCAACCTTCTACCTGTAGGGATATCTAAATAATAGTTTCTATTGATAGTCAACCTTCTACCTGTAGGGGTATCTAAATAATAGTTTCTAGTGGTAGTCAACCTTCTACCTGTAGGGATATCTAAATAATAGTTTCTAGTGATAGTCAACCTTCTACCTGTAGGGGTATCTAAATAATAGTTTCTAGTGATAGTCAACCTTCTACCTGTAGGGTTATCTAAATAATAGTTTCTAGTGATAGTCAACCTTCTACCTGTAGGGTTATCTAAATAATAGTTTCTAGTGATAGTCAACCTTCTACCTGTAGGAGTTGACTATCTTGTCTAAACACAATACTTGGAGAAGGAAAACAAGCCCGTTGGAGCGCATGCGTAAAGACGTGTCCTCAGAAATGTTACTTTTTTATAACACAATGCATTTGCTGCCGAATGAAATTGGGTGGCCCAACGCATGAGTGAAAGAAACACGTTGCTTTCTGACATAACACAGTGGGTTAAAGTGGGTTACTAAGAGGGTCAAATAACCATGGGACTGTCTGTTATTATGTGTTAGCAAGACAGATCCCACCTCTCGCCACCGGCCATGTGAGATGACCCTGCTACGGATGTCATTGGCCACTTTCCCTGTCTGTAAAACAATCAACACTGTCTGTGTATGCCTAACCTTCGTGTGTGTTTCTCTTTGGGGTGTGTCTGCGTGGTGTGTCTGTGTGTGTCTGCGGGGTGTGTGTCTGCGGGGTGTGTGTGTGTGTGTGTCTGCGGGGTGTGTGTGTGTGTGTCTGCGGGGTGTGTGTGTGTGTGTGTAGATGACAACAGGCTGGAGGAGCTGAAGACTCTGCTACCTGGACCTGAAGCTTCTTCTCAGTTTAAACTCACTGCCATCGACTTTGAGAAGGTATAGAACTCTCCTTCTACTCCTCTCTCTCTCTCTCTACTCCCCTCTCTCTCCCTTTACTCCCATCTCCCCCCTCTCTCTCTCCCTTTACTCCCATCTCCCCCCTCTCTCTCTCTCTACTCCCATCTCACTTTACTCTACTTCTGTGTTCTCGACATCGTTCTCCTACAACACCTTTCAAGTCCTGTCGTCCTTACCACCTCTGTTTGTCTAACATTTGTGTGTTTGATTGTTAACTGTGTGTATGTCTCTCTGTGGTAACTGTGTTCCAGGATGATGACTCTAATTTCCACATGGACTTCATCGTGGCTGCCTCCAACCTGCGAGCAGAGAACTACGACATTCCCCCTGCCGACAGACACAAGGTGTATACACACTCCCACATTGACATCCCCCTACACACAGCCATTGATGTCACATTTCAACTATCAGACTTTTGACTAAAGATGCCTGGAGCAAAAAACAAAAACAAAAGTATTGTGTACAAATGTCTCTTGCTCCTCTCCAGAGAGATCATTCCTGCCGTGGCAACCACCACAGCCGCCATTTACTAATCGCTCTCTCTCCTCCCTCTCCCGCCTCTCTCCTCCCGCCTCTCTCCTCCCGCCTCTCTCCTCCCGCCTCTCACCCGCCTCTCTCTCCTCCCGCCTCTCTCTCCTCGCTCTCTCGCCTCCCTCTCCCGCCTCTCTCCTCCCGCCTCTCTCCTCCCGCCTCTCTCCTCCCTCTCTCTCCTCCCTCTCTCTCCTCCCTCTCTCTCCTCCCTCTCTCTCCTCCCTCTGTGTCTCCAGAGTAAGCTGATAGCTGGTAAGATCATTCCTGCGATAGCGACCACCACGGCGGCGGTCGTGGGTCTGGTGTGTCTGGAGCTCATCAAGATCGTTCAGGGACACAAGAAGTTGGAGTCGTTTAAGAACGGCTTCATGAACCTGGCGCTCCCCTTCTTCACCTTCTCAGAACCCATCGCTGCTCCCAGCCACAAGGTACATGACCGGGGAGGGGGGTGTTGGGCCTTCATCAACTAACCAACTACTATCAGCTAACCAACTACTATCAACTAACCAACTACTATCAACTAACCAACTACTATCAACTAACCAACTACTATCAACTAACCAACTACTACCAACTACTATCAACTAACCAACTACTATCAACTAACCAACTACTATCAACTAACCAACTACTATCAACTAACCAACTACTACCAACTACTATCAACTAACCAACTACTATCAACTAACCAACTACTATCAACTAACCAACTACTATCAACTAACCAACTACTATCAGCTAACCAACTACTATCAACTAACCAACTACTATCAGCTAACCAACTACTATCAACTAACCAACTACTATCAACTAACCAACTACTATCAACTAACCAACTACTATCAACTAACCAACTACTATCAACTAACCAACTACTATCAACTAACCAACTACTACCAACTAACCAACTACTATCAACTAACCAACTACTACCAACTAATCAACTACTATGAACCATCATGAACTAACCAACTACTATGAACATCATGAACTAACCAACTACTATGAACCATCATGAACTAACCAACTACAATGAACTAACCAACTACTATGAACCATCATGAACTAACCAACTACTATGAACTAACCAACTACTACCAACTACTATGAACTATCATGAACTAACCAATACTCTCACAGATAACTAAATGTCATTTTACAAATGTCCCATCTAATAAACTAGCATAGTAAGTATAATGATAGGGCTGCGAGCCCGGTAGTAGAGTGATAGGGCTGCGAGCCCGGTAGTAGAGTGATAGGGCTGCGAGCCCGGTAGTAGAGTGATAGGGCTGCGAGCCCGGTAGTAGAGTGATAGGGCTGCGAGCCCGGTAGTAGAGTGATAGGGCTGCGAGCCCGGTAGTAGAGTGATAGGGCTGCTAGCCCGGTAGTAGAGTGATAGGGCTGCGAGCCCGGTAGTAGAGTGATAGGGCTGCGAGCCCGGTAGTAGGGTGATAGGGCTGCGAGCCCGGTAGTAGGGTGATAGGGCTGCGAGCCCGGTAGTAGGGTGATAGGGCTGCGAGCCCGGTAGTATAGACCTTGACCCTGTCACCCTGAACAAGACGTCAAAAAATCGTTTACAACCCAGGAATTTGCCCTCTGTGTGAACATTTTGTCTGGAACTGCAACACCCCGGTTCTCTGGTCCTCTGTAGCTCAGCTGGTAGAGCATGGCGCTTGTAACGCCAAGGGTAGTGGGTTCGATCCCCGGGACCACCCATACGTAAAAATGTACGCACGCATGACTGTAAGTCGCTTTGGATAAAAGCATCTGCTAAATGGCATATAATAATAATAATAATAATAATAATAATAATACCTCTAGAATCCTACAGTCTGGGATGGCTTTAGGGGAGGGTGCATTAAAACGTTTTCTGTGCTTCAAAGTGGAAACATTGCGCAGTCTAGAGCATATTTCCTAAAGGTGTTTTATTACATGGGTTACTGTTAGATGGGGTACTGTTAGATGACTGCTAATGAGCTTGGCTTCACCCTGTGAGTTTGTCACATTACCCATCTCCTTTACTGTAGCACAGGCATATCCAAAAATCTATTCTGAGCGCTCATATCCGTATGGGAACTAACGTATGTGGTAGGACCTGGTGAAACTGCAGGGAAATGTCCTTATCAATACCTTGACAGAATCCACTGTTTAATCAATACCTATATTGATCTCTGTGTAGTGCTGTGAGACAGGCCAATCATTTGGTGTTGTAGCACTAACAGATATTCTTCACTCACTTCATCTCTCCCTCCTCCCCCTCTCCTCTCCCTCCATCTCTCCTCTCCCTCCATCCCTCCATCTCTCCTCTCCCTCCATCTCTCCTCTCCCTCCATCTCTCCTCTCCCTCCATCTCTCCTCTCCCTCCATCTCTCCTCTCCCTCCATCTCTCCTCTCCCTCCATCTCTCCTCTCCCTCCATCTCTCCTCTCCCTCCATCTCTCCTCTCCCTCCATCTCTCCTCTCCCTCCATCTCTCCTCTCCCTCCATCTCTCCTCTCCCTCCATCTCTCCTCTCCCTCCATCTCTCCTCTCCCTCCATCTCTCCTCTCCCTCCATCTCTCCTCTCCTCTCCCTCCCTCTCTCCATCTCTCCTCTCTACTTCTCTCCATCTCTCCTCTCCTCTCTACTTCCCTCCATCGCTCCTCTATCTCTCTCCTCCCTCAATCCATCTCGCCGCTCTCCATCCATCTCTCCGCTCTCTCTTCCTCATAGTACTATGAGATTGACTGGTCACTGTGGGATCGTTTTGAGGTGAAGGGTCTGCAGCCCAGTGGAGAAGAGATGACACTCCGACAGTTCCTCGACTACTTCAAGGTACGCCTGCCCCCTCGTGTGTTTCTATGGTTGAGTATACGTTGTTCAGTTTCTAGAACATTTCCCTTTCCATCCCCTCTGTAGAATGAGCATCAGTTGGAGATCACCATGCTGTCTCAGGGAGTCTCCATGCTCTACTCCTTCTTCATGCCTGCAGCTAAACTCAAGGAGAGGCTGGCGTTGCCGTGAGTTCCCTTCTTTATAAACTCACCTTGTTTGTTCAGACTTAGGACAGGATGGACACCAACATACACACATATGGGAGTTTCTGCCCTCGTTGAGATGTCTGAAATGGCCATTCAACAACGGGAATGAGCAGAATGTTTAACTTGAGGAAACGGAGGTTTCTCCACCTGACAGAGATGCCTGGTGGAGAATGTTGAGTCACCTCTTCTCTCCTCTGCAGGATGACTGAGATTGTGACCAAGGTTTCTAAGAAGAAGCTGGGGAAGCATGTTAAAGCCCTGGTGTTTGAGCTGTGCTGCAACGACCTGACTGACGAAGATGTGGAGGTTCCCTACGTCAGATACACCATCCGCTGAACACACACACACACACCGGGGATGGGGAGACTGAACACACACACCGGGGATGGGGAGACTGAACACACACACACACACACCGGGGATGGGGAGACTGAATCACTGAGGGAGGAGAGGTTTTGGCTTTGGATCCATCACTTGGTTAAAATGGTTATTGGAGCCCTGATTGTGTTTAAGGATGCGTCTAAAATGGCACCCTATTCCCTATATAGTACGCTACTTTTGACCACTCAAAAGTATTGCATTATATAGCGTGCCATTCGGGATGCACATAGTTTTACAAACAAGCCCCTATGAACTGATGTGGGGAGGTTAGGGGTGTGGGGAGGTTAGGGGAGGTTAGGGGTGTGGGGAGGTTAGGGGAGGTTAGGGGTGTGGGGAGGTTAGGGGTGTGGGGAGGTTAGGGGTGTGGGGAGGTTAGGGGAGGTTAGGGGTGTGGGTAGGTTAGGGGAGGTTAGGGGTGTGGGGAGGTTAGGGGTGTGGGGAGGTTAGGGGAGGTTAGGGGCGTGGGGAGGTTAGGGGTGTGGGGAGGTTAGGGGAGGTTAGGGGTGTGGGGAGGTTAGGGGTGTGGGGAGGTTAGGGGAGGTTAGGGGCGTGGGGAGGTTAGGGGAGGTTAGGGGTGTGGGGAGGTTAGGGGAGGTTAGGGGTGTGGGGAGGTTAGGGGTGTGGGGAGGTTAGGGGAGGTTAGGGGTGTGGGGAGGTTAGGGGAGGTTAGGGGTGTGGGGAGGTTAGGGGTGTGGGGAGGTTAGGGGTGTGGGGAGGTTAGGGGAGGTTAGGGGTGTGGGTAGGTTAGGGGAGGTTAGGGGTGTGGGGAGGTTAGGGGTGTGGGGAGGTTAGGGGAGGTTAGGGGCGTGGGGAGGTTAGGGGTGTGGGGAGGTTAGGGGAGGTTAGGGGTGTGGGGAGGTTAGGGGTGTGGGGAGGTTAGGGGAGGTTAGGGGCGTGGGGAGGTTAGGGGCGTGGGGAGGTTAGGGGCGTGGGGAGGTTCTAGAGGGGTAAAGGAGCGTGTATATTGGACCTGTAGACTTTGTGTATCTGGTTATTTTAATGCTGCTAAGCCTTTAGTGGCTTAGTGTCTCGGCCCTCTCCCTGAACCCTGCTACCCTCTCCCTGAACCCTACACCTCTGCTACCCTCTCCCTTAACCCTACACCTCTGCTACCCTCTCCCTGAACCCTACACCTCTGCTACCCTCTCCCTGAACCCTACACCTCTGCTACCCTCTCCCTGAACCCTACACCTCTGCTACCCTCTCCCTGAACCCTACACCTCTGCTACCCTCTCCCTGAACCCTACACCTCTGCTACCCTCTCCCTGAACCCTGCTACCCTCTCCCTGAACCCTACACCTCTGCTACCCTCTCCCTGAACCCTACACCTCTGCTACCCTCTCCCTGAACCCTACACCTCTGCTACCCTCTCCCTGAACCCTACACCTCTGCTACCCTCTCCCTAAACCCTGAACCCTGCTACCCTCTCCCTGAACCCTACACCTCTGCTACCCTCTCCCTGAACCCTACACCTCTGCTACCCTCTCCCTGAACCCTACACCTCTGCTACCCTCTCCCTAAACCCTGAACCCTGCTACCCTCTCCCTGAACCCTACACCTCTGCTACCCTCTCCCTGAACCCTACACCTCTGCTACCCTCTCCCTGAACCCTACACCTCTGCTACCCTCTCCCTACACCTCTGCTACCCTCTCCCTGAACCCTACACCTCTGCTATCCTCTCCCTGAACCCTACACCTCTGCTACCCTCTCCCTGAACCCTACACCTCTGCTACCCTCTCCCTGAACCCTACACCTCTGCTACCCTCTCCCTGAACCCTACACCTCTGCTACCCTCTCCCTGAACCCTACACCTCTGCTACCCTCTCCCTGAACCCTGCTACCCTCTCCCTGAACCCTACACCTCTGCTACCCTCTCCCTGAACCCTACACCTCTGCTACCCTCTCCCTGAACCCTACACCTCTGCTACCCTCTCCCTGAACCCTACACCTCTGCTACCCTCTCCCTGAACCCTACACCTCTGCTACCCTCTCCCTACACCTCTGCTACCCTCTCCCTGAACCCTACACCTCTGCTATCCTCTCCCTGAACCCTACACCTCTGCTACCCTCTCCCTGAACCCTACACCTCTGCTACCCTCTCCCTGAACCCTACACCTCTGCTACCCTCTCCCTGAACCCTACACCTCTGCTACCCTCTCCCTGAACCCTACACCTCTGCTACCCTCTCCCTGAACCCTGCTACCCTCTCCCTGAACCCTACACCTCTGCTACCCTCTCCCTGAACCCTACACCTCTGCTACCCTCTCCCTGAACCCTACACCTCTGCTACCCTCTCCCTGAACCCTACACCTCTGCTACCCTCTCCCTTAACCCTACACCTCTGCTACCCTCTCCCTGAACCCTACACCTCTGCTACCCTCTCCCTGAACCCTACACCTCTGCTACCCTCTCCCTGAACCCTACACCTCTGCTACCCTCTCCCTTAACCCTACACCTCTGCTACCCTCTCCCTTAACCCTACACCTCTGCTACCCTCTCCCTGAACCCTACACCTCTGCTACCCTCTCCCTGAACCCTACACCTCTGCTACCCTCTCCCTGAACCCTACACCTCTGCTACCCTCTCCCTGAACCCTACACCTCTGCTACCCTCTCCCTGAACCCTGAACCTCTGCTACCCTCTCCCTGAACCCTACACCTCTGCTACCCTCTCCCTGAACCCTACACCTCTGCTACCCTCTCCCTTAACCCTACACCTCTGCTACCCTCTCCCTTAACCCTACACCTCTGCTACCCTCTCCCTGAACCCTACACCTCTGCTACCCTCTCCCTGAACCCTACACCTCTGCTACCCTCTCCCTGAACCCTACACCTCTGCTACCCTCTCCCTGAACCCTACACCTCTGCTACCCTCTCCCTGAACCCTACACCTCTGCTACCCTCTCCCTGAACCCTACACCTCTGCTACCCTCTCCCTAAACCCTGAACCCTGCTACCCTCTCCCTGAACCCTACACCTCTGCTACCCTCTCCCTGAACCCTACACCTCTGCTACCCTCTCCCTGAACCCTGCTACCCTCTCCCTGAACCCTACACCTCTGCTACCCTCTCCCTGAACCCTACACCTCTGCTACCCTCTCCCTGAACCCTACACCTCTGCTACCCTCTCCCTGAACCCTACACCTCTGCTACCCTCTCCCTGAACCCTACACCTCTGCTACCCTCTCCCTGAACCCTACACCTCTGCTACCCTCTCCCTGAACCCTGCTACCCTCTCCCTGAACCCTACACCTCTGCTATCCTCTCCCTGAACCCTACACCTCTGCTACCCTCTCCCTGAACCCTACACCTCTGCTACCCTCTCCCTGAACCCTGCTACCCTCTCCCTGAACCCTACACCTCTGCTATCCTCTCCCTGAACCCTACACCTCTGCTACCCTCTCCCTGAACCCTACACCTCTGCTACCCTCTCCCTGAACCCTACACCTCTGCTACCCTCTCCCTGAACCCTACACCTCTGCTACCCTCTCCCTGAACCCTACACCTCTGCTACCCTCTCCCTGAACCCTACACCTCTGCTACCCTCTCCCTGAACCCTACACCTCTGCTACCCTCTCCCTGAACCCTGCTACCCTCTCCCTGAACCCTACACCTCTGCTACCCTCTCCCTGAACCCTACACCTCTGCTACCCTCTCCCTGAACCCTACACCTCTGCTACCCTCTCCCTGAACCCTACACCTCTGCTACCCTCTCCCTGAACCCTACACCTCTGCTACCCTCTCCCTGAACCCTACACCTCTGCTACCCTCTCCCTGAACCCTACACCTCTGCTACCCTCTCCCTGAACCCTACACCTCTGCTACCCTCTCCCTGAACCCTACACCTCTGCTACCCTCTCCCTTAACCCTACACCTCTGCTACCCTCTCCCTTAACCCTACACCTCTGCTACCCTCTCCCTGAACCCTACACCTCTGCTACCCTCTCCCTGAACCCTACACCTCTGCTACCCTCTCCCTGAACCCTGAACCTCTGCTACCCTCTCCCTGAACCCTACACCTCTGCTACCCTCTCCCTGAACCCTACACCTCTGCTACCCTCTCCCTTAACCCTACACCTCTGCTACCCTCTCCCTTAACCCTACACCTCTGCTACCCTCTCCCTGAACCCTACACCTCTGCTACCCTCTCCCTGAACCCTACACCTCTGCTACCCTCTCCCTGAACCCTACACCTCTGCTACCCTCTCCCTGAACCCTACACCTCTGCTACCCTCTCCCTGAACCCTACACCTCTGCTACCCTCTCCCTGAACCCTACACCTCTGCTACCCTCTCCCTGAACCCTACACCTCTGCTACCCTCTCCCTGAACCCTACACCTCTGCTACCCTCTCCCTGAACCCTACACCTCTGCTACCCTCTCCCTGAACCCTACACCTCTGCTACCCTCTCCCTGAACCCTGAACCTCTGCTACCCTCTCCCTGAACCCTGAACCTCTGCTACCCTCTCCCTGAACCCTACACCTCTGCTACCCTCTCCCTGAACCCTGCTACCCTCTCCCTGAACCCTACACCTCTGCTACCCTCTCCCTGAACCCTGCTACCCTCTCCCTGAACCCTACACCTCTGCTACCCTCTCCCTGAACCCTACACCTCTGCTACCCTCTCCCTGAACCCTACACCTCTGCTACCCTCTCCCTGAACCCTACACCTCTGCTACCCTCTCCCTGAACCCTACACCTCTGCTACCCTCTCCCTACACCTCTGCTACCCTCTCCCTGAACCCTACACCTCTGCTATCCTCTCCCTGAACCCTACACCTCTGCTACCCTCTCCCTGAACCCTACACCTCTGCTACCCTCTCCCTGAACCCTACACCTCTGCTACCCTCTCCCTGAACCCTACACCTCTGCTACCCTCTCCCTGAACCCTACACCTCTGCTACCCTCTCCCTGAACCCTGCTACCCTCTCCCTGAACCCTACACCTCTGCTACCCTCTCCCTGAACCCTACACCTCTGCTACCCTCTCCCTGAACCCTACACCTCTGCTACCCTCTCCCTGAACCCTACACCTCTGCTACCCTCTCCCTTAACCCTACACCTCTGCTACCCTCTCCCTGAACCCTACACCTCTGCTACCCTCTCCCTGAACCCTACACCTCTGCTACCCTCTCCCTGAACCCTACACCTCTGCTACCCTCTCCCTTAACCCTACACCTCTGCTACCCTCTCCCTTAACCCTACACCTCTGCTACCCTCTCCCTGAACCCTACACCTCTGCTACCCTCTCCCTGAACCCTACACCTCTGCTACCCTCTCCCTGAACCCTACACCTCTGCTACCCTCTCCCTGAACCCTACACCTCTGCTACCCTCTCCCTGAACCCTGAACCTCTGCTACCCTCTCCCTGAACCCTACACCTCTGCTACCCTCTCCCTGAACCCTACACCTCTGCTACCCTCTCCCTTAACCCTACACCTCTGCTACCCTCTCCCTTAACCCTACACCTCTGCTACCCTCTCCCTGAACCCTACACCTCTGCTACCCTCTCCCTGAACCCTACACCTCTGCTACCCTCTCCCTGAACCCTACACCTCTGCTACCCTCTCCCTGAACCCTACACCTCTGCTACCCTCTCCCTGAACCCTACACCTCTGCTACCCTCTCCCTGAACCCTACACCTCTGCTACCCTCTCCCTAAACCCTGAACCCTGCTACCCTCTCCCTGAACCCTACACCTCTGCTACCCTCTCCCTGAACCCTACACCTCTGCTACCCTCTCCCTGAACCCTGCTACCCTCTCCCTGAACCCTACACCTCTGCTACCCTCTCCCTGAACCCTACACCTCTGCTACCCTCTCCCTGAACCCTACACCTCTGCTACCCTCTCCCTGAACCCTACACCTCTGCTACCCTCTCCCTGAACCCTACACCTCTGCTACCCTCTCCCTGAACCCTACACCTCTGCTACCCTCTCCCTGAACCCTGCTACCCTCTCCCTGAACCCTACACCTCTGCTATCCTCTCCCTGAACCCTACACCTCTGCTACCCTCTCCCTGAACCCTACACCTCTGCTACCCTCTCCCTGAACCCTGCTACCCTCTCCCTGAACCCTACACCTCTGCTATCCTCTCCCTGAACCCTACACCTCTGCTACCCTCTCCCTGAACCCTACACCTCTGCTACCCTCTCCCTGAACCCTACACCTCTGCTACCCTCTCCCTGAACCCTACACCTCTGCTACCCTCTCCCTGAACCCTACACCTCTGCTACCCTCTCCCTGAACCCTACACCTCTGCTACCCTCTCCCTGAACCCTACACCTCTGCTACCCTCTCCCTGAACCCTGCTACCCTCTCCCTGAACCCTACACCTCTGCTACCCTCTCCCTGAACCCTACACCTCTGCTACCCTCTCCCTGAACCCTACACCTCTGCTACCCTCTCCCTGAACCCTACACCTCTGCTACCCTCTCCCTGAACCCTACACCTCTGCTACCCTCTCCCTGAACCCTACACCTCTGCTACCCTCTCCCTGAACCCTACACCTCTGCTACCCTCTCCCTGAACCCTACACCTCTGCTACCCTCTCCCTGAACCCTACACCTCTGCTACCCTCTCCCTTAACCCTACACCTCTGCTACCCTCTCCCTTAACCCTACACCTCTGCTACCCTCTCCCTGAACCCTACACCTCTGCTACCCTCTCCCTGAACCCTACACCTCTGCTACCCTCTCCCTGAACCCTACACCTCTGCTACCCTCTCCCTGAACCCTGAACCTCTGCTACCCTCTCCCTGAACCCTACACCTCTGCTACCCTCTCCCTGAACCCTACACCTCTGCTACCCTCTCCCTTAACCCTACACCTCTGCTACCCTCTCCCTTAACCCTACACCTCTGCTACCCTCTCCCTGAACCCTACACCTCTGCTACCCTCTCCCTGAACCCTACACCTCTGCTACCCTCTCCCTGAACCCTACACCTCTGCTACCCTCTCCCTGAACCCTACACCTCTGCTACCCTCTCCCTGAACCCTACACCTCTGCTACCCTCTCCCTGAACCCTACACCTCTGCTACCCTCTCCCTGAACCCTACACCTCTGCTACCCTCTCCCTGAACCCTACACCTCTGCTACCCTCTCCCTGAACCCTACACCTCTGCTACCCTCTCCCTGAACCCTACACCTCTGCTACCCTCTCCCTGAACCCTGAACCTCTGCTACCCTCTCCCTGAACCCTGAACCTCTGCTACCCTCTCCCTGAACCCTACACCTCTGCTACCCTCTCCCTGAACCCTGCTACCCTCTCCCTGAACCCTACACCTCTGCTTACCGTACCAGGGCTATGAACCAACATGTTACACCCCTCTGTCCTCCCCTGACCCTTGCTTTGCATTTTAAAACACAAGTCATGACATGACCCAGTAATGCGAATTAAGGGTTTTCGTTATCAAATTTGTAAAAACAGAAATGCAGGAAGTCTATTTTGCTCCCAAATCAAAATCACTGCCTTGGATTCTAGTTTGACTGTAAATAAAGATTTGCGTTAAATGAACCCCTGTCTGTCCTGGCCCTAACTGTAACATGAGGCTGACAGGCTGGTCCGGGAACAGGTGTGTGTGACTCCTGCCTCCCTCTCCCCGCTATCTGGCTTTAAGGGAAATGCCTCCCTCTCCCCGCTATCTGGCTTTAAGGGAAAGGGGTCACATGACTTGAGTTTTCCATTTTATTTTCCTCTATTTCATTTTGTTTCCTGTTTTCTTTTGGGACGACTAGTCTGCACCTTTTAGGAACATCAGCTCTGTTTACTTTTCAGTGATACATTACAGTGGTGGAAGAGTAAGAGGCATGTAGTAGTTGGTCTGGTATAGCTGTCATGGGAGCACTTAGTGTGATGAATAAATAAATATGTAAAAGATGGTATGTCTCTTTTCTGTTCACTCAAGGTTTCTGTTGAGGGAGAAGTATGCAGCACTAGCCTCGTCCCACATCTATTTGTGTCTTATCACGTCCTGTGGTCATTGTAAAGGCAGCAAGACCGCACAAACAGTTGTGGGGCTAGGCTAGTAAATCATGTCTAGGGTAAACTTAGAAATGTATTTGAGGATATGAGTGTGGCTTACTAAATGCATCATGATTCACCCAGGGATAGTGATGGAATGTGTTAATGATTCACCCAGGGATAGTGATGGAATGTGTTAATGATTCACCCAGGGATAGTGATGGAATGTGTTAATGATTCACCCAGGGATAGTGATGGAATGTGTTAATGATTCACCCAGGGATAGTGATGGAATGTGTTAATGATTCACCCAGGGATAGTGATGGAATGTGTTAATGATTCACCCAGGGATAGTGATGGAATGTGTTAATGATTCACCCAGGGATAGTGATGGAATGTGTTAATGATTCACCCAGGCATAGTGATGGAATGTATTTGGTATTTTATTAGGGATCCCCATTAGCTATTGAGAAAGCAGCAGCTACTCTTCCTGGGGTCAACACAAATCATGAAACATGACATAATACAGAACATTAATAGACAAGAACAGAATTAAACTCAGCAAAAAAAGAAACATCCCTTTTTCAGGACCCTGTCTTTCAAATATAATTTGTAAAAATCCAAATAACTTCACAGATCTTCATTGTAAAGGGTTTAAACACTGTTTCCCATGCTTGTTCAATGAACCATAAACTATTAATGAACATGCACCTGTGGAACGGTCGTTAAGACACTAACAGCTTACAGACGGTAGGCAATTAAGGTCACAGTTATGAAAACTTAGGACACTAAAGAGGCCTTTCTACTGACTCTGAAAAACACCAAAAGAAAGATGCCCAGGGTCCCTGCTCATCTGAACGAACGTGCCTTAGGCATGCTACAAGGAGGCATGAGGACTGCAGATGTAGCCAGGGCAATAAATTGCAATGTCCGTATTGTGAGATGCTTAAGACAGCGCTACAGGGAGACAGGATGGACAGCTGATCGTCCTCGCAGTGGCAGACCACGTGTAACAACACCTGCACAGGATCGGTACATCCGAACATCACACCTGCGGGACAGGTACAGGATGGCAACAACAACTGCCCGAGTTACACCAGGAACGCACAATCCCTCCATCAGTGCTCAGACTGTCCGCAACAGGCTGAGAGAGGCTGGACTGAGGGCTTGTAGGCCTGTTGTAAGGCAGGTCCTCACCAGACATCACAGGCAACAGCGTCGCCTATGGGCACAAACCCACCGTCGCTGGACCAGACAGGACTGGCAAAAAGTGCTCTTCACTGACGAGTCACGGTTTTGTCTCACCAGGGGTGATGGTCGGATTCGAGTTTATCGTCGAAGGAACGAGCGTTACATCGAGGCCTGTACTCTGGAGCGGGATCGAGGTGGATGGTCCGTCATGGTCTGGGGCGGTGTGTCACAGCATCGTCGGACTAAGCTTGTTGTCATTGCAGGCAATCTCAACGCTGTGTGTTACAGGGAAGACATCCTCCTCCCTCATGTGGTACCCTTCCTGCAGGCTCATCCTGACATGACCCTCCAGCATGACAATGCCACCAGCCATACTGCTCGTTCTGTGCGTTATTTCCTGCAAGACAAGAATGTCAATGTTCTGCCATGGCAACATCAAATGGTTTTGTGATGAATAAGCCATCTGATTAGATGAAAGATGGAGTTGAATTTGTCTTTCTACCTATAATTTCATTAAAAATACTCCAAAGTTGTTTTCCATCATTCTTTATATCATTGATCTTGGCTTCATAATACAGTTTCTTCTTCTTTTTGTTGAGTTTAGTCTCATAATTTCTCAATTTACATTAAGTCAACCAGTCAGATGTGCAGCCAGACTTATTATCCACTCCTTTTGCCCCGTCTCTTTCAACCATACAGTTTTTCAATTCCTCATCAATCCATGGACCCGTAAGTGTCATAGCAAAATCTTTTGTATGATCTCTTATACACTATTTTAGGCCCAGCTTTTGGAACTTTGTCTTTCCTGGATATAGCCACTATATTGTGATCACTGCATCCAATGGGTACGGATACAGCTTTAGAACAAAGTTCTACAGTATTAGTAAAAATGTGATCAATACATGTGGATGATCTTGTTCCTGTAGTGTTTGTAAACACCCTGGTAGGTTGATTAATAACCTGAACCAGATGACAGGCACTGGTTACAGTGAGAAGCTTCATCTTGAGCAGACCGCTTAATGAAAACCAGTCAATATTCAGGTCCCCAAGAAAGTAGATCTCTCTGTTTACATCACACACACTATAAAGCATTTCACACATATTATTTAGATACTGACTGTTAGCACTTGGTGGCCTATAGCAACACCCCAAAAGAAAAGGCTTTAGATGTGCCAAGTGAACCTGCAACCACAACACTTCAATAACACTTGACATAAGATCTTCTCTAAGCATTACAGGGATATGGCTCTGAATATATACAGCAACACCTCCCCCATAAGCATTCCTGTCTCTTCTATAGATGTTATATCCTTGTATTGCTACTGCTGTATCATCCAATGAATTATCTAAGTGAGTCTTAGAAATGGCTAATATATGAATGTTATCTGATGTTGGCAAGTTATTGATTTCATGAACCTTATTTCTAAGGCTACATATATTAATATGGACTATTTTCAGCCCTTTCCTGGATTGCTTATCAGCGATAGACATAATACTGAAAAGAGCAAACAAAGCAAGAGAACAAAAATATACATTCAGCAGTCCATTAATCAGTTGGTGTGTGTGTGTGTGTGCTGCGGGGTTGAAGCTACGAACCCATAGGCTTGGCTCTCTCATCCCTTCCAGGCTTCTGGAAAGGAGGGTGGACAATGAGCCTGTCATAGCGGATGTAAGCAATGTCCCCACGCGCTCTGGCAGCTTTTATGGCTGGGATAAGTTCTTTCCTCTTCTGGCGCACAGCTTCAGGATAGTCCTCGTTGAGGAAGATATACGTTCCTCTCAAGTTCCTGGCTCTTTCCAGAACAGCTACCTTGTCCTTGAACCTCAGGAACTTGACCACTATCAGCCTGGGCCTGTCACCTGGGCCAGTGGTGGGTTTTCCAGTCCTGTGGGCGCGCTCCACCTCAATCTTCCTGTGGTCCATCTTCAGTTTCTCAGAGATCATTTCCCTCACTTTGTCCTCAGACTCCGTCCAGGTCTCATGTGGAGATTCTGCATTTCCGTCCAGAACCATGTTGTTACACCTTGATTGTCCCTCGAGATTTATCCGTCATTGTTATCATGGATTCACATACAGAACTGATGTCCTCTCTCAATGACTTACAGATTGCTGTAATCTTGCCATTCTCCTGTTTCAACTCATCGAGCTGACCCTGGGAGAACTGCAAACTGTTCTTCAGGTCCTGGACCTCTCTGGTCAGGTCGTCCACCAGTATTTGGACAAAACACTTGAAGCTATTTTCTTGTTGTTGTAACAACTGCTTGTAGAACTCTTTTTGTTTGTTTAAAAGATCCTTCACGTGTGATAGAGAGACGCCACTGTCCTCGACAACAGCTCCAGACAGGGTAGGTCACAGGGAAGATTGAAAACAACAAACAGCAGGGATCTAGACAGCCACAAACCGGGACAATCCGCGGTCCCAGCCACAATGGCTAACCGCGTCGCGGGCTGCGTTCAAGGGATAGTGATGTAATGTGTTTTAATAGTTAATAATACATTATATTTCTATAGTGCAAATTTTCAAAGACCCAAAGTCCCTTTGACGTGAGAATGCTATTTACAGAGGAGAGGGAACCATGACCTGGTTTCTGTTGGGTTTGTCTCTGCGTTAAGCCACTTCCATGTCAAATATACAACAGAGGTGTTTATGCTAAGCTTTATTAATAAGGTGTGTCCACTTCACTATGGCTGAGTTTACACAGGCAGCCCAATTCTGATCCTTTCCCCCAGTTATTGGCAAAAAAGCTGATCTGATTGGTCAAAAGACTCAATTAGTGAATAAAAGATCACAATTGGGCTGCCTGTGTAAACTCAGCATATGTATCTCAGCGTTTCAAATCTGTTCCAGGTTTTGTACCTGCTCAACACTGCCCTGGCTAAGACCACCAGGGTTGTGTACCTGCTCAACACTGCCCTGGCTAAGACCACCAGGGTTGTGTACCTGCTCAACACTGCCCTGGCTAAGACCACCAGGGTTGTAATCATAAACACTGCCCTGGCTAAGACCACCAGGGTTTTGTACCTGCTCAACACTGCCCTGGAAAAGACCACCAGGGTTGTGTACCTGCTCAACACTGCCCTGGCTAAGACCACCAGGGTTTTGTACCTGCTCAACACTGCCCTGGCTAAGACCACCAGGGTTTTGTACCTGCTCAACACTGCCCTGGAAAAGACCACCAGGGTTGACCTGCTCAACACTGCCCTGGAAAAGACCACCAGGGTTTTGTACCTGCTCAACACTGCCCTGGCTAAGACCACCAGGGTTGTAATCATAAATGCATACTGTAGTAACGGAAAATAAGAACGAGTGTTTCTTATTGGCCAAATTCAGTTAGGTCCCTCCCCTTCCGTTTGGCGCTGACCACTGACCACTAACCAGGCTAGGAGAACCAACATGTTGCTGCTTTGCTCATGTTGTCAAAGCCTTTATCAGGTAGAGTAGTGAACCAGGCCAACTGGCTCACTACCTCCTGTAACCAGGCCAACTGGCTCACTTCCTCCTGTAACCAGGCCAACTGGCTCACTACCTCCTGTAACCAGGCCAACTGGCTCACTTCCTCCTGCCTTTATCAGGTAGAGTAGTGAACCAGGCCAACTGGCTCACTTCCTCCTGTAACCAGGCCAACTGGCTCACTACCTCCTGTAACCAGGCCAACTGGCTCACTACCTCCTGTAACCAGGCCAACTGGCTCACTTCCTCCTGTAACCAGGCCAACTGGCTCACTACCTCCTGTAACCAGGCCAACTGGCTCACTTCCTCCTGCCTTTATCAGGTAGAGTAGTGAACCAGGCCAACTGGCTCACTACCTCCTGCCTTTATCAGGTAGAGTAGTGAACCAAGCCAACTGGCTCACAACCTCCTGTAACCAGGCCAACTGGCTCACAACCTCCTGTAACCAGGCCAACTGGCTCACTACCTCCTGTAACCAGGCCAACTGGCTCACTACCTCCTGTAACCAGGCCAACTGGCTCACTTCCTCCTGTAACCAGGCCAACTGGCTCACTTCCTCCTGCCTTTATCAGGTAGAGTAGTGAACCAAGCCAACTGGCTCACTTCCTCCTGTAATTTGACAACACTGTCAGGTTTCTATGATCAGTATTTCTGATGAACCAGGCCAACTGGCTCACTACCTCCTGTAACCAGGCCAACTGGCTCACTTCCTCCTGTAATTTGACAACACTGTCAGGTTTCTATGATCAGTATTTCTGATGTGTTTCATTGACCAGTCATCTGCACAGTATGAGTCAGTATCGTTAACAGGGTTCAATTGTCTGTGCCTCGGTGTTGGAAACCGAACACAGCGGATACATGAAGATGTTCTGTCAGAGGATGTGGTTTGGTACGAGGGTGCAAGAGGAAGAGCGGGGGAGGAAGGGAGGAGTTTGTTCTCTCTCTCTCGCCGTCTCTGGGAAGAACCAGAATAGAGGAGCGACAGGTGAACTTGGTGGAGGGAGGAGAGGAGCGAAGTTAGGATCCACTTATTATTTTAACTTGTGTTTTGGAGTCTCTTGGAGGATGGTCTGTGTGTTGGAGACGATGCTTTGATGACAGAGGAAACGAGGGATGATGGAGAGAGAGACTGAAGGCTACGCATGGACTTCCGGGTATGTTCTCTTGCTTTTCTCTGACTCTCTCCCCCTCGCTGAGCTCTCCCTTCCCCCTCACCCTACCTCTCCCTTCCCCCTCACCCTACCTCTCCCTTCCCCCTCACCCTACCTCTCCCTTCCCCCTCACCCTACCTCTCCCTTCCCCCTCACCCTACCTCTCCCTTCCCCCTCACCCTACCTCTCCCTTCCCCCTCACCCTACCTCTCCCTTCCCCCTCACCCTACCTCTCCCTTCCCCCTCACCCTACCTCTCCCTTCCCCCTCACCCTACCTCTCCCTTCCCCCTCACCCTACCTCTATGTCATATAAAGCATTGTTAGGAGGTTTTGTCTGCTGGGGTGGACTAGTCTGTAGGGTCAAAATGGGCCTTGTTCCATTTTTGGGGGGGGGTGGGGTGCATGTTAGTAGTATTGGGACGAGGCCCTAGAGGAGGGGTGCATGTTAGTAGTATTGGGACGAGGCCCTAGAGGAGGGGTGCCTGTTAGTAGTATTGGGACGAGGCCCTAGAGGAGGGGTGCATGTTAGTAGTATTGGGACGAGGCCCTAGAGGAGGGGTGCATGTTAGTAGTATTGGGACGAGGCCCTAGAGGAGGGGTGCATGTGAGTAGTAGTGGGACGAGGCCCTAGAGGAGGGGTGCATGTTAGTAGTATTGGGACGAGGCCCTAGAGGAGGGGTGCATGTTAGTAGGATTGGGACGAGGCCCTAGAGGAGGGGTGCATGTGAGTAGTATTGGGACGAGGCCCTTGAGGGATGCATGTTAGTAGTATTGGGACGAGGCCCTAGAGGAGGGGTGCATGTTAGTAGTATTGGGACGAGGCCCTAGAGGAGGGGTGCATGTTAGTAGTATTGGGACGAGGCCCTAGAGGAGGGGTGCATGTTAGTAGTATTGGGACGAGGCCCTAGAGGAGGGGTGCATGTTAGTAGTATTGGGACGAGGCCCTAGAGGAGGGGTGCATGTGAGTAGTATTGGGACGAGGCCCTTGAGGGATGCATGTTAGTAGTATTGGGACGAGGCCCTAGAGGAGGGGTGCATGTGAGTAGGATTGGGACGAGGCCCTAGAGGAGGGGTGCATGTTAGTAGTATTGGGACGAGGCCCTAGAGGAGGGGTGCATGTTAGTAGTATTGGGACGAGGCCCTAGAGGAGGGGTGCATGTGAGTAGTATTGGGACGAGGCCCTTGAGGGATGCATGTTAGTAGTATTGGGACGAGGCCCTAGAGGAGGGGTGCATGTTAGTAGTATTGGGACGAGGCCCTAGAGGAGGGGTGCATGTTAGTAGTATTGGGACGAGGCCCTAGAGGAGGGGTGCATGTTAGTAGTATTGGGACGAGGCCCTAGAGGAGGGGTGCATGTTAGTAGTATTGGGACGAGGCCCTAGAGGAGGGGTGCATGTGAGTAGTATTGGGACGAGGCCCTAGAGAAGGGGTGCATGTTAGTAGTATTGGGACGAGGCCCTAGAGTTAGTCTAAAGGTGGAGGTACCTTCCTGCTTCTACTTCTCACTGTGCTTTCTGTCTTCCTGTTCCAATGACCATATTATCAATGCAGTGCTTAACGTTATTCTGTCTCTGTCTTTCGGTGTCTGTGTGACCTTTGATGTGTTTTCTAGGTCTGATGGACAAAGGGAAGCCCATTCCAGCAGCCCCCCAGACCATGCAGGAGTAAGTTTCTCTCTCAGGTTGCTTACTACTAATCTGAGTAGCACATTCATCAGGGACTCCCTCATAATCAGAACACAACTCAAGTGTAATAAAAAAATTGTCTAGAAGGAGTTTTACTATGACGTCTGCCGTGCTGGACAAACCAAGTCTCGGGTCTGGAGAAAAAAACATTTAGAAGGCCTTCCTCTTGGCATCAGAGAGAACATTTAGTAGTTTTCAAGCTAATTTCCTGCAATTCCACCCATTTTTGTCATGGGGCAGAGAGAGATTTTTTGTTGTAGCTTTAAAGCTAATATTCTGCAATTCAACACATCTTGCCATGAGGCAGAGAGAAAACTTTGTAGTTTTAAAGCTTAAATTACAGCGCATTTATGTAAAATAAATTTTTAAAATGGAGTACTGTACATACCAATATTCCTGTGAGCTTCCCAGGCCCATGTTGCCCAGGGTTAAGAACATAAATATTACACACTTTAAACTTATTCTGATGTTTAACACACACCAATCTGCTGTTGGTAATATTAATTAAAGGACCAGTGCTAATAGTGATATGAAGCTATTTTTTGTTTATTTTTAACCATTTTAATTGAAAAGAATCACAGTAAGGTAGTTCATTGTTACCCAGAAATGATTTGATATTGATATAATAAACCACTTTGAGAAGCCCTGATTTGAAGTCTCTGTATCGCTAAGTCAGTGTGTGTGTCTGTAGAAAAAGAGAAAGCAGGACCCGGGCTCTGAGACCATCGTCACAATCACAGAGGACAGAGTGAGTGATATGCCGCCTCAGAATCATATCTTCATCTTTCTCTCAAACTCTCTGTTCTACACTTCCTGGCTCTCTCTTTTCCTCTCGCAGTTTCTCTCTCCCCCTCTTCATCAATCTCTTTCTCGCTCTGTCTGTTTTAGCGGAAACTGAGCATCACCTCTGCAGCCACAGACTTCAACAGAACAGAGCACAGAGCGAAACCTCAGCAGAACAGACCGTTGACAGACAGAAACAGGGACACTGACTGACTGACGTGACTGAACACTGCAACTCTCTTCATCTCTGCTCTCTGTCTCTACTGCGACATGTTTTCCTCTCCTCATCACTGATAGCTGAAAGGTCAGGAAGGGTTTTAACTATGGTGCTGACACCCTGTATTTCTCAGTCATATACACCGCTCAAAAAAATAAAGGGAACACTTAAACAACACAATGTAACTCCAAGTCAATCACACTTCTGTGAAATCAAACTGTCCACTTAGGAAGCAACACTGATTGACAATAAATGTCACATGCTGTTGTGCAAATGGAATAGACAACAGGTGGAAATTATAGGCAATTAGCAAGACACCCCCCAATAAAGGAGTGGTTCTGCAGGTGGTGACCACAGACCACTTCTCAGTTCCTAAGCTTCCTGGCTGATGTTTTGGTCACTTTTGATTGCTGGTGGTGCTTTCACTCTAGTGGTAGCATGAGACGGAGTCTACAACCCACACAAGTGGCTCAGGTAGTGCAGCTCATCCAGGATGGCACATCAATGCGAGCTGAGGCAAGAAGGTTTGCTGTGTCTGTCAGCGTAGTGTCCAGAGCATGGAGGCGCTACCAGGAGACAGGCCAGTACATCAGGAGACGTGGAGGAGGCCGTAGGAGGGCAACAACCCAGCAGCAGGACCGCTACCTCCGCCTTTATGCAAGGAGGAGCAGGAGGAGCACTGCCAGAGCCCTGCAAAATGACCTCCAGCAGGCCACAAATGTGCATGTGTCTGCTCAAACGGTCAGAAACAGACTCCATGAGGGTGGTATGAGGGCCCGACGTCCACAGGTGGGGGTTGTGCTTACAGCCCAACACTGTGCAGGATGTTTGGCATTTGCCAGATAACACCAAGATTGGCAAATTCGCCACTGGCGCCCTGTGCTCTTCACAGATGAAAGCAGGTTCACACTGAGCACGTGACAGACGTGACAGAGTCTGGAGACGCCGTGGAGAACGTTCTGCTGCCTGCAACATCCTCCAGCATTACCGGTTTGGTGGTGGGTCAGTCATGGTGTGGGGTGGCATTTCTTTGGGGGGCCGCACAGCCCTCCATGTGCTCGCCAGAGGTAGCCTGACTGCCATTAGGTACCGAGATGAGATCCTCAGACCCCTTGTGAGACCATATGCTGTTGCGGTTGGCCCTGGGTTCCTCCTAATGCAAGACAATGCTAGACCTCATGTGGCTGGAGTGTGTCAGCAGTTCCTGCAAGAGGAAGGCATTGATGCTATGGACTGGCCCGCCCGTTCCCCAGACCTGAATCCAATTGAGCACATCTGGGACATCATGTCTCGCTCAATCCACCAACGCCACGTTGCACCACAGACTGTCCAGGAGTTGGCGGATGCTTTAGTCCAGGGAGGAGATCCCTCAGGAGACCATCCGCCACCTCATCAGGAGCATGCCCAGGCGTTGTAGGGAGGTCATACAGGCACGTGGAGGCCACACACACTACTGAGCCTCATTTTGACTTGTTTTAAGGACATTACATCAAAGTTGGATCAGCCTGTAGTGTGGTTTTCCACTTTAATTTTGAGTGTGACTCCAAATCCAGACCTCCATGGGTTGATAAATTTGATTTCCATTGATAATTTTTGTGTGATTTTGTTGTCAGCACATTCAACTATGTAAAGAAAAAAGTTTTTAATAAGATTATTTCATTCATTCAGATCTAGGATGTGTTATTTTAGTGTTCCCTTTATTTTTTTGAGCAGTGTATATATATATTTTTAAATAACTTTTAATAGTAAAATGTATGAATAGTCCAGTCACTATATTAAATAGATAAGAACTTAAAAGTATTGTCTTCCAGTCACTAGCATCTGTAGTAGATAGATGTGGTAACTAAGTGTTACGGCAGCCATTTCAGATATGACTCAACTACTACATCTCTCTTCCTCTTCTACAGACTCACACAGGAAACAGGAACTGAGCCTGCAACAATATCTCTCCTCCCTCTCTCTCTCTCTCTTCTGTCTCTCTTTCTCTCTCGCCATCTCTCCTCTTTCTGTCTCAATCTATCTCTAGCTCATTGATTGATTGATATTATATGTATATATATATATTTATATTCTGGTCTCAGACATTGCTTGTTCTGATATTTCTTCATTTATTTATATTTTTCTGGATGAATCATTTTGCTGCATCTGTAAATCTGTGACCAGTAAACTTTGATTTTGACTGACTTAATTCTCTTCTGTGATTGGTTATTTCTGGCAGGGTGACGATGAAGATGAAGATATGATGTCAGACCTGATGAAGGACTCTGAGGTGTGTGTATGATGTCAACCATGGCGAGGTGTAGTCTAAGGGATGACTCCACAACTGTTCAATGTGTTTCATCCACATGTCATGCATGTTTCATCCATGTCTCTGAGGCATGTTTCATCCATGTCTCTGAGGCGTGTTTCATCCATGTCTCTGAGGCGTGTTTCATCCATGTCTCTGAGGCGTGTTTCATCCATGTCTCTGAGGCATGTTTTATCCATGTCTCTGAGGCATGTTTCATCCATGTCTCTGAGGCATGTTTCATCCATGTCTCTGAGGCGTGTTTCATCCATGTCTCTGAGGCGTGTTTCATCCATGTCTCTGAGGCGTGTTTCATCCATGTCTCTGAGGCGTGTTTCATCCATGTCTCTGAGGTGTGTTTCATCCATGTCTCTGAGGCGTGTTTCATCCATGTCTCTGAGGCGTGTTTCATCCATGTCTCTGAGGCATGTTTCATCCATGTCTCTGAGGCGTGTTTCATCCATGTCTCTGAGGCGTGTTTCATCCATGTCTCTGAGGCGTGTTTCATCCATGTCTCTGAGGCGTGTTTCATCCATGTCTCTGAGGCGTGTTTCATCCATGTCTCTGAGGCATGTTTCATCCATGTCTCTGAGGCGTGTTTCATCCACATGTCATGCATGTTTCATCCATGTCTCTGAGGCGTGTTTCATCCATGTCTCTGAGGCGTGTTTCATCCACATGTCATGCATGTTTCATCCATGTCTCTGAGGCGTGTTTCATCCATGTCTCTGAGGCATGTTTCATCCATGTCTCTGAGGCGTGTTTCATCCATGTCTCTGAGGCGTGTTTCATCCATGTCTCTGAGGCATGTTTCATCCATGTCTCTGAGGCATGTTTCATCCATGTCTCTGAGGCGTGTTTCATCCACATGTCATGCATGTTTCATCCATGTCTCTGAGGCGTGTTTCATCCATGTCTCTGAGGCATGTTTCATCCATGTCTCTGAGGCGTGTTTCATCCATGTCTCTGAGGCGTGTTTTCATCCATGTCTCTGAGGCATGTTTCATCCATGTCTCTGAGGCATGTTTCATCCATGTCTCTGAGGTGTGTTTCATCCATGTCTCTGAGGCGTGTTTCATCCATGTCTCTGAGGCGTGTTTCATCCATGTCTCTGAGGCGTGTTTCATCCATGTCTCTGAGGCGTGTTTCATCCATGTCTCTGAGGCGTGTTTCATCCATGTCTCTGAGGCGTGTTTCATCCATGTCTCTGAGGCGTGTTTCATCCACATGTCATGCATGTTTCATCCATGTCTCTGAGGCGTGTTTCATCCATGTCTCTGAGGCGTGTTTCATCCACATGTCATGCATGTTTCATCCATGTCTCTGAGGCGTGTTTCATCCATGTCTCTGAGGCATGTTTCATCCATGTCTCTGAGGCGTGTTTCATCCATGTCTCTGAGGCGTGTTTCATCCATGTCTCTGAGGCATGTTTCATCCATGTCTCTGAGGCATGTTTCATCCATGTCTCTGAGGCGTGTTTCATCCATGTCTCTGAGGCGTGTTTCATCCATGTCTCTGAGGCGTGTTTCATCCATGTCTCTGAGGCGTGTTTCATCCATGTCTCTGAGGCGTGTTTCATCCATGTCTCTGAGGCGTGTTTCATCCATGTCTCTGAGGCGTGTTTCATCCATGTCTCTGAGGCGTGTTTCATCCATGTCTCTGAGGCGTGTTTCATCCACATGTCATGCATGTTTCATCCATGTCTCTGAGGCGTGTTTCATCCATGTCTCTGAGGCGTGTTTCATCCATGTCTCTGAGGCATGTTTCATCCACATGTCATGCATGTTTCATCCATGTCTCTGAGGCGTGTTTCATCCATGTCTCTGAGGCGTGTTTCATCCATGTCTCTGAGGCATGTTTCATCCATGTCTCTGAGGCATGTTTCATCCATGTCTCTGAGGCATGTTTCATCCATGTCTCTGAGGCGTGTTTCATCCACATGTCATGCATGTTTCATCCATGTCTCTGAGGCGTGTTTCATCCATGTCTCTGAGGCGTGTTTCATCCACATGTCATGCATGTTTCATCCATGTCTCTGAGGCGTGTTTCATCCATGTCTCTGAGGCGTGTTTCATCCATGTCTCTGAGGCGTGTTTCATCCATGTCTAAGATGCATGTTTCATCCCAGGAGCCCAGCAATAAAAGGGTTAAGCCGGTGGGGAAAGGGGGAGGAGTCACAGGCATCATCACCCCAGTCAAAACACCTGTCCTGAAACGCTTTGGGAAGAGTATAACGGTAACACACACAGAGAACACACACACACAGAGAACACACACACAGAGAACACACACACACACAGAGAACACACACACACACAGAGAACACACACACACACAGAGAACACACACACACACAGAGAACACACACACACACACACACAGAGAACACACACACACACAGAGAACACACACACACACACACACACAGAGAACACACACACACACAGAGAACACACACACACACAGAGAACACACACACACACACAGAGAACACACACACACACACAGAGAACACACACACACACAGAGAACACACACACACACACAGAGAACACACACACACACACAGAGAACACACACACACAGAGAACACACACACACAGACAGAGAACACACACACAGACACACACAGAGAACACACACACACACACACACAGAGAATACACACACACTCTTGCACATAGACTACACACACGCACAACCTTCCAGACTAGCATTGGGAAACCCTGCTCTAGTACATCAGAGACTGAGGATGGAGGAAACACGTATTGTCTAAATTCAAATATGTGTATGTATGTGTAATATGCATGTCTCAACCCGTAGTGTGTCTCTCTCTCTCCTCTCAGCGTTCCATCAGTTTCCGGACAGAGGCACGACCTTTGCCCCCCGCTCCTATTCGTTCGCGACAGAAGGCCTCGTCGTTCCCACGGCGACGCAGTAGCCAATGCTGGAGCGACACAGTGGAGAGTCACGACCTCACGGCCAAGGAGATCAAACGACAAGAGGTCAGGGGTTAATCTTACAGGGGTCGGAGGTCAGGGGTTAGTCTGACAGGGGTCGGAGGTCAGGGGTTAGTCTTACAGGGGTCGGAGGTCAGGGGTTAGTCTTACAGGGGTCGGAGGTCAGGGGTTAGTCTTACAGGGGTCGGAGGTCAGGGGTTAGTCTGACAGGGGTCGGAGGTCAGGGGTTAGTCTGACAGGGGTCGGAGGTCAGGGGTTAGTCTTACAGGGGTCGGAGGTCAGGGGTTATTGTTAGATGTCTGGGGTTAGTCTTACAGGGGTCGGAGGTCAGGGGTTATTGTTAGATGTCTGGGGTTAGTCTTACAGGGGTCGGAGGTCAGGGGTTATTGTTAGATGTCTGGGGTTAGTCTTACAGGGGTCGGAGGTCAGGGGTTATTGTTAGATGTCTGGGGTTAGTCTTACAGGGGTCGGAGTTCAGGGGTTATTGTTAGATGTCTGGGGTTAGTCTTACAGGGGTCGGAGATCAGGGGTTATTGTTAGATGTCTGGGGTTAGTCTTACAGGGGTCGGAGGTCAGGGGTTAGAGCTATGTCCCAATGATCTCTCCTTCCTCCCAAAGTGTGCACTTGTTCACTTCCCTTCACTGATTTGAAAGGAAACGAAAGGAAACTGCATTAAGAAACGAGGTGGTGAAAACTCCCACTAACCACTAGCCATGCCTACGCCAATCCATGTTAGGAGCTTGTTTATGACATCAGGTCAGTGGTCTGCTAGCGTAGTTCTGGAGAGCTACAGACTAGGGTGTGCATGTTTTGTTCCAGCCCAACACTAACATTTGATCTAACCCAGGCCTGGGCTGTGGTGTGGTATAAGGTAGTAGAGACGATGGTAGTAGGGGTGATGATATTAATTAATAGTAATTTCGATCCCAAATGTGCAAATTGTCCAAATAGATACGCAAGGTAGATGGATTATTTTAAATATGTTATTGGACCATAAACAGATATGGCTCATTAACCTTTACGGACCAAATAATGATGATCCACACTTCTTTGACAATATATATAATAAATTATCAACCCTGCAAGCAATTCAAGACAATATTATTATGGTGGGGGATTATAATACTGTTTTAAATAGCTCAATGGACCGAAAAGGAAATCACACCACAAACAATCACCCACATGCTCTTAAGGAAATTGTGAATGTCATGGGTACATTAGAACTAGTAGATAAATGGAGGCTTAAATATACTGATCTAGTGAGATATACATGGCGGAGACTGAATCAAGCTAGTCGTCTTGACTTCTTTCTTATCTCATTCTCGTTGGCACCAAAAGTTTAAAAAGTGTTGATAGGGGACAGAATACGGTCGGACCATCATATAATAGGCATATACACTACTCTTACTGAATTTCCACGTGGGCGAGGATATTGGAAATTTAATCAAAGCCTTTTGGATGATAATTTATTTTTAACTAGGACAATGGAATTTATAACTGACTTTTTCCGACATAACATAGGTACAGCGAATCCCCTTATTGTATGGGACACCTTTAAATGTGCCTTTAGAGGCCATGCAATTCAGTACTCATCTCGAAAACAAAAGCAATTTAGGTCAAAAGAGTTTATGCTAACAAAGGAAATAGGTCTAACAGAACAGATAGATGGCAATAAAAACTGTAACATAGAGGCTCAGAATAAATTAGAGGAAAAACAAAAAGAAATGGAGAAACTTATTCAAGAAAGATCAAGTGTAATATATTATACAAATAAAGCAAACTGGATGGAATATGGCGTAAAATGCACAAAATAATATTTTAATCTTCAACATAGGAATGCTACCAAAAAGAATTTAATGAAACTGGTTACAATTGACGGAGTCACCCATGATTCACAAAATTATATTTTGAAGGAGGAAACAAAGTACTTTAAGCATATGTTTTCGTTTCAGTCGCCTCCATCTCCTCTAACTGAAGCTAATTGTAGAGATTTTTTTTCTATTGATAATGTAAAATTAACAGCCATACAGAAAGACTCATGTGAAGGTGAAATTACAGAGGAGGAACTTCTGGATGCAATTAAAGACTTTAAGTCCGGGAAAACTCCAGGGTTGGATGGCATACCAGTCGAGGTATACCAAACCTTTTTTGATATACTAAGAGGACCGTTATTAGCATGTTTTAACCACTCCTATGTAAATGGTAGATTATCTGACACTCAAGAAGGTCTGATCTTATTATTACTGAAACAGGATACAAGTGGAAAATATAAAGATCCAGTCCATTAAAAAAATTGGCGGCCCCTTACACTTCAGTGTTGTGATGCAAAAATTCTAGCAAAATGTATAGCACATAGAATTAAAAAGGTATTGTCGGACATTATTCATCCTGATCAGACAGGTTTTTTACATGGACGATACATTGGAGATAATATAAGGCAAGTACTGGAAACAATAGAACACTATGGAAAATCTGGGAAACCAGGCCTGGTATTCATAGCAGACTTCGAAAAGGCATTTGATAAAGTACGACTGGGGTTTATATATAAATGCCTGGAGCATTTCAATTTTGGAGAATCTCTTATAAAATGGGTCAAAATCATGTAAGTAACCCTAGGTGTAAAATAGTAAATAATGGCTATTTCTCAGAAAGTTTTAAACTGTCAAGAGGAGTGAAACAAGGTTGTCCACTATCGGCATATCTATTTATTGTGGCCATCGAGATTTTAGCTATTAAAATCAGATCCAACAATAATATCAAGGGATTAGAAATCCAGGGCTTAAAAACAAAGGTGTCATTGTACGCTGATGATTCATGTTTTCTTTTAAATCCACAACTAGAATCCCTACACAGCCTCATAGAGGATCTAGATACATTTTCTAACCTGTCTGGATTACAACCAAATTATGACAAATGTACTATATTACGTATTGGATCACAAAAAAATACAATTTTTACATTACCATGTAGTTTACCAATAAAATGGTCTGATGGCTTGCCTACCATATTTGCTTATGGTCTTGCCTATGCCTAGCGAACAGTTTTTTAAATTATATGAGAAAAAAATATTCCATTTAATTTGGAACGGCAAGCCAGACAAAATTAAACTGGCCTATTTATATAATGAATATGAATTCGGAGGACAGAAATGATTAAATATTAAAGCATTAGACCTATCACTAAAAGCTTCAGTCATACAAAAGTTATACTTAAATCTGAACTGGTTCTCTAGCAAATTAGTAAGATTGTCTCACCCCATGTTCAAGAATGGCCTTTTTCCCTTTATTCAGATTACAACATCTCACTTTCAGTTATTTGAAAAGGAAATAATCTCCCAAATATCACTATTTCTAAAACAAGCCATAGAAAGTTGGTTGCAATTTCAATGTAATCCTACAGAAATGACAGAACAAATAATGCAACAAATATTGTGGTTAAACTCAAATATACTAATTGATAAAAAACCTTTTTTTTTTTGACAAAATGTTTAAAAAAGGTATAATCTTCGTAAATGATATCATCGGTAGGACTGGTTGAGTTATGTCACACATGCAGCTAATAAAAACATATGGAAATGTCTGCTCTACCCAAAACTACAACCAAATAATTGCAGCCTTACCGCAAAAGTGGAAGAGGAAAGTGGAAGGGGGAGAAAGTAAGGAACTTGTCTGTCGGCCTTGCATTAAAGAACATAATTGGTTAAGGAAAACTGTGATAAATAAAAAAGTATATCAGTTTCATTTAAGGACTAAAGGATTGACAGCCGTCCCATATAGATTGCAAAATAGTTGGGAAGAGATTTTTTACGTACCGATCCCATGGCATAGTGTTTATGAACTGATACGCAAAACGACACCGGATTCAAAAATTAGAATCTTTCAATTTAAATTATTATATAAAATTCTTGCTACCAATAGAATGTTATTTATATGGGGGATACAATCTTCCCAGCTCTGCAGATTTTGCTGTGAAGAGACAGAATCATTAGATCATTTGTTTTGGTACTGTCCATTTGTAGCTTGTTTTTGGACACAGGTCCAGGAATGGCTAAAGGGTTGCAATATTTACCTGGAGCTAACCTTGCAGATAGCATTACTGGGTGATCTGAAAAGTCATAGTCAATCGATCAATAATATAATAATACTTTTAGCAAAAATGTTTATTTTTAATTCACAATCTGTTGAAACAATGAGAATAGAAAAGTTCAGAATTTTTGTAAAACATCACAGTACAGTTGAAATATATATGGCAAATAGAAATCCTATATGGATGGTGTTAAGAGATAGATGGGAGGTATTGAATAGAGTTGAAGGATGGGACTAATAACAAATAACAACAAATAATAACAAGATAACTAATAATGTAAGCATACTGTGTCCATAATAAGTGTATGGGTTGTATGTTGGAAGCTTTTGTGAAGGAGCACAGTTAGAAAGATATGGCATATAGAAGCAAACCGGATGGACATCATGAAAATGATCGGAGAGGTTGAGAGTAGAGGAAGTTCAGGAGAAAAAAATAAAATATATATATAATTATTGTAAAATAGACTGTGTCCATAAAATGTAGATATTTAGTATAAGCTGGAAGTAGAGGCCTAAGCATTGTTGTTCACTAGTTTACTCCAATTAGGGAAGGGGTGGCGGGGTTGGAAAGTAATAAAGGGGAATGTATATATATATTTTTAAAGGATATGTATGTGTATATATGTATGTACAGTGGGGAAAAAAAGTATTTAGTCAGCCACCAATTGTGCAAGTTCTCCCACTTAAAAAGATGAGAGAGGCCTGTAATTTTCATCATAGGTACACGTCAACTAGGACAGACAAAATGAGAAAAAAAAATCCAGAAAATCACATTGTAGGATTTTTAATGAATTTATTTGCAAATTATGGTGGAAAATAAGTATTTGGTCAATAACAAAAGTTTCTCAATACTTTGTTATATACCCTTTGTTGGCAATGACACAGGTCAAATGTTTTCACAAGGTTTTCACACACTGTTGCTGGTATTTTGGCCCATTCCTCCATGCAGATCTCCTCCAGAGCAGTGATGTTTTGGGTCTGTCGCTGGGCAACACGGACTTTCAACTCCCTCCAAAGATTTTCTATGGGGTTGAGATCTGGAGACTGGCTAGGCCACTCCAGGACCTTGAAATGCTTCTTACGAAGCCACTCCTTCGTTGCCCGGGCGGTGTGTTTGGGATCATTGTCATGCTGAAAGACCCAGCCACGTTTCATCTTCAATGCCCTTGCTGATGGAAGGAGGTTTTCACTCAAAATCTCACGATACATGGCCCCATTCATTCTTTCCTTTACACGGATCAGTCGTCCTTGTCCCTTTGCAGAAAAACAGCCCCAAAGCATGATGTTTCCACCCCCATGCTTCACAGTAGGTATGGTGTTCTTTGGATGCAACTCAGCATTCTTTGTCCTCCAAACACAACGAGTTGAGTTTTTACCAAAAAGTTATATTTTGGTTTCATCTGACCATATGACATTCTCCCAGTCCTCTTCTGGATCATCCAAATGCACTCTAGCAAACTTCAGACGGGCCTGGACATGTACTGGCTTAAGCAGGGGGACACGTCTGGCACTGCAGGATTTGAGTCCCTGGCGGCGTAGTGTGTTACTGATGGTAGGCTTTGTTACTTTGGTCCCAGCTCTCTGCAGGTCATTCACTAGGTCCCCCCGTGTGGTTCTGGGATTTTTGCTCACCGTTCTTGTGATCATTTTGACCCCACGGGGTGAGATCTTGCGTGGAGCCCCAGATCGAGGGAGATTATCAGTGGTCTTGTATGTCTTCCATTTCCTAATAATTGCTCCCACAGTTGATTTCTTCAAACCAAGCTGCTTACCTATTGCAGATTCAGTCTTCCCAGCCTGGTGCAGGTCTACAATTTTGTTTCTGGTGTCCTTTGACAGCTCTTTGGTCTTGGCCATAGTGGAGTTTGGAGTGTGACTGTTTGAGGTTGTGGACAGGTGTCTTTTATACTGATAACAAGTTCAAACAGGTGCCATTAATACAGGTAACGAGTGGAGGACAGAGGAGCCTCTTAAAGAAGAAGTTACAGGTCTGTGAGAGCCAGAAATCATGCTTGTTTGTAGGTGACCAAATACTTATTTTCCACCATAATTTGCAAATAAATTCATAAAAAATCCTACAAAGTGATTTTCTGGATTTTTTTTCCTCAATTTGTCTGTCATAGTTGACGTGTACCTATGATGAAAATTACAGGCCTCTCTCATCTTTTGAAGTGGGAGAACTTGCACCATTGGTGGCTGACTAAATACTTTTTCCCCCACTGTATGTACGTATGTATGTGGGTATGTATGTGTGTGTATATGTGTATATATATGTATATGTATGTGTATCATTATGATGAGTTACAGGACGAGATCTCTTTATTTAAAAAAATATATATATATACACTGCTCAAAAAAATAAAGGGAACACTTAAACAACACAATGTAACTCCAAGTCAATCACACTTCTGTGAAATCAAACTGTCCACTTAGGAAGCAACACTGATTGACAATAAATGTCACATGCTGTTGTGCAAATGGAATAGACAACAGGTGGAAATTATAGGCAATTAGCAAGACACCCCCCAATAAAGGAGTGGTTCTGCAGGTGGTGACCACAAACCACTTCTCAGTTCCTATGCTTCCTGGCTGATGTTTTGGTCACTTTTGAATGCTGGCGGTGCTTTCACTCTAGTGGTAGCATGAGACGGAGTCTACAACCCTCACAAGTGGCTCAGGTAGTGCAGCTCATCCAGGATGGCACATCAATGCGAGCTGTGGCAAGAAGGTTTGCTGTGTCTGTCAGCGTAGTGTCCAGAGCATGGAGGCGCTACCAGGAGACAGGCCAGTACATCAGGAGATGTGGAGGAGGCCGTAGGAGGGCAACAACCCAGCAGCAGGACTGCAACCTCTGCCTTTGTGCAAGGAGGAGCAGGAGGAGCACTGCCAGAGCCCTGCAAAATGACCTCCAGCAGGCCACAAATGTGCATGTGTCTGCTCAAACGGTCAGAAACAGACTCCATGAGGGTGGTATGAGGGCCCGACGTCCAAAGGTGGGGGTTGTACTTACAGCCCAACACCGTGCAGGACGTTTGGCATTTGCCAGAGAACACCAAGATTGGCAAATTCGCCACTGGCGCCCTGTGCTCTTCACAGATGAAAGCAGGTTCACACTGAGCACATGTGACAGACGTGACAGAGTCTGGAGACGCCGTGGAGAACGTTCTGCTGCCTGCAACATCCTCCAGCATGACCGGTTTGGCGGTGGGTCAGTCATGGTGTGGGGTGGCATTTCTTTGG